>NC_041389.1:449467937-449558175 GCF_002162155.2 Triticum dicoccoides | reverse complement strand
CGGCAGTTCTTGTTTTTCTCCCTCAAGTCGCCCCTTTCTCCCTCTCTCATCTCCTCCACTCCCCCCTGGATCTTCACCGATTCTTCACCGTTTTGGCGGATCGAGATGGCCCCGAGGAGAGAACCGTAAGCTCCTCCGATCCCTCCAATTAGTTTTTGCAAACTTGCTACCGATTCGACGCATTATTTGCTTGAAATTCCTCATGTTTTTGAACTAAGATTGATTTTTTTTCACCTAAGATTGATTGTAGTTGTAGTTCTTAGTTCTTTAGTAAGTAGTGGTATTGGATATGTACTCTAATCAATAGTTCATATGTTAGTGTGAAGATGAACCCTAGTTCATAATTTTTTTTGTTAAAAAAATTATGATGTAATGTTGATAAAGGGATGAACCCTAGTTTGATGATGCATGTGATATGATGATATGATCTAGTGTGAAGATGAACCCTAGTTTGATGATGCATGTTGATATGATGATATGAAGATGTTGTTTGGAAAATTTTGTTTAAAAATATGAAGCTATGATGTATGTTGGAGTTTTTTTTTGATATGATGCATGTTGATATGATTTGATCCATCATGTGTAGTAGATGTTGTTGGAGGAATATGCTTAAAATTTTATCTTCATATGATTTGAGTTCATTGTTTGTTTATGTATGCTTATGCTTATGGTGCTTTTGTTTATGAAACTCTATTAAGGCGGCCACCTCTTGCGGACAACATCGGCCCACGGTACTGCATGCTGGACTGGGCATTTGACAAGGGTCATCGTGCCCATTTCATAGAGAACGGAGAGGTAAGTGATATGAAAGAAATTTTGATCAAAGTTCTCGGATTGATGAAAATGATTTCCTAACTTTTTGGCGTTCACTTTTTGACAGACGCTCCAGCCACTGCGCATGAGGGGTCACGGGGTTCATGGGCATATGGACTACGACTAGCGCTACGCGCCGTTCTTCAAGAGAGCCCGTCTGTTGGGTTTCGTGCTGCAGTTCAAGCGTCAGCCGCCGATGCTTGTCCACGCGGCTCTCACAGCTCTGATTGACCGTTGGAGACCGGTGACCCATTCTTTCCATCTGCCATGCGGGGAGATGACGGTGACCCTAGAGGACTGGGGGATGATTACTGCAATGCCGATCGAGGGTCATGCACTCACCGGTCGAGTGGAGAGGGCCAACTGGCAGGAGAGGGTCACCACCCTCATCGGCGACTGCCCCGGTGCCAAGAGTAACCGTACATCCGGTGTGCCGTTGATCTGGCTCTCGGAGCACCGGAGGACATGCCCCCAAGGTGCAGATGAGGCGACTGTGGAGTTGTACGCGAGGGCCTATCTGTGGTATATTCTCTCGGAGGTCGTGTTTCCAGACAGCTCCGGGAACTCTGCCAACTGGGCGTATTTGTTCTTCCTAGCGGACTGGGATGCAGGGTACAGTTGGGGGACGACATCTCTCGCCTACCTATACCGTTCGGTAAGAGAGTGTCTAATTGCGAACCTACCTATGAAAGTGTGTCCATGACATTTTCTTATATCTGATCCTCATTTGATGTTTTGCAGCTTGACGACGCAACGCAGAGGACGGGAGACAAGTCCTATATGGGTGGCTTTGTCTGGGCCTTCTCCATTTGGATGTGGGAGCGGCTGCCGGTGGGGCGTCCGGAGAAGTTGCCAAGACGCCCATGGAAAGACTATGGCGAAGAAGGTGACGAGACTCGAAACCCCACCGTAGCTTACGAGTGGGACGTTGTCAAACTCTACACGGGCCTAAACAAGACTTCGTACAAGACCTACACCAACGAGTTGGACGCTTTGACACATACGCAGGTATATGAACTCGCACAAAACCTTTCTCTTTGATTCCGCTATTGACCGAGAGTGCGAACTTACCAAGGTATATGTAATAGGTAATCTGGTGCCCGTATCGACAAGAACGAGAGTGGGCCTTTGATCTGAACGTGATGTGCGATGCGGACCGTGGTATCTGGCGGTGCATCGTGCCCATGATCTGTGTGTACGTCGCCGAGTGGCATTTGCCACAACGCGTGGCCACGCAGTTCGGGATTTATCAGCATACCCCACCGGGCCAGCCCACCGATATCGGCGGCCACGCGCTGCACCTGTGAGCTCTTTGTTCTCCATGAGATTATCATGTTTCTTGTTGCTTATGATGATCTCATTGCGCGTATGATGATTCTTGTTGCTTATGCCTTGCAGCATGAGCCGGCAGAAGAATCAGTCGATCACAGACTGGGGAGATGAGCATAAGACTCATGTGACGGAGTGGAACCGACGGAGGTGGCGTAAAGACGTGGAGAGGAGAGTGACTAACTGGGATGATTACCTGGGCCGACACATGGTACGATGATGGCCAGAAGCACCGTCTTCGTCTCAGGCCTCGATGGACGGCGGAAGACATCACGGAGCTGGAGTGGGCTGACCCCGATGAACAGGCATACCAGACCGGCATCAGAGACATGCACAGTGGATTTAGGGAGTTTGCACCCCTCATCAACAGAGTGGTATGTTTGAACCGATGGTCGTATTTAAAATATTTTATTCGTCAATGTGACTGACTTATGCCGTTGCAGTCCGGTGAGCTGAACAGATGCATCTTTGAAGCCTCAGATGCACTAGGTCATCTTTCCGGGAGCGTACAATCTAAGACCAGAGTCAGGGGGACGATGAAGGTACAATTTCAGCCTCCTCGGAACAGATGCATCTTGTTCACTTGCAGTCAGTCGATCTGATACTTATTATGACCTTGCTTCATTGTGAGTGCAGAAGTTCGTGCAGCGTTGTCGCAAGTTGGTAGGGCTGCTTGGGTGTGCTGGAGCTGGGTCAGTTGAAGCTTATCAGCCTGTAGCCACACAGGGTCTCATCGGCTCATCGAGCCATGCTCCCTCGTCGTCCAGGTTGGTTGGGGAGGAGGAGGAGGAAGAGGATGAGGATGAGGAGGCCACACATGAAGAAGAGGAGGGGAGGAGGATGAGAGCAACGGGGAGGAGGAGTACGATGAAGATTATGGACCTCCACCAACTCAAACATCTCAGGCATCTCAGCTGCCGAAGAGGAATCCGAAGAAGAAGGATTTGCTGAGTCCGGACCCTTTTCAGAGACCGGTTCCTCGCCGGCCCAAGAAGAAGACCGAAGAGACTCGTTCAAAGAGTAACGAGGACCGTACCTCCAAGAGGGGAAGGAGCAACTGATTATGCTCTTCGATACTTGGCTCTTTTAGTTTGGTTGAACTTGTCTAGTGGTTGTGAAACTATGTGAAACTATGTGTTTGCTATTTGTGGATCTATGTGTTGGAAATGTTCTATGCACTTCAAGTTATCTTAATATGGATCTACGTGATGCCCAAATTTAATTGTTTAAAATCTATGATATTGTTGTTATATTTGTGAAACTTGCTGTGATATTGAATTTAAAAACAAGCAACCAAATGAACTTGAAAAAACAAAACAGAGGACCCTACCGCCAGGAAACCTAGCGGTAGGGTGAACCTACCGCCAGGGCCCTTGCATATTTCGTTACAGAAACTTTATACGGCAAAACGCAGGACCCCACCGCCAGGCGCCATGGCGGTAGGCTGTCTAACCCTACCGCCAGAAGCTCTGGCGGTAGCAAAAGGGTCAAATCCCAAAAATATTTCAAAGTGGGGTCAGATCCTGAATTTGTTTAGGAAAAAGGTCAAAACACGAAATTTAGCCTCCATCCTGCTCACATCACACCATTCGTCGGATCGAGCGCCAGAGGAGTGCTGGCACGTAACGCAGGCGGGAGGCCCAGGGGCAGGGCAGTGGAATCATAGTCGTGCACTGCGCAAGGAGACCGGCACCACATGCACGTACGCAGGAGCACACTTTAGATTCGATCAGGCGACTGGCATGTAGCTATTGTACATGTACTCCTAAATAGCTAGTAATAGCAAAAGTTGGAACCCTGACACTGTGCCCCGCATTTTCTAAGGTAGTGACAGAAAGTATACGGGATGGTTAGTGTATAGCAGTGGCGGATGCGATCTGGTCAATCCACCGATCATCGCAAGTCCGCAGTTTTTAAGTGTAGTAGACGCTATCCGTCGGTGCAGTGTCCGTCCGTTCGTCTTGACTCCGACCAAGTGCCCGACGGGTTTCCTCCCGTGGAGAGAGAGGGGCAGCCGAGCGAGACGTACGGCGATCGTTACGCTAGCTAGGCGACGCTTCCGGCCGGGAAGGCCGAGCTAAGCGCTTGGCAGTTAGTACCTTCGTCTTGGTTTATAGATCTTTTTTATAGTTTGTGTCAAATTTTAATTAAAGATTTAACTAAGAAAATGTTAATGCATGTCAAAAAAAAATTATCTCATTGAATTCGTATTTCAACATAGTTTTAAAAAATATAATATTTGATGACATGCGTGAACATTCTGTTAGTTTAATCTATGGTCAAAATTTGACATGAAATACAATGGAGATCAAAAAACCGGAACAGAGGTAGTAGTTAGCTGCTTCTCTCATGTACGTACTGTGTGGTGTCCATCCTCACACGGTCACACCGGACGCTCGTCGGAGCGCCGGAGGAGTCCTGACACGTACGTACGTACTCCCTCCGTTCCAAAATAGATGACCCAACTTTGTATTAGGGTCATCTATTTTGGAACGGAGGGAGTACGTAGGTGAGAGACGGACGGACGGATGTTCTCGATTGTGTCCGATGCACGGATTTTGCGTGGACATCTATCTAGTATATTGGTACATAAATAACATGCCAAGGTTTGTAAGTGAAATTTGTTCCGTCCAGTCTCGTCTCGTCCCGTCGGAATTTTCGTTAGGACACAAAACTACTCACCTGGAATGCGTGCGTGCGTGCGTGAAACTCACCGGTCGACGCAAAAGCACAGGGCGTGGGGATCAGACAGAATCGTGCAACGCGCGAGGAGACCAGCGGCACATGCACGGCACGTAGTACGAAGCCGCACGTTCTAGATGGCAGCAGATGACAGAATCGTCGCCCGCGCCCGCCCGGCCACGTACGGCGGCGCATACGTACGCACGTCGGGGAAGCAAGGCCGGCGATGGTTCTCCGTAGCAGAAAGAGGCGGCTGCTACGCTCGTCCGTCGCTACACGACGCATCGTAGACGACGATCGAGCACTCGCGGCCGGACACGGATGGACGAGCAGGCAGGACGTGTGCTTCTTCGTCGGCTGTAGGCTGTTGCAACTGCGTGCCGCACGCACACGTTCCCTCGGTTGCGTCGCCAGTTTAGCCGGAGAAGAGAAGCCAGATAGCCGATCGATATGTACCCGTCAGTTACATAATTTGTCTCTATATATCCTATCCGTGTGCTCGTTGCGTATGCTCTCGATCTCTCTCTCTCTGGGCCTGTGTGCTCGACGGAGACGGGCACGGCGCCACAACGACGTAGTAGACTCGAACCAGTGGAGTAGGAGACGAGGATCTGATTTGGTCCTCGCGAGAAGCAATTTCTTTTCTTCGCCTGGATTATACTACTATATCCTACCAGCAATACTAGTAGTATTATGCTACTCCCTCGTATGCATACTAATCGTCGTTGACTGATCGAAGGGAGTACCAACCTCAATTACTATCAGTATATACGATCACTGACTGATCCACCTGCTAGCTAGAGGCGGCGAACGTGGGGCATGAAGCATCTCATCTCGACAAGCAAGCAATTTCAGAAAAATGCTGCCTAGATGGTAAGTAGATCCAAGGCACCCGGCTGCTAACTGCCGACATACATACTGTAGTAGTAGATGGAGTACAATACAAGTCGCTAACCAGGCACGCTGCAAAGTACTAGTAGTGTAGATCGGAACCCTGGCACGTACTGTTACCCACATTGTGCAATGCAATTTTGTGCAGGAACCCAGCAATGATGCATCGTTGCAGTCCGTATCTACAGGAATGGACCAGCCGGGTCCCCAAGTATGGGATAGACTAGGATTTATTTCTACCTTATCTTATACTTTAAGTTGGTCATTGTATTCTTGTATATATGCCCACGAGGCTCAAATAATAAATCAACTATTCCATCAGATATCTCAATCCTTTCTAACACGGTATCAGCCTAATCGATCCAACCCTAGCGCCGCCCGACGCTTCCGGACCTGCGCGCCGCCCCTCGGGCGGTCAGCCTCCATGACCGCCGCCGGGGGCCGCGCGCTCGTATCTAGGGTTCGTCCGCCGGTAGTGTTGACCGGCTGCCCTAAAGAGTCTTTTTTCCGAGCCCTTGCTCCGGGTTTTCTCTCTCCTGCTGGTCACCTTGATCGGCGCGTTTTCTTTTTGGTCTTCCGATCTATGCTTGATCGGTTTGCGTCGCCCGCCACCACCTCGACACCCCGCGCCTCTACTCCGACACCGGTGCAACCGGCCGGCTACTTCACCGACCCGGCGACCTCGCGTGACAGGCGGCCCCTCAAGGCCGTTGTCCGCGCGCCGTCTGCCCGTCGCCCTGCGCCGGCCGTCACCGCCCTGCTCCAACCGGGACACCTGCATCGCCTACACCCGACGGCCTCGCGTCATGCGGCGGCCAATCATAGCCGCCGGTCGTCGGCCCGCCAATCGATCCACGCCACCCGCCTCCGCCACGTCTGCACGGCGGCCCTGCGGGTTGCCTCGCTAGCCTCGTCCCTTGCTGCATCGGACCAGTTGCGTCAGGCTCGTCAGCTGCCTCAACTCGGGCGCCGCTGCTCCGTTGGTCGCTCGGGCCTCGCTGTCCGGGCACCGACACTGCTTTGGCAGCCCGGGTGCCGGTGCTGACAAGCTCGTCCGACGACGTCCCACGCCGTCCATCGTCGCCAGTCTCATCTCGGACTCCGCCGCCACCCCGCCTCCATCAAGCGGCGTCCCCGACCTCGCGCGCGATCGGCTTGATCACCCGCTCGCCGCCGCGGTCCGCCTCATCTACACCGCGCGACCGACCTGGCCCGTCGGTTACGCGCGCCTCCACAGGTCGCGTGAAGATCGTCCCCGAGTTCAGCGTGCCCCTCCACCGATCGAGCAACGGGTTGTAGTTGCGTCGCCCCGTCGGGCCGCAGCGCCACCGCCCCCGTGGTTCTCCACACGGCTGCATCGACTCGCACGTCGCCGCTGCGTCGCCCCTACGGGCCGTAGTGCCGCGATACGCAGTCCCAGCCGCCGCCCCGAGGCCGTCCCCGCGGCTGCACCGACCCGCGCTCCGCCGCTACCCGACCCTTCGAGTTGTCCCACCGTGTCCCGCGGTCAACACAGCCGCCCCGAGGTCATACTGCTGTCGTCCCGACCTGCCCGCTGCCGCTGCGTCGCCCCTTCGGGCTGTAGCGCCACGGCCCGCGATTCACTCCGCCGTCACCACGCGCCGACCTCCAGTGGTATGCACCGCGCCGTCTCCCTTCACACGGGAACGCCACCGTCCGTGACGGTCTTCGTCACGCTGTCAGGGTTCTTCGCCTACTTCGAGCACCGCCACCGCACTCCTAACCTAGCCGCCGCCGCCACCGTCAGGCCGCGGCCGCCCGCTCTTCTCTGGTCGCCGCCGCCCGTCCAACCCGTTCGTCTTCGTCCAGCACCAGCTCGTCGCCAGTGTCGCCGTCATCTACCCCGACCACTTCGTCTACTCTGACAACCGTGGGCGGCATCAGCACCACGCCGATTGGCGCCACAACCATCGTCGAGTCTTCTTTTCTGCTGGCCCTCTGATTCCTCGACATGGCGAACAACTCGTGCAGGTCCCAGTCTCCGCATGCCCCCGGTGCTGGCAACACCGATGTGTGCCTTCATCCACAACATGTCCCTGGGCCTGGCAAGCCTGGTCGGCGCTTTGTCAACTTCATCTTCGTCCGTCTACGCATGCCTGGTGCTGGCAACACCGGTGTGTGCCTTCATCCACGATGTGTCCCCGGGCTTGGCAAACCCGCCGCGACGCGTCGTCAACAACATCTTCTTCCCGGCGCACCACTACTTCGACACCACTGCGCCCATGCTAACTCGGCACCCCCTTGCGCCCGCGGCTCCACGGTGACTTCCTTGACACCGGCCACCCCGACTTGACATCGACCACGACATTCTTCGCACAGACCACGGCTCCACCACCCACGCTCTCGGCTACCTCGACAAACGACACAAAGGGCTACCGCCTTGCTTTAACAACCTCGTCGGGTTTCCACTCCAGCCACAACTTTACCGAAAAAGGCTTTTGCCCCGCTTTATAAATAAAGCAAACCACCAAAGAGCACACATACAGAGTCAAGTCCACGCACATACACCCAAGTCTCACAACAAAGTACATAGGTTCTGCTGAGGGCACAGCTCAACAAGCCCAGAAAATAAAAAACAGAACACGCCGGACGAAGATAGCGCCTAGTCTGGCTCCGGCGGTGGCGGCGGGGGCGGCGGCGACAGGCGGACGACCATCGAGCGTAGGTCGGCGATGAAGGCTGAGATGGCGTCGCGGTCCAGGGGGCGGCTAAGCGGCCGCCAAAGCTGCAAGAAACCCGAGAGTTTGAAAAGAGCATCAGTGGCCCATCGAAGAGGAGTGCGTTGAATCACAAGCTTATTGCGGACAGTCCAGAGGGTCCAGGCAAGAACCCCAATCTCAAGCCACCTAATGTGGCGAGAAGTCATGGGGGACATCTGGATTTCGGCAAATAGGTCCAGGAAGTTGGTGTGACATCAATTTCCACCGACCGCTTCGCGAAAACAACTCCAAAGGAACTGGGCGGATACGCAGGAGAAGAAAATGTGGTTCGAGTCTTCGGGGACCCCACAGAGCGGGCAGATGCCAGTACCCGGGCCATTACGCTTGCGCACCTCCACCCCGGACGGGGCCCAACCGCGAATCCATTGCCACATGAAGATACGGATCTTCAAGGGCAGGCGGATGGACCACACCATCGATAGTGGGAGGGGGGCAGAAGATGGGGCGATGGCCAGGTATAGTGACTTGGTGGAGAATTGACCCGAGGGCTCAAGGCGCCAGCGCACCAGGTCAGGGCCACCATCCACCATAGGCTCGTGGAGAGCAACACAATCGAGAAACTCACGCTAGACGGCGGATTCCAAGGGACCAAAAGGCCGTCGGAAAGCAAGGCGCCCTAAGTCAAGAAGGGCCCTATCAACAGAGATCACGGGATCAACGGAGATAGAGAATAGGCCGGGAAAGCGAGCCGCAAAGGGAGAATCCCCGGTCCAACGATCAAACCAGAACAGTGTCGACACTCCGGATCCCACCGAAATGGAGGTCCCGATACGGAGGACCGGGAGAAGCTGGACAATCGACTGCCAGAACTGAGAACCGCCAGATTTCTGGCAGAAGGCGAGGGGCTGTCCGCGCAAGTATCTGTTCCGGATGATGTCAAGCCAGAGCCACCGTGACCTTGCGAGATGCGCCAAAGCCAGCGGGAGAGAAGGGCGATATTCATCCGTTTAGAGCACATGATACCCAGGGCACCTTGCTCCCTGGGCTTGCATATGTCAGGCCAGCTGACCATATGGTATTTCTGCTTGTCATTGTCGCCTGCCCAGTAAAAGCGGGACTGGACCTTGGCGATCTTCTGGTGAAGGGTCTTGTGGAGACTGTAGAAACTCATGAGAAACAAGAGGAGGCTGGAGAGAGAGGAGTTGATGAGAATAGTCTGGGCCGCCTTGGACAGCCACCTCCCTTGCCAGGGCTCGATGCATGTTTGGAGCTTGGCCACGGAGGGGCACAAGTCCGCGACGGTGAGCCGGGAGTCACTAATGGGCGTCCCCAGGTAGGTTGTAGGGGAGGAGCCCAGGCGGCAATTAAGTCTGTTGGCGATGGCCAAAGACTCTGAGGGGGAACTCTGAGGGGGAGTAACCCATCACCATAACATCACTCTTCTCGAAGTTGATCTTGAGGCCCGACATCTGTTGGAAGCAGAGAAAGAGGAACTTGAGGTTGGAGATGTCTCTCTCTGAGCCTTCGACCATGATGATAGTGTCGTCAGCATACTGGAGGATGGAGATCCCGGAGCCACCGGCAAGGTGGGGAGTAATCCCACGAATATGGCCAGCGGCTTTCGCCTTATCCAAAATGGAGGCAAACGCGTCCACGACCATATTGAACAAGAACGGGGATATGGAGTCGCCTTGTCGAACCCCACAAAGGGTGGGGAAGAAAGGGCCAATCTCACCGTTGATGTTCACGGCCGTGCGACTGCAAGAGACCATTTGCATGACTCTAGTGATCCACCGGTCGTCGAAGCCCTTCCGAAGAAGGACCTCCCGGAGGAAGGGCCATCCAGCCACGACTTTCGCGATGCATCGACCGTTACGACTGTGTGTGTGGTGTGTGTGTGGGGGGGGGTGATGAAGTCATGTACCTAGGGTAGGGTCATAGGCCTGATCTAAGTGCCCTACCCAAGGACACCCTTAGAAGAAACTGTCTTCCAGTCGACCAAGAGGGACCTCACTCGACGTACTCGAAGGACTCGACCATGAAGACACACTCGACCACCAAGAGATCAAGAGGCACTCCGCATCCAAACGGTCTGTAATCAAGTAGTCTTTATGGCATTTAGGACACTTTATGTAAGGCGTTACCAGTAACGCCTAGACTTAATGTACTTTAAACCCTGCATTACTGAGGGCCGAAGGGGTCTGGCGGACACTATATAAGCCACCCTCCTCCTCAGTGTAAAGGGTTCGCACCCCTGTAACCCATACACATATAATCCAGTCGACCGCCTCCGGGCTCCGAGACGTAGGGCTGTTACTTCTTCCGAGAAGGGCCTGAACTCATACATCTTTGTGTTCACAGCTGCTCCATAGCTAGGATCTTGCCTCTCCACACCTACCCCCCATTCTACTGTCAGACTTAGAACCACGACAGTTGGCGCCCACCGTGGGGCAGGTGTCTTAGCGATTTTTGGAGAAGTTGCATTTCTTCCGTTCACTTTCATCATGGTTGCTGGTGGATTTTTGGTCGAGGGCCGCGAGATCCGTCTCGGTGCTCTCACCTTCATCGCCGATGATTCCGCTTGGCTTCAGGAAGCTCCACTCGACATCGATGCGCTCCCCGTCCGCGGGGCGACGCACTTTCGCGCGTGTGTCCGTGGTGTTCTGCTGCGGCAACCGTCGACTCCATATCGGTCGACTCCTCTGTCGTCATCCCTCCCTGTCTCCCGCCAGCACAAGCGTTCTGGTCGGTCGAGGCTCTAGCGGTGGGTGCGGCACGCAGTGGCTCGCCAGACGGCCACCACTCAAGTCGCGGCGATTGAGCCCGACGAGTCCCTCTACGGCCTGTTCGATCTGTCGACTGGCTCCGTAGAGACTGCATCCGAGTGTGATAGCAGTGATCCAGTGGTAGAGGTTTTGATGGTCAACGGGCCTCGCAGCCCTCCCGGTTTCCCCCGCGAGGACGGGGTAGACGGTGGAGGCGACCCCGCTCAAATCCACGAGGAGTACCAACCCAAGCCACTTAATTCCCTGCAAAGGGAAGAACTTCGTCGCAGGAACATGGACGCCTTGCATACTCCCATCGCGGGAGAAACCCCCGAGGCTCGTGCCTTGGAGGAGGCACATCTGGCTAACTTGGCTGAACGCGCTCGTCTGGAGAACCTTCAGCGAGCACTCGACAAGCGCGCGCGGCAACGAGTACCCGACTCCAGTCGACGTCAACTCTTCCCGCCGACTCAGGTATATCGAACCCCGATTCAAAATTTAGCAGCTGCAACCCGAATAGCAGAGTCGATTCAGCCCTCTCAGTCGGAGGCTAGCAGAGGCTTGATGTAGATCAGAGATTTGCTCCGGGCAGCAGGAGATCAGAATTCAGCCGTGTCGCAGCCGCGCAACAGGATTCACAGTCGATCCGTCGCTGCGAATACAGTTCAGTCGGCTCACAGCCCCAGATCGCCTCCGCGGCGTGAAGGACGCGAGAATCGGCAGGACCAATATGGTGACCGATACGATCGTGAGGGTAGGCGTCGAGTGCCCACTCCTCCTCCTAGAGGCGGGTCTCATGCTCCTCGGCAGCAAGATGACAGGCGTCAGTTCAGCGTGGGGCGAAGAGCTCTGGTCGACCCCCGGGAACCAGGCTTCGACGCGCGGTCTATCATCGTGCAAGGCTTGGTCGATCGGAACAGGGCTCATCGGGGTAACCATGACAGAGACGCGCCCACTAGCAACCGAGTGCATGTTTCTGGTCCGGAATGTTTCAGCAGGGCAATCAGAGCCGCGGTAATTCCCCCTAACTTCCGGTTGGCGACTGGAGTAAGCAAGTTCACCGGTGAGTCTAAGCCTGAAACTTGGCTTGAGGACTACCGAGTGGCTGTACAGATCGGCAGTGGGAACGATGAGGTGGCCATGAAACATTTGCCTCTCATGTTGGAAGGTTCAGCCAGGGCGTGGTTGAATCAGTTGACTCCAAGCAGCATTTACACTTGGGAAGATCTTTCTCGAGTGTTCGTCAGAACATTTGAGGAAACTTGCAAGTGACCAGCTGGATTGACAGAGCTGCAAGTTTGTGTACAGAAGTCGAATGAGACCTTAAGAGAGTATATTCAGAGATGGATCACTTTACATCATACCGCGGAGAACGTGTCTGATCATCAGGCCATCTGTGCCTTCAAGGATGGCGTCAAGAACAGAGAGTTAAGTTTGAAGTTTGGGCGGACCGGAGATATGACTCTGAGTCGGATGATGGAAATTGAACCAAGTACGCCAATGGTGAAGAGGAGGACCAACTCCGCAGCGGCAAGTATAAACCGAGTCAGTCGGAGAAGGGAAACTCCAGTCGGAAGCAGAAGCGGAAGGCCGAACTAGCGGCTCCTGGGGAGGCTCTGGCCGTGACTCAGGGCAAGTTCAAGGGAAAACCCAAAGGATCCTGGAACCCCGAGAAGGTGAAGGATAAAGAAGGAAATGACGTGATGGATATGCCGTGTCACATCCACACAAGAAAGACGAAGAGGGTAATATCATCTACCCGAAGCATACCACTCGCCAGTGCAGGCTCCTGATCCAGCAGTTCCAAGGTAAACAGCCCAAGGACAAGGAAAAGGAGTCGGACAAAGCTGAAGACAAGGAGGACAGTGAGGGAGGATACCCTCATGTTAACTCCACTTTGATGATCTTTGCGGATGTGGAAAGCAAGAGCCGGCTGAAGGTTATTAACCGCGAGGTAAACATGGTCGCCTCGGTGACACCCATCTATCTGAGATGGTCCCAAACACCCATTACGTTCGACCAGTCTGATCACCCGACTCATATAGCCACCCCTGGGAGGCAAGCTTTGGTGGTCGACCCGATTGTCGAAGGCACTCGACTGACGAAGGTGCTAATGGATGGTGGTAGCGGACTGAACTTGTTATATGCAGACACACTGAAGGGTATGGGCATTCCAATGTCCCGACTGAGCACCAGTAACATGAGTTTTCATGGAGTCATACCCGGAAAGAAAGCCGAGTCACTCGGTCAAATAGCTCTGGACGTGGTGTTCGGTGATTCGAAACATTTCCGCAAAGAGAGGCTAACGTTTGAAGTCGTGGACTTTCAGAGCGCTTACCATGCTATTTTGGGGAGACCAGCTTGCGCACGATTCATGGCTCGACCATGTTATGTGTACCTCAAATTGAAGATGCCCGGTCCCAAAGGCGTGATCACTATCACTGGTGATCGGAAAAAAGCAGAAGAGTGCTTCTAGAAAGGCTCGAAAATTGCCGACTCCCAGGTGACAGCGGTCGAGCTAGAAGAATACAAGCGAAATGCAGACCCGAGTGATTTGCTGCGAGCCAAGAAGCCTGCCACAGAGTCAACATTTCAGTCGTCTGGTGAGACGAAGCCCGTCCACATTCACCCGACCGACCCCAATGCAGCTCCGACCCATATCTCCATAACACTCGACCCGAAATAGGAAGAAGCGCTCATCCAGTTCCTCCGTGAGAACTGGGACATCTTTGCATGGAAGACTGCTGACATGCCGGGTGTTCCCAGGGGACTGGCTGAGCATCGTCTTAGAGTCGACTCAGCAGCAAAACCAGTAAAAGAACATCTTCGACGGTCCACCGTCCAGAAGAGAAAAGCAATTGGTGAGGAAGTGGCTCGACTATTGGCGGCAGGATTTATCCGAGAGATATACCACTCCGAGTGGCTCGCCAATGTCGCCATGGTTCCTAAGAAGGACAACTCACTCAGAATGTGCATTGATTTCAAGCACATCAATCGGGCCTGCCCGAAAGATCATTTTCCTCTCCCTCGCATTGATCAAATTGTTGACTCGACCGCGGGATGCGAGAGATTGTCTTTTCTAGACGCTTATTCCGGGTACCATCAGATCCGTCTGTACGGACCCGATGAGATAAAAACAGCTTTCATCACTCCATTCGGGTGCTTCTGCTATATCACCATGCCATTCGGCCTCAAGAATGCCGGAGCCACATTTATGCGAATGATTCAGAAGTGTTTGCTCACTCAAATCAGTCGGAATGTGGAAGCGTATATGGATGATATCGTGGTCAAGTCGCGAAAAGGTTCCGACCTGCTGACTGACCTCGCCGAAACATTTGCCAACCTCAGGAGGTATGATATCAAGCTCAATCCTTCAAAGTGCACATTCGGAGTACCTAGCGGGAAGTTACTCGGTTTTCTCGTTTCCGAACGGGGAATCGATGCTAACCCAGAAAAAATTGGCACCATACTCCGAATGAAACGCCCCGTGCGTGTACACGATGTCCAGAAGCTTACTGGATGCTTGGCCGCATTAAGTCGATTCATCTCTCGCCTCGGTGAAAAGGCGTTGCCGCTTTACCGACTGATGAAGAAGGCAGACAAATTCGAGTGGACTCCAGAAGCTGATGTAGCGTTTGCCGAGTTAAAAACTCTGCTCTCCACCCAGCCGGTGCTTGCTGCTCCAATCAGCAAAGAGCCTCTGTTGCTTTATATTGCAGCCACAGGACAAGTCGTCAGTACAGTACTTACGGTCGAGCGGGAAGAAGAAGGGAAAACCTTCAAAGTTCAGCGCCCAGTATATTATCTCTCCGAAGTTTTGACCCCATCGAAGCAAAGATATCCTCATTATCAGAAGCTCGTATATGGGATCTACATGACCATGAAGAAGGTTGCCCATTATTTCTCTGATCATGACATTACAGTCGTCAGCGACGCACCATTGTCAGAGATTCTGCACAACAGAGATGCAACTGGTCGAGTGGCTAAATGGGCGATTGGACTCCTTCCCCTTGATATCAAATTTGAGGCAAAGAAAGCCATT
Source organism: Triticum dicoccoides (assembly GCF_002162155.2). Classification (NCBI taxonomy): domain Eukaryota; kingdom Viridiplantae; phylum Streptophyta; class Magnoliopsida; order Poales; family Poaceae; genus Triticum; species Triticum dicoccoides. The sequence goes on along the minus strand of NC_041389.1, from coordinate 449,542,972 downwards.
AAGTCCCAAGCAATAGCAGATTTCCTTGCCGAGTGGATTGAACAACAGCAGCCGATTGAAGTTCACTCGGAGCATTGGACCATGTTCTTTGATGGCTCTAAGATGTTGAATGGTTCCGGTGCTGGGGTTGTCCTAGTTTCCCCCAGAAGAGATAAGCTCAGATATGTGCTCCAGATTCACTTTGACTCCTCCAACAATGAGGCAGAGTACGAGGCCCTCTTGTATGGTTTGCGCATGGCCATCTCACTCGGCGTCCGTCGCCTTATGGTTTATGGCGACTCAGATTTGGTGGTCAACCAAGTGATGAAGGAGTGGGACGTTAGAAGCCCAGCTATGACTGGATACTGCAATGCAGTGAGGAAGCTGGAAAAGAAGTTTGAGGGGTTAGAGCTCCATCATATACTGCGACTGAAAAATCAAGCGGCTGATGATTTGGCGAAGATAGGTTCCAAGAGAGAAACCATTCCCAGTGGTGTGTTCCTGGAGCATATCCATACTCCATCAGTCAAAGAAGATCCTTTTACTGAAGAAGCTCCGCAGCCCAAGAGTGCCACAGATCCGACTGAAGTTGAAGTTCCAGCGGTGGTCGACTTGGTCATGGAGGTTTTAGTTATCACTCCCGAGTGGACAGTTCCATATATCGCGTATATCCTAAGGAAAGAGCTCCCAGAGGACGAAGAAGAGGCTCGACAGATCGTCCGCCGATCCAAAGCCTTTACTGTGATCAAGGGGCAGCTATACAGAGAGAGCGTGACTGGAGTTGGTCAGAAGTGCATAACGCCAGAAGAAGGTCGAATAATCCTTGATGATATCCACTCGGGGACCTGTGGTCATCATGCGTCCTCTCAGACCATCATGGACAAAGCATACCGAGCCGGATTTTACTAGCCAAGGGCGAATGAAATGGCAAAGGAGATAGTGGACAAGTGCGAGGGATGTCAGTTTTACTCCAACATGTCACACAAGCCTGCGTCAGCTCTGAAGACCATACCACTCGTCTGGCCCTTCGCAGTATGGGGGTTGTATATGGTGGGGCCCTTGCGAACAGGTCGAAGCGGTTTCACGCATGTACTGGTGGCAGTCGACAAGTTCACCAAGTGGATCGAGGCTAAACCCATCAAGAACCTTGACGCCGGTACTGCGGTTAGCTTCATCAGAGAACTAATATTCAGATATGGAGTCCCGCACAGCATCATCACAGACAACGGATCAAACTTCGACTCGGAGGAATTCAGAGAGTTCTGCACATCTCAAGGCACACGAGTCGACTACGCTTCGGTCGCCCATCCACAGTCGAGTGGGCAAGCGGAGCGAGCCAATGGCTTGATCCTCAAAGGATTGAAACCCCGACTGATGCGTGATCTCAAGCATGCGGCTGGAGCATGGGTCGACAAACTTCTCTCAGTGCTTTGGGGTCTGCGGACCACGCCTAATCGGTCGACCGGAAGAACTCCATTCTTCTTGGTCTATGGAGCTGAAGCAGTCTTGCCGAGTGATCTTCTCCACAATGCTCCTCGAGTTGAGCTTTACAACGAAGCTGAAGCAGAACAAGCGCGGCAGGACGCAGTCGACCTTTTAGAGGAAGAAAGGAAGATGGCTCTGATCCGATCGACCATCTACCAACAAGATTTGCGTTGCTTCCACGCCAGAAACGTGAAGAGTCGAGCCTTCCAGGAAGGAGATTTGGTTCTCCGAGTGGACCAGCAGAAACAACACAAGCTTGCTCCTTCTTGGGAAGGACCCTTCATCGTCACCAAGGTTCTCCACAACGGGGCGTACCGTCTCTACAATGTTAAGCACAATATCGACGAGCCCCGAGCTTGGAACGCGGAGATACTCCGCCCATTTTACACTTAAGATTTCACTCGGATGAGTTGTAATAAAAGAACTTCTGTAGTCCATATTTTGCAAAATAATAGTGTCATAATTTCCCCAATGATTTTTGTCACTTTTATTTGTTCAGTAAAAATTTCCCACCCAGTGGGTGACTTAGCCGCGAATCCGTTTCGCCTAAGTTTGTAAAAAAATCCTTACCGAGTGGTGAGCCAGCCTCCCACTCGGGGCTTAGCTGCGAATCCGTTTCGCCTAAGTTTCAATAAAATCCTACCGAGTGGTGAGCCAGACTCCCACTCGGAGGCTTAGCTGCAGTCCAAGTACTCGCCTAAGTTTCAATAAAATCCTACCAAGTGGTGAGCCAGACTCCCACTCGGGGGCTTAGCTGCAGTCCAAGTACTCGCCTAAGTTTCAATAAAATCCTACCGAGTGGTGAGCCAGACTCCCACTCGGAGGCTTAGCTGCAGTCCAAGTACTCGCCTAAGTTCCAATAAAATCCTACCGAGTGGTGAGCCAGACTCCCACTCGGGGGCTTAGCTGCGGTACAAGTACTCGCATAAGTTTCAATAAAATCCTACCGAGTGGTGAGCCAGACTCCCACTCGGAGGCTTAGCTGCAGTCCAAGTACTCGCCTAAGTTCGAATACAACGGGCAGTAGCAAGGAAGACGAGGTGCAGGTCGACTGCGACCCTCTCCTCCGAGCTACACCACAAGTACAATGTGCGGTAGCAAGGAAGACGAGGTGCAGGTCGACTGCGACCCTCTCCTCCGAGCTACGCCACAAGTACAATGCGCAGTAGCAAGGAAGACGAGGTGCAGGTCGACTGCGACCTTCTCCTCCGAGCTACACCACAAGTACAATATAAAAATCCTACCGAGTGGAGAGCAGACCTCCCACTCGGGGGCTTAGCTGCAGCCCAGTGCTCGCCTAAGTTGTAAAAATCCTACCGAGTGTAGAGCAGACCTCCCACTCGCGGGCTTAGCTGCAGCCCAATGCTCGCCTAAGTTATAAAAATCCTACCGAGTGGAGAGCAGACCTCCCACTCGGGGGCTTAGCTGCAGCCCAGTGCTCGCCTAAGTTGTAAAAATCCTACCGAGTGTAGAGCAGACCTCCCACTCGGGGGCTTAGCTGCAGCCCAATGCTCGCCTAAGTTATAAAAATCCTACCGAGTGGAGAGCAGACCTCCCACTCGGGGGCTTAGCTGCAGCCCAGTGCTCGCCTAAGTTATAAAAATCCTACCAACTGAAGAGCAGACCTCCCACTCGGGGGCTTAGCTGCAGCCTAGTGCTCGCCTAAGATATAAAAATCCTACCGAGTGGAGAGCAGACCTCCCACTCGGGGGCTTAGCTGTAGCCCAGTGCTCGCCTAAGATATAAAAATCCTACCGAGTGGAGAGCATGCCTCCCGCACGGAGGCTTAGCCGCAGTCCAGTGCCCGCCTAAGCAAATTGGGGAACAAGTCGACTGCAATGAGCATCTCGCTTTAACCTGCAAAAGACATCTCAAGCCAAATGCAAGCATATTCGAATGTCGAATCCAAGTTCGGATAAATACCTAACGGAACCGAAAGTGCTCAGGCGCTAAGCCTGTTAAGGTTTATCAGTTACAAAACTCACTCGGCATACCGAGGCAAATTTAAAGTATCAAGCTCAAAAGTTTTTTACCCCTCCTGTGGAGGGCTGGAAGATGCCACAAACTCGTCCAGATCAATTCCATCTGCAATCCGAGTGGCAGCGGCAATGAAGGTCTCCATGAAAGATCTGAAATCGTGCTTCTTGGTGTTGGCCACCCTGAGAGCCACCAGCTTGTCCTCCCGTGCATCCTTGCAGTGAACGCGGACCAGAGATAGAGCAACATCCGCGCCGCACCTGGCCGAAGATTTCTTCCACTCCTGCACTCGACCAGGGACTGCGTTTAGTCGAGTCATCAGAGACTTGAGGTCATTTTGGAGCGTCTCCCCGGGCCAGAGCGTAGTGTCGATGCGGGAAGTGGCGACCTTCAGCCTTGCAAGATAGTCAGTGACAGCAGCAACGCGAGACTCAAGCCGGAACACGTTCATGGCGACTTCATCATTCACCGGAGAGTTGATGGGGTCCAGGTTTGGTTCTAGTCGACTAGTCTCCTCTTCAAACTTTTGGCAAAATTCTGCAAGTACAATCGCCGAGTCAAGGCAATGGTCGAATGGAAAGATCACTGTAAAAACGATTGTTTGGCGCAAAGGATTACCTTCGAGCACGAGGAACAACTTTTTGGCAAGTCCGCTCAGATAGGCCTCCAGATCATTCTTCTTCCCAGCCAACTGACTGGCCTTGTCATTCAGAGCAACTTTGTCATCTTTTAGTCGACTGACCTCCTTGTTGGCAATAGCGAGAGCAGCTTTCAGATTGGTGTTCTCTTCTTCAAGCCTGGTGACTGGAGTCAACTTCTCGTCTGCAAGTTTGGTCTTCTCTAAAGCTGTTCTCTGCATCTCAGCCAACTCAAGGTCTTTCTTCTTCTGGGCCTCCTTCACTTTGCCTGCAAAGTTGCAGCAAGGTCGGAATTTGAATCAAATAAGGGGCAAAGGCAGTCGTCGGAAGCCTCACCAAACATACCTCTAGCTTCTTCCTTCGCCTTCGCCAGATTCTCCTGGACCAGCTTCAGATCAAGCTCGAGCTGGATATGCTTGTTCTCCAGCTCGGTGTAACGAGCCGCAAGGTCACAGGATTTCTGCGAAGAATCAATCGACAGATGTCAAAAATAGTTCACTTCCGAGTGACTAAGGAAAAGTCATACGTTTCTAAGACTACAGCCAAATACAAGCATTCGACCGTAGTCTCGGGGACTACACCCAGTGGGTGCACTCAGCGTGCCCCCACTAGTCTATCAAAGAAGAGTCGACCAGTCGACCAGCAAAAAAAAAGCAGGACATGTTCTTCAGACTGTAGCCGACTACCAGCAGTCGACCACAGCCTCGGAGACTATACCCAGTGGGTGCACTCAGTGTGCCCCCACCGGTTTGGAAATCCATTCGACCTAGTCGAATGAAGGAAGAACTTAACTTATAAAGCCTATGGTCGACTACCAACAGTCCACCATAGCCTTGGGGACTACACCCAGTGGGTGCACTCAGCGTGCCCCCACTAAACCGGAATTTCAATCGACACACCCAGTGGGTGTAGGGCTACTACAGATTTCAGAAAGAAGAATTTTCAGAGATCATATCCTAACAGAACAGGCGATGACCGACTGACCTGAACGTTGCTTTGAAGGGCGGAACTGGCGTCATAGGCTGCCTGACTAGCTTCCCGGATGGCCTTCACCCGCTCCATCATGACTCCCGCCTGGCATATCGCTTCTTTTGCAGCACTGGCTTGGTCCTCTGGGACGTAGTGGGTCGAGAAGAGTGAAGGCTGTGCGGCACTCGACGACGTGGGGTGAGCACTCGTCAACGGCACCGCGAAAGATACGGTGTGCCGAGTGGTGTTCTCCTCCTCTGCGACCAGTGTCTCGGGTGCTGGCACGTCTTGAGTCACCCTGCCAGCAGACGCTTTCCTGTCCCTCCTGTGCTTCAGCGGTTCCTCATCATCGTCGTCGTCAGGAAGGGTGATAACGACATTGGATGGAGCTACAGAAAAGAATCAGAATTAGAGACCAAGAGCCAATCGACTAAAAAACGGAATTAAGAAAGTGGTACCAGGTTTTGAGGTTGCAGCATCTTCCATCTCATGATCGTCAGCCCTGGCCGAGGTATCAGAAGTAGCAGCACTGCAATTCCAATAATCAGTCAGTTAACTCATGAGTCGACCAAAGATAAACTCGTGTAGAGCAAGAAGACTCAGATAGCATTTTTACCCTGACATGGTGGGAATCGACACCTTCATCTTTGGCAAGACCTTTGCCGGTTTCGACGGCGCCATTCGAGATTGCTTCGGGGCCTTCTCAGTTGGCGCCGGAGAAGTGGTCCGAGGGCGCTTGGTCGACTGCGCGACAGTCGCGACCCCCTTACCACGTTCAGTCGCAGGGTCATGAATGAGCTTCGATCGTCTTTCCGTGCGAGGCGGTGCGGTTTCCTCCTCCTCCTCCTCCTCCTCTTCCTCTCCATCGGAGTCATCATCATCATCATCATCGTCAGCAGCGTCCGAGTCCCACTCCTCCTGGCTTTCGCCCCCACTTGCTTCCTCCTCTTCAGTCGGCATCTGTGCTCCATTCGGCATCGAGTATAGTTCGGTGAAGGTCTGACAGACAGCAAGATAGGGATCAATCGACCAATTTTCAGCAAAAGCAGAACAAGTATGGCAAGAATACAATTGGAAATAAGTTGGGCATACCTTGTCTGGAGTGCTAGAATGGTCGAGTGGCGGAATCCTCCTGGCTCCTCGAGGGTTGTCCTTGTTCCCAGTGACCGCGGCCATCCACCTCTCAAGTGTGGCATCGTCGACTGCCTCTGGATGGATCCGAGTCTCATCCTCAGTTCCACAGTACAGCCACATGCAATGGCCTCGGTACTGAAGAGGCTGGATGCGTCGCCTAAGAAAGACCTCCAGAAGGTCCATACCCGCCACCCCTTCCCAAACTAACTGGACTACGCGCTCCATCAACATCTTCACTTGGGATTTCTCCTCAGGGAGCACCTTCAGAGAAGAGGGCTTCTGCGCTCGGTTCATAGAGAACGGAGGGAGACCACTCGACTGCCCCGGCGTCGACTCATTTTGGCAGTAGAACCAAGTCGACTGCCATCCTCTGACCGACTCAGGAAGGGTCATGGCCGGAAAGGTGCTCTTGTTCCTCATCTGAATCCCCGAACCTCCACACATCTGAATAACCTTGGTCTTATCGCCAGAAGAACACACTCACCCTCTTCCGGCTGTGGTTGCCACTCGTTCCCCGGGAGCCTCACCGCTCCGTGGGGGATTAAACCATCATTGGCCATATCAGTGAGATCCTTCTCGGTGATGGTCGACCGGATCCAATCCCCTTGGACCCAGCCTTGCGGCAGGCGGGACCTGGACGAAGACCCGCCCCGACTGGTCGCTCTTCCTTTCGCCTTCCCCGTCGCCGTCGCCTTCTTCGCGCGCTCCAGCGCCGCCGTCTTCTCCTTCACCATTGTTGCTGGCGAAGCGTACGAGGAGCGATTGGGCGCGGGCGAGAGCGGGCGCAGTGGGTGGAGGCGGAGGGGGCAGGGGGAAGAATGGAGAGATACTGTTCAAAAACCCTCGCCGGGCACTTTTATAAGAGCACTTCCGAGTGAATGACAAGTGGGCCCAGGCAATCCAATCACATCCCGCAACAGTCACGCGTACGCGATACGTGGTGAAAAAGGTGGCGCTGGAATCGAGGCGTCTATGCCCTATCCAATCCGAGCGCCGCGGTCCGCCCCGCTTCGCGCGCTTCCCCCAAAATTCGGATCCCATAAAATCCGCTAACAATAGATCGATCTGTCAGACGAGAGATTTCCTGCGATCCGTCGCTCGGAAATTACTAAGTTCAAAAGTTCACTCGACAAGAGAAAAGAATGGATCAAGGCGACTAAAGAAAAGTTGTTGTTATCAACGAAGAGATTATTGGTCCAAGACAATGCATATCCAGAACACAAAAGCAGGTCGGAAATATTATCGGCTCCTTCCTCACTCAAATCTCGATCCATTCGGGGACTAATGATGAAGTCATGTACCTAGGGTAGGGTCATAGGCCTGATCTAAGTGCCCTACCCAAGGACACCCTTAGAAGAAACTGCCTTCCAGTCGACCAAGAGGGACCTCACTCGACGTACTCGAAGGACTCGACCATGAAGACACACTCGACCACCAGGAGATCAAGAGGCACTCCGCATCCAAACGGTCTGTAATCAAGTAGTCTTTATGGCATTTAGGACACTTTATGTATGGCGTTACCAGTAACGCCTAGACTTAATGTACTTTAAACCCTGCATTACTGAGGGCCGAAGGGGTCTGGCGGACACTATATAAGCCACCCCCCTCCTCAGTGTAAAGGGTTCGCACCCCTGTAACCCATACACATATAATTCAGTCGACCGCCTCCGGGCTCCGAGACGTAGGGCTGTTACTTCTTCTGAGAAGGGCCTGAACTCGTACATCTTTGTGTTCACAGCTGCTCCATAGCTAGGATCTTGCCTCTCCACACCTACCCCCATTCTACTGTCAGACTTAGAACCACGACAGGGAGTCCGTCGGCTTGCCTTTGGATTCTTCTCCAGTCTCACCGTTTGCATCGCTACCGTTGTGACTGCGGGGGATGTTGAGTATAATCCATATTAAGAAGTATAGGATATACTAGGATTTATTCCTGTCTTGTCATTGTACTTTAAGTTGGTCATTATACTCCTATATATATATCCACGGGGCTCAAACAATAAATCAAAACTATTTCATCAGATCCCTCTCTCACTACTAACAAGGACGACTCCTTGATCACTATCAATGCTCTTCCGGCTCTCGTGCGTACTACTCCAGGGAACCGACCGACGGGTCTTCTCCGTGGGTTCAGCGAGCTGGTGATGGTCGGTTCAAGAGCATCCATGCATGCGCATGACACTGCATGCCTGCCTCTGCTGGTTCAGGCTTATCCATCCATCCTCCTCGCTTCACACCGGACGCCAGATCGACTGATCGAGAGCACCGGGGGAGTCTTGGCAAGTAACCAAGGCGAGCACCAGAGGAGACCTACGTCCGCACCTACGCTGTTCGATCCAAAGGACAGGACAGGGATAATGGATTCAGTCACACAGGGACAGAGCCGTGGACTCGGAGTCGTGCACTGCGCGAGGAGACCGGCGGCATGTGCACGTACGCAGGCGCAGGCGCACGTTTTAGATGGCTGCACAGCACAGAGCCGCCAGAGCCAACGACTGTGTCCCTATGGCCATGCGCGGGTGGGTGGCCAATTAGACGCCATCTGATCGAGCACGCACGGCGCGGCCCGTCCATCCATCCATCGACACAGAGAGAGAGAGGGCTGGACCGGCTAGCCGCTAGCGTCACTGCTGATCGCAAGGCCTCGGGCCTTCCCAGCCACCATATATGTGCGTAGCGGACGCGAGCACCTCCAGCCACCATACATACACAAGTGTTCGAGACAGCTCGATCGACAAGAGAGAGTGAGCTAGCTAGCAGAGATGGAGAGGAGCAGGAGGCTGTTCGAGACGGAGACGCACGGGGGCCGGGCGGCGTACAGGCTCCACGCCGTCACGGTGGCCGCGGGGATCCTCCTGGTGCTCTACTACCGGGCGACGCACGTCCCGGCCGCCGGCGAGGGCCGGGCGGCGTGGCTGGGCATGCTGGCGGCGGAGCTCTGGTACGCCGCCTACTGGGTCGTCACGCAGTCCGTCCGCTGGAGCCCCGTCCGCCGCCGCCCCTTCATCGACCGGCTCGCCGCCAGGTACGCACCACGTCCGTCCGCGCTAGTAGTATGACCTGTGACCGATCGATCGACCCACGAACGGCGCGCGCGCGGCTGCATGCATGATCGAGAGACCAGAGACATGTCAAGCAGCTCTCTTCTTTTCTTCTCTTGGAGAGATACGTATGATGCAGTTGCGCGCAGGCGGGCGGGCGTACGCACGTGTTTCCCTTGCTTACTCCTACCACCACATACCTTTTTTTGTTACCTATAGTCCGTACGTAGCTGAGGTGACACGACGTTGTCGTCGTCGTCGTCGTCGTACGTATGACTTGTGTAGTACCAGAGTGCTGCTCATCTCGCTTGCCTTTGCCTGATGAAGAGGAAGAAGAAGAAACCACCACGTCCCTCCCACATGCACTTGTCCGTGCGTGTAACGGCTAAGAGGGTGTTTGATTACAGGGACTTATTGGTGTAGGGACTTAAATAAGTCCCTTTAAGTCCCATCTAAACCAAACAGGAGGGACTTATAGGGACTTAAAGAGGGCATTTGGGACTTATGAAATAAGATCTCAAGGAGGGACTTATAGGGATTTATAGTTGTAATATGGTCTTTTAGTCCATGTTAAGCTCCAGGAACCAAACAGGTAGGGACTTATTAGGGACTTGAGACTTATAAATTGGGACTAAAAAAAGTCCTAGGACTTATGAACCAAACAAGGCCTAAGGGGCCGCCGGGCGGGCAGGACTGCTTTGCTTACAGGCCGGGCGCTTATTAGAAGCACTGAAAAAATAGCACGCTATAGCATATAGAAAATTGTCTCGCTATATTAATGTATAATGCCTCGCTAATAGCGCGATATGGCATGCTAATAACATATTTTTAGGGGCCATGCTATTTTATGTGGCGCGCTATTTTTTTCATTGATTAGGAGCAAGGCAGCACGGCAGTGATCAATGGCGTCCAGCGCGTGGGGAGCTACGTGCCTGGTCAGCATCTCAGCTGCCATGAAGGCAGAGCAGACGCGTGCTGTCGTGGCATAGTTGCACTGGCCACCAGCAGCTACACGGGTGCTGCTGCCTCCTCCAGCGCTAGGAGTACACGTGCGTGCGTGCGTGCGTCTGCGTTAGCGTTACCTACCGCGCGGCGCTCCCATTTGTTTTGCTGCCTCATGCACCACGCCGAGGCGTGCACGGCCGCATGAACGCCCAACAATCTTGGTTTTTCTTTTTTTTTCTTTTTTATGATCACCCAACAATCTTAGTTAGTGCATGGACTGTGTACCAACGAGTAGAAGGTGACATCCCATCCGTTTCATGCACAACAAGATATGATTTTTTTTCTTTTCATTCTCAAAATGATGCACCCTACATTATTTTTCGACAAGATATATGGAAAACAATGAAGCAGTCGGTTAAGACTTCCGGAAAATAGTGCTTGACAACACTGCAACAATTAATACTCTCTCCGCACCAAAACATAAGATGTTTTTGCTGTTTAATTTGAACTATAAAAACATCTTATGTTTTGGTATAGAGATAGTATTTCTTTTATTGTCTATACAATTCACTTTTTGGTAGCCTTTAGGCTTTCCATCTAGTGGATGGTAACCATTTTTAGTGCTATCTCACTAGTGGGCTGGGCTGAAACAAAGATGAGATTGTTTGATTATGTTTGCCCCTAGAAAACAAAAAAAAAACGAAAGGAATATACGCAATTTGTCACAATTCAAATGGAACTGCGCCCATAATCTTCAGTTTTGCATAATAGATGGAGGCTTGCACTTTACCGATGTTGTATGAGCACTGACAGCCAAAACCAGTGCAGTTTTGGGTTGAAAAATCGACTGAGATCGCCATAAAAAAATCAGTTACATGAGAATTAGCAAAGGTGATAAAATATAGCTAATGACTAATGCCACAAGGTGACACACTATAGCATACAATTATTTTGAAATCACAGATTTATGTTCTTATTTGATCAATACATGACAAAAAAAACTTCGAACATGCCAAAACCTTTTGGTTATTTTCCTGCAAAAAAAACTTTGGTTATTTCCAAATTCAGATATATATGTGTCTTTGTTAGAGAGGCAAACATTGCTTTTGACACAACATTAATCTTGTGAAAATGATGGAAGCTGACGGTGATGTCTATTAAGCCTGATGTATACAAAAACTCATAAATTGGAGCAAATGCATTTAACAAGTCTGGGGTACGACTGAATGGCGCATACCACCCACCAGGTCGAAATCAGCGCTGAACACGCTGCAGAATTTAAATTTCAGTACGGTTGGCTGGTTTGGTCCAAGCTCCGGGACTCATCAGCTGACAGGTACACGGTCCCATCGTCCCAAACCAGAGCACTTTGCATCTCCCGGCAGCAAAACTGGATTTAAAAACCAGTTAACCAGGGACCTGTTTTGATGTACTTCACCATATTCACACATATATTTGTCATGCTCAGCATTAACACGGTTAATTTGTCATTTGGACAAGGCACGGAGAAAGGCTACCTTGCGTCGACATCTTTGTGTGCACTGCAGACCCCTATTCGGAGCCGCCGAGCCTCGTCGTCTCGACCATCCTATCACTCATGGCGTACAATTACCCGCCGGAGAAATTAAGCGTGTACCTTTCCGACGACGGAGGCTCGATTCTCACTTTCTATGGCATGTGGGAGGCCTCCTTGTTTGCAAAGCACTGGCTGCCATTCTGCAAGAGATATAACATTGAGCCAAGGTCACCAGCCGCTTACTTCTCAGAGTCAGATGGGCATCAAGAACTGTGCACCCCAAAAGAATGGTCATTGATCAAGGTAAGCAGATATTGCAAACATCTCCTTTTTTTTTAAACACGTGCATCAAATGGCTATTGAACAGGGAATGAATTGACACACTGGTGATGACAAGGTTATTATATATAGTGCTCAACATGTGGCATGGCAACTGATACTATTTCTGCATCTTTTGGGCAGGACATGTTTGACGAAATGACTGAGCGAATAGACACGGCTGTCATGTCGGGCAAAATTCCTGAAGAAATCAATGCAAAGCATAAAGGATTTTATGAATGGAACCAAGAAATTACCTCAAAAAATCACCAGCCAATTGTTCAGGTAGCTATCATGCCCTCTAGAATGTAGTAAAGGTTTCCATGATTTTGGAGTAAATAACATTGTATCTGGGAGTTTGAAGTTCTAAGCTTGTTACTTTTGTTAGATTCTGATAGATGGCAAGGACCAAAATGCAGTTGATAACGAAGGAAATGCGCTACCAACACTTGTTTACATGGCGCGTGAGAAGAGGCCTCAGCACCACCATAACTTCAAAGCTGGGGCCATGAATGCTCTGGTAAACTTACTAACCTTGCCCCGTCACGCCAAGTAGACAGTTTACTATAAGATTCATAATTTTCATTAGTAAACTCTTTTTCTAATACTGGTTCTTGGCGAAATACTAGTTGCACTTGCACCATATTCTAATTCATAATTTCGAAGTTCTTGATAAACTGCATTATTGGACAAGAGTAACCAAAATGTTGTGCTCTGCTTTCTTCATTCAGTTTCACCTCATTGTACCACTAGTCCACAATAGAAATTTCCCAAGCATTTGAGAGAATGAAAGTTGAGAAAATGCAAGAAGCTCGATTCTTCAGCCTTTTGTGAAACAAATGAAGTGAATGTATGCTTAAAATATGTTGGTACAGTCTGAAATCCTCAATAGGAAAATAGTCCCTGGGCTTATTGTCACTGAATGTGTTGCAAAGAGATGTGTGCCAGAATCAATAGGAAAGTTGATTGATGCCCCATCAGTCACTTGCGGTATGTCTATAAAGCTACACAGAGCACAAGGACTACATACCTCCTGTCACATGGCTCAAGTTCCTGAGGTGTGCTGGTTGTAGTATGCATTCATACGAGTAGCACCTGCAACAAATCAATGTCTGCGGCACAGCATTGAAATCCAAGTTGCAATTGGACTATGCTTATATACACACCAATTTGAGTAGGTATTGTCTATTCATCTTCTAGTGACACCAAAGACATAGAGTAAAATCCAAAATGCGCACCATATTCATGGGTGCATGCAAAACACAATGGTCAATACATGCATTCAAACGTATATCGGTCATCACAAACCATATGCATACACCCAATTTTTTTAGGAAGACAGTAGGTTTCCCTACTGTGATTTCTATAAATTTTGGGTTTTGAATGTACAGAAGCTACAAAGAAGTTAGCTAATAACATAACCCAATGTATGCACTTGCTGATACTTAAAAACACTTGGTGATACACTGATCCCATTCTTTTGCCCTCCGCCTAACAAGAGACAGTGAGAGGCTGAGAGTAGCTTGACACCACACCAATTTAGCTTACTGGAGTGGAATTGGTGTTTAGATGACAATTTTTTTGAGGGAATTATATGACAATTTTATTCCATGAAAGGTTGTAATGCTTTTGTCATAATGGACTTAATTAGAATGTGTCAGTTTTTCCGCTGAAATGCAGATAAGGGTATCATCAGTGATAAGCAACAGCCCTATCATCATGAATGTGGACTGTGATATGTACTCCAACAACAACGATGCGGTCAGAGATGCACTGTGCTTCTTCCTTGACGAAGAAATGGGTCACAAGATTGGATTTGTGCAGTACCCTCAGAACTATAACAATCTGAGCAAGAATGATATATATGGGAACTCCCTCCATGTCATCAATGAGGTCAGCAGTGCCAAATTGTAACTTGAATTACATTCTCATGTTCTCCATTTATATTATATTATTGGCACTAACATGGCCACTCAATCTAATAGGTGGAGATGGGTGGTATGGACAGTTTGGGTGGCCCTCTGTATATTGGCACCGGATGTTTCCACAGAAGGGAGATCCTTTGCGGCAGGAAGTTCACAAAAGACTACCAGGAAGACTGGAATGCAGGAATCAAGGACAAATTACAAGAGAGCATAGATGAGACTGAAGAGAAAGCCAAGTCTTTAGCAGCCTGCACATATGAACATGGCACACAGTGGGGAGATGAGATTGGGGTAAAATATGGTTGCGCGGTGGAGGATGTAATCACCGGATTGGCAATACATTGCAGAGGATGGGAGTCGGTCTACAACAATCCTAAAAAACCAGCGTTTATGGGTGTAGGTCCAACGACACTTGCTCAGACAATATTGCAACATAAGCGATGGAGCGAGGGCAACTTATCAATTTTCCTTTCCAAGTACAACGTGTTCTTGTTTGGGCATGGAAAAACCAAGCTACGACATCAGATGGGCTACCATATCTATGGACTATGGGCACCCAACTCACTCGCTACACTGTATTATGTTATCATCCCTTCACTGGCCCTCCTCAAAGGCACCCCCCTTTTCCCAGAGGTAATGATTCATGCTATGAAAAAGCCTCACCTTAGTTACATATATGTTTTGTATTAAAAAACTGATGTAATATTCATGTGTCGTTCAGATTACAAGTCCATGGATTGCACCCTTCGTATATGTCTTCTGTGTGAAGAACATGTACAGCCTATATGAGGCACTATCATCTGGAGACACGCTGAAAGGATGGTGGAATGGGCAGAGGATGTGGTTGGTCAAAAGAATAACCTCGTACCTCTTTGGAGTCCTTGACAATCTCCGGAAGTTACTTGGACTGTCAAAGATGAATTTTGTGGTTTCACCGAAGGTAAGCGATGAAGACGAGTCCAAGAGGTATGAGCAAGAGATTATGGAATTTGGGTCGTCAGATCCAGAATATGTGATCATCGGGACTATCACGTTACTCAACCTTGTTTGCCTGCTGGGAGGGCTAAGTAAAGTCATGAAAGTTGGATGGAATAATATACACTTGGATGCACTTTTCCCCCAGCTCATTCTCTGTGGGATGGTGGTGATAACCAGTATCCCATTCTATGAAGCAATGTTCCTGAGGAAGGACAAAGGCAGAATACCATTCCCAGTTACACTAGCTTCTATTGGCTTTGTGATGTTGGCCTTACTGCCAGCAATAGTTTAAGGTCCCATAAGAGGCATCAGTGTGTAATTAAGTACTCAAGTTGGTATGGTTTATGGTTCTCTCAAAACACTTGCGCTGATAGTTTCATGTGCAATTGTATTTATATGTGGAGTAGTCCCGGGTTGGGCAGAAGCAATTTGCGTAAGCCCTTCAACTCGGGATTAACCTCGCCAAAGTGGCCTCCGACTCCGCGATCATCTTCAGAGGGGAGGCTGGCCTCCCTTTAGTCCAGATCGCGGCCATCAGAGCTCGTGAGATCCTTGATGGGAAGCTCGCGGAGGCCCGTGCAGCCCTCCTTTTACCTCCGGCCGCCTCTGCGGTGGGGGTGTCTCCCACCCCGCCTGGTCCGCGGCGGCCGGGGCGGAGATCCGTGGCCGTACTCGCTCCCGCACTGCGGCTCTTCGCGCGCAAAGCGCTTCTCGTGTTCTGGGGTCAAGCAGCCCCCCGATGGCTCCTTAATGCGAGCCCTCTTCTGGAACATCCGCGGCTTCGGCCATGATGGTCGTCGCTGCCAACTTGTGGAGTACATGCGGGATGAGCACATCGACATCGTTGCCGTTCAGGAGACCATGCGTCGCGACTTCTCGTTCCCTGAGCTCGACCGTTTGAGCTCCCACCTCTTTGCGTGGCACTGGCTCCCTTCTAGTGGGAGCTCAGGCCACTCGGGTGGCATCCTTTTAGGTGTGAAGGATGCCACCTTCGAGGTGGGCAGCATGGATCGGGGGGAATTCTTCGTCAGCATGGAATTATTCGAGAGATCTCTCAACTTCAAGTGGGAGATCATCATTGTCTACGGGCCTGCCGACCATAGTCGATCGGCCGCCTTCCTTGAGGAGCTCCACCGGAAGATCTCGGCTGCCTCCCTCCCCGTGGTAGTTGGTGGCGACTTTAACCTGCTGCGCGTGGCGGAAGACAAGAGCAATGACAATGTCTGCTTTGCCCGGATGCAGTTGTTTAATGACTTCATTGCTGACCTCGCCCTCCGGGAGATTGATAGGATTGGTGCCCGGTTCACCTGGACCAATCGGCAAGCCTCCCCGACCCAGTCCGTCTTGGACAGGGTCTTAGTGTCCCCGGAGTGGGACCTCCCTTGCTCCCTAGCCTCTCTCCGCGCCATCACTAGGATTGGCTCGGATCATGTCCCCCTTCTTCTCTCCTCCGCGGACGAGCGTCCGCCGATCCCCCCCGTTTCCGCTTTGAGACCTTCTGGCTCTCCCAGTCTGGATTTACCGACGCCGTCTGCGCGCGGTGGATCGAGGCTCGGGCCCACCCCCACCCTTGGCCCCCCTCGGCTATTGACGCGTGGAACTTCTGTGCGAAACGTGGCAGGCAGTTTATGAAGGGGTGGGGGGCCAACCTTGGTCGCGACGCCAGGGAGCGTAAGAAGGCGTTGCTTACCGCGATCCAGGCCCTTGACCTTAGGGCCGACGTGGTGGGTCTCTCTCCGGACGAGTGGTTGTCCCGCTATGACCTCGAAGACCAACTCTCCGTGATCTACACCGATGAGGAGGCTTATTGGCGCCTTCGGGGCGCGCAGAAATGGGTCCTGAAGGGTGACGCGAATACTGCATACTTCCAGGCTATCGCCAACGGCCGCCGTAGACGCAACACCATCCCCCTTCTCTGGGATGGGGAGACCCTCCTCCAGGACCCCCGCGACATCCGGACCCATGTCGACGGCTTCTATAGGTCCCTTTTCTCTGCCGCTCCTCGGAGCGGCATCTCCCTCGCCCCTGATTGTTGGGCCGGCCTCCAGCTAGTGTCTGACGCGGAGAACGCGGCCTTGACGACCCCCTTCTCTGAGCAGGAGGTCTGGGAGGCTATCAAGGGTATGAATGCTTCTTCTGCTCCGGGCCCGGATGGACTCCCAGTCATCTTCTTCCAGACCTTCTGGAACGTGATTAAACCAGAAGTCATGGCCATCTTCAAGGAATTCTTTGTTGGCTCTATTGACCTGGGGCGCCTCAACTACGGGATCATCTCTCTCATCCCCAAGGTCCCTGGGGCGTCCGACATCCGCCAGTTCCGGCCGATCACGGTCATTAATGTGATCTTCCGGATCCTGGCCAAAGGGTACGCCAATAGGGTGACCCTGCTTGCTGACCGGATAACCCACCCTAACAAGTCGGCCTTCATTAAGGGCCGATATATCCTAGATGGAGTCCTGGTCCTTCATGAAGTCCTTCACGAGGTCCGGGTCAAACGCCTTAAGGCGGTCTTTCTGAAGATCGATTTCCACAAAGCCTACGACTCTGTTAGCTGAACCTTCCTCAGGGAAGTCCCTCTTCGGAAGGGCTTTGATGACTGGTGGATCACTAGAGTCATGCAAATGGTCTCTTGCGGTCGCACGGCGGTTAACATCAACGACGAGATTGGTCCTTTCTTCCCTACCCTTTGTGGGGTGCGCCAAGGCGACCCCTTCTCCCCATTCCTGTTCAATATGGTAGTGGACGCTCTTGCCTCCATCCTTGATAAGGCAAAAGCCGCTGGCCACATCCGCGGGATTACCCCACACCTTTCTGGGGGCTCGGGGATCTCCATCCTCCAGTATGCTGACGACACGATCATTATGGTCGAAGGCTCGGAGGTGGACATCGCCAACCTCAAGTTCCTCCTTCTCTGCTTCCAACAGATGTCGGGCCTCAAGATCAACTTTGAGAAGAGTGATGTCATGGTTATGGGATATTCCCCCTCTGAGTCTATGGCCATCGCCAACAGACTTAATTGCCGCCTGGGCTCTTTCCCCACCTCCTACCCGGGGACTCCCATTAGCGACTCGCGACTCTCCGTCGCGGACCTGCGGCCCTCCGTGACTAAGCTCCAATCCCGTTGCGAGCCCTGGCAGGGGAGATGGCTATCTAAGGCGGCCCGGACTATTCTCATCAACTCTTTCCTCTCCAGTCTCCTTCTGTTCCTTATGAGTTTCTACAGCCTCCATGAATCTCTCCACAAGGAGATCGCCAAAATTCAGTCCCGCTTCTACTGGGCTGGCGAGCATGATAAGCAAAAGTACCACATGGTCAGCTGGCCTGACATCTGCAAGCCCAGGGAGCAAGGTGGTCTGGGCATCATGTGCTCTAAAAGGATGAATATTGACCTTCTCTCCCGTTGGCTCTGGCGCATCGCCCAGGGTCAAGGTGGCCTCTGGCTCGACATTATCCGGAATAAATACCTGCGGGGTCAGCCCCTAGCCTTCTGCCAGAAATCGGGCGGCTCTCAGTTCTGGCAGTCTATTGTCCAGCTTCTCCCGGTGCTCCGCATTGGGACCTCCATCTCAGTGGGATCCGGCCTCTCGACGCTTTTCTGGTTTGATCGTTGGGCCGGAGACGCTCCCTTTGCGGCCCGCTTCCCCGCCCTCTTCTCTATCTCCGTCGACCCCACGATTTCGGTCAATAGGGCCCTTCTTGACTTAGGGCGCGTTGCTTTCCGTCGGCCTTTTGGGCCGGCGGAATCCGCCGCCTGGCGTGAGTTGCTTGATTGCGTTGCGTTGCATGAGCCGTTGGTGGATGGCAGACCGGACCTTGTGCGGTGGCGTCTGGATCCGTCGGGCTTGTTCTCCACCAAGTCGTTGTACCCGGCCATTGCCCCATCCTCCGCTTCCCTCCCCCTATCGACGGTGTGGTCCGTCCGCGTTCCCCTGAAGATCCGCATTTTCATGTGGCAGTGGATTCGCGGCCGGGTCCCGTCTGGAGTGGAGGTCTGCAAGCGCAATGGCCTGGGCACCGGTATCTGCCCGCTCTGTGGAGTCCCTGAAGACTCGAACCACATCTTCTTCTCCCGCGACTCCGCCCAGTTCCTCTGGAGCTGCTTTCGCGAGGTGGTCGGTGGTAGTTGGTGCCACACCAATTTCCCGGACCATTTTGCTGAACTCCAGTTGTCCCCCGCGTCCTCTCGCCACATTAGGTGGCTTGAGGTTGGCGTTCTCGCCTGGACTCTTTGGACCGTTCGCAATAAGCTTGTGATTTAGCACGCTCCCCTTCGCCGCGCTACTGACGCTCTCTACAAATTCTCGGGTTTCTTGCAGCTTTGGCGGCCGCTTAGCCGCCCCCCGAACTGTGACGCCATCTCCGCCTTCATCGCCGACATCCGTTCGATGGCCGTCCGCCTGTCGCCGCCGCCTCCGCCGGATCCTGACTAGACGCCTTGTGTTTGGTGTGTGGGTGTTGTTTTTCTTTTCCTTTTGGGCTTGTTGAGCTGTGCCCTCAGCAGAACCTATGTACTTTGTCGTGAGTCTTGGGTGGGTGTGTGTGGACTTGCTTCGGTTTGTATGCTCTGTGGCGGTTTGCTTTATTTATAAAGCGGGGCGAAAGCCTTTTTCGGTAAAATAAAAATGCCCAAACAGAAGATGTCAAGAACGCCGATGCAATCGATGACAGATCTAACTCAGTCTCCTCTAGCACTAGTAAAATCCCAGTATGGGAGCAACTTGTATAGAATCAGGGCTTTAGGTGGACACATGAATACATAGGATCCAATCGTCTGCACCATTGAATAAAGAATGAGCTATCCAGATTTAGCAAGGTGGCCAGGGCATGGACATTTTGCGTAAACCCTCTATTTTCATCCTCAATGCTGCACCTAATCCCTTCTCATCCCACATGTGCCCACCTCAAATTAGGACCCCCTTTCAACCATCTCTCCCTCTCTTGTATCATGTCATTTCTTAGATCTTACCAACAAGAGCGCTAAATAAGAGGAAATGCTTCACAATAATTAAGCAAAATTGTACTGATGAAAATATTTTCATGATACATGTTTTTCTATATATTCTTACCAACATATTTGTATGAATATTAACTATGAAAGTAACTTGTTGAAGACTGTGCAGTGCGCAAAATCACCATATCTATGTGAATCGAAATATCAGAGATTTCTTTACAGTACATTTTACTGGGGAGCAACTTGTATAGGATCAGACCATTAGGTGGATACATAGGATCTAGCCATTTGGACCATTGGACAAAGATCCCAATGTACAAACAAAGCAGGGTGCCACTGGATTGTACATATCACATTCAAATCACTAAGTGTTCTCACTATGGCTTTTAGATATTTGTCTCACTTAGTTTTGTTGAATGAGTGTAAGGTATTTGTTTTATATTGCACTGTATGACCAATTTGACGTGTCCGCGGTCATCTGGCCGGCGCCGGCCATCCAAAATCGTCTCCGTAATTTCCCTCGTCCGAACACTTCAAAAACGAAATTAAACCTAGTACGGTCTATTACATGCATATTAGATAAGATTTAACAAGTTTCATCGAAACTACTCAAATTTAACTTAACATAACTAAACTAAAACTAGGCTAAGTAGCGCACGACCACCTCGTAGGCATGGCCTCCAAGCCCACGGGCACCACAGTTGCCGCCGCCGTTTGAGTCGTCATAGTCGCGCCAGTGGAGGATACAACTCTAGCCGTCGCGCGATCTGTCCATGGCCGGGGCGTCATGCTCACGCCGTAGAAACTCAGCCACCTCTTCCACCTTGGGTCGCTTCTTGTTGGCTTGGAGGCGGATCAAGCACTCGGTCTCGACCAGCCCGAAAAGGAGGAGCTGCTAGTTCGGACGGCGCCATCGGCGGGCAACCATCTTCTTGGTGGTCTTGAACCAATCGAAGGCCCAAGCCTCAGCGAGGACCTAGGGCAGTGGCACATCGGTCTTGGCGAACACCACCAAGCGCTGCACCCGGTGTCACTCCGGGCGTGTCTCTCCACCTTGGTGAGGCATCCCCCGACCACCGACGACGAGGACGATGTGCAGCCCGAGCCACCACCACTCAGATAGTAGTCAAGGTGGCTACGCAGCCTCGGCTGGGATGACTCTTGCTTCACTAGGGCAAGGCACCATTTGGCATCGGGGCAACACGGATGACTACAAATGGAGTCTAATCTGGACACTATGGTTTCATAGAGGAGATGATGGCGCCGGACCCTAGTCGCTCAACGAGTTCCACGGTGCAATCCGCGTGTGCTGCTGGAACTCGCCATCTGTCGCCGCCGCAGGGCATGGGCGGCTGCGGCGGCTCCTCCTCTACCGAGTCCTCCTCGCGAGGTTGGCCTAGCCGATCTCCTCCTCGTCAACCCGCTTCTCCTTCACGGTGGACGAAGATGGACTCGGTGACCGGGAATAGCACCGCATATTGGATCTGAAGCTCTCCTCAAATCCAGAGTCCGGGCATGGCGGAGGCTGCGTCGAGTGGTAGCCGCCAAGCAACCACCACACCCCGGTGCGCTTGTTCTCCTCCTCGAGCATCTTCTTGTCCATCATGGTGGCCATTGGAGGTACTGGAAGTGCTAGTTATCGACTAGAGGGGGGTGAATAGGCGATTTTTATGAAAGTCTTCAAAACATGGGAGTTTCGAAGACAAACAGGAGAAACAACACTATTCGTATGCAGCGGAAGGTAGACTACACTAGACAAGCCATAGTTAAGTATTCAATGAAGTGAAAGCACGAAGACTATTAGCAGCTAGGTAGTAAGGATCAGGGTGGAAGATAGTATGAAGCCAATCAGGACAAGTAGTCAAACTGTGAAGTCAAACAGATTATGCAATCAGGCAAAGACTTCACGAAGACAAACGATAAGTAAAGAGAAGTGAGAGATAGAACAAGTAGCTTCAGGGAGACAGTGGTTTGTTCGACCAGTTCCAGTTGATGTGACAACTGTACGTCTGATTAGCGAGGCTGAGATTCAACTCAGAAGACCGCGTCTTCACCTTATTCCCCTTGAGCTAAGGACACCTAGTCCCCGCCCAATCACTTAGGTAAGTCTTCAAGGTAGACTTCCAAACCTTCACAGACTTCGTTCACCGGCAATACACAATGACTCTTGGATGCTCAGAACGTGACGCCTAACCGGCTGGAGGATTCACAGTCCTCAAGTGTAACAAGTCTTCAGATCACGCGGACAAAAAGACTTCAGTGATGCCAAACACACTCTGGGCTCTGGGTGGTTTGGGCTTTATCCTCGCAAGGATTCTCTCTCAAAAGCTTCGGAGGTGGGTTGCTCTCAAACGACAAAAGCCGTATCTAACTCTGAGCAGCCACCAATTTATGGTGTAGGAGGAGGGCTATTTATAGCCACAGGGCAACCCGACCTGATTTGTCCGAAATGACCCTGGGTCACTAAGGAACTGACACGTGTCGCAACGGTCAGATTTCAAACACACGTGGCAGCTTGACTTGGGCTACAAGTAAAGCTGACTTATCCGACTCTGGATAAGATTTGCTCTCATTGTCTTCGCTCGAAGACATAGGATTTGTTTGAGCATCACTTTAGTCACTCTGACTTTGTTCACTGGGACCCCACTTAACAGTGCGGTGGTTCCTATGACTCAACAAAGAAGAAAAGGAAACAATGAAACAACTAAGTCTTTGCGTTCCATAGTCTTCACTCAATGTATTCTCATGTCATAGTCTTCAATGTGAATATCTTCACAGACCACCATTGTCTTCAATGTCTTCACACATTTTTAGAGGTCATCTCCGGTAGGTCAACCGAATCAATGAGGGACTACTACCTGTGTTATCCTGCAATTCTCACAAACACATTAGTCTCTTAACCAGGTTTGTCGTCAATACTCCAAAACCAACTAGGGGTGGCACTAGATGCACTTACAATCTCCCCCTTTTTGGTGATTGATGACAAACTGGTTGAAGTTTTCAACGGGGATAAAAGTATGTGAAATTGTAGGGGATTAAGGCATTGTCTTCATATATGGCAAGAGGCTCCCCCTGAAGATGTGCATATAAATGTTTTGCGTTGGAATGCAAATGCACATGGCAGGTTGTACTTGTGGTGATCCATCTCACCATATGAAGACAATGCATCATGCATGAGAAGATATACAAGGATAATGACATGCATAATGAAAGATGGATGTCTGCGACATGACTTCATGCGAGATTTAACATCGCATATGCGGAATTTATCGTCGCATCACAGACTAGTAGCAAAAAGTAGCAGACAACCATCGAGTTTAGGTGTTACAACTCAAAGAACCAAATGTATCAAAAACGAGAGTTGTAAACACCGGGCAAAAGTATAGCAACCACCCATATGGACCCGCTTGAAGACTATCAACATATGCTTCTCCCCCTTTTGTCAGTAAGGACCAAAAAGGTTTGAAGACATAGTCGCTACTCGTTCCCATGAGGAGTAGGTGAAGCAGTAGGGTCGTCGTTGAGGTTAGGTGGTGCAGAAGAACTTGGTGCAGTGTTGACATGCGCTGAGGTTGGAGGTGGTGAGGTAGCATCATCAGCTTCATCAATAACTCTAGCGTGAACAGTGGCTGCAGAGGAAGAGTATTCTGAGTCTTCAAGAGATGGGGTTTGACGTAGCACATCATTCCGTGGAGGAGTGGAGTCGAACTTGAATCTCTCAGTGAAGCCATCGTCTTGAAGATCAGCTTCAACACTTAGTAATGTTAGACTCTTCCAGGACCTCCGACAGGTTTCATGAGTGACAAAAGCATTCTTGGTAGCAAGATTGCGAATGTGATTAACATCCACCAAGAGGCTTTGCATCTGCCGTTTCAGCCAAAAGTGATGCTTGTCTTGTTTCCGATGCAGGGCCACAAGAAGCTCACGGTCATAGAGTACACGGGAGCGCTTGCGAGACCTTGGCGCAATGGTGCTTTCAGTGGCTTCAGTACGTGCACGGCGAGTGTTGCTGGCCAATGGATAGACACGCGAAACAGCTTGAACACCTTCAACATCCTGAGTGAAACTCTGACAATCTGCATTGTGAAGATATAGCGCTTCCTTGGCAGGCTCTGGGTAAATGGCTTCGACTGACATATCAACCTCTGGCAGGAAGATAATATGGTTGCGTGCAGAGGGCTGATAGTCAACAGCAGAGTGCAGCTTAATCAGACGCATAACCCAAGGAGCATAAAATTTGAGACCGGAAATGTCAGACCCAGATGCAGCAAACTGGCGTATGAAGAAATCTTGAGCATTGAAGCTTTTGCCATTGAGTATGTAGAAGACCAATGTCTTCATTGCTCCTTCAAGATTTGCTGAGGAGGAATGCCCCTTCATCGGCCATAGAGTTCGCCGAATGATATGATAGATTGTGCGTGGCAGATACTCAAGGTCTTCAACAAGGAATTCCTTGGGATACTCAGCATCCGAGGGCAGTGGCTTCATCATACTGAGCATCTGGCTTATGTTGGGCTCAAGCTTCTAAAAGATGCTCTCCAATGCATCGCGGTGAAGCTGACAACCTGGTTCATACAGTTCGCCTGGAGTGGAGAGGCTGGTAAGCTCAATGAGATCAAAGGCTTTGGCTTCATGATGAACGTTGCCCGTCATCCACTCAAGGACCAATGTCGTTGTATCCCTATTGTAGCCGCGAATGTGGAGGGTTGCATAAAATTGCAGGAGAAGCTCTTCATTCCAATGTTCCTTGTCGGTGACAAACTGCAGAAGGCCAGCATCACGAAAGCAGTCTAGGGCTTCTTCAAGGCAGGGCAGACCAGCAACGACTTCAGTGTCCAGACGCATATGAGGAAATATGCGCTCTTGATTGTATAGAATGCAGGAGTAGTAGCTGCGCTGGTGGTAGCTCCAGAACCGATCTGATGAGATTCTTGGCTTGGAATATGGGTTCTTGCCAGAATCGAAGAAGGTGTTGTGTGCAATGAAGCCGTTGACATTGAAGGAGCCTGGTGCTGATGCAGAACCTGGGAATCTGGGCAGTCTTAGGTTTTGGCTTCTGAACCTGAGGCCTATGCTCCACATGGTAGTCAAATTGTGGTCCAGGAGCAGGCGGAGGAACCAGAATTGGCCATCATACAGGAACAAGCTCGCCTTGATAGAATGCATGCTTAATTGTGTGTGGCCTTGGAGGCGGAACAGGAGCAGTGGCATCTGCATTAGCTTCAGGCTGCACATTGGATGCAGGTGCAGCATTGGCTTCATTCACTGTATTGACTTGAGGTGCCACATTGGCTTCAGCCATGACAACGTCATTGGCTTCAGTGGCGTTATTGGTGGCCGCCTCAGTATTCTCAACCTCCACTTGTGTAGCTGGAGGGTCGGGCACAGATACGTTCTCCTCGAGAACAACTTCTTGATTTGTGGGGTGTGTGGCAACAGGTTCTTCTTGTCTGTCATCGACTGTTGCAGCCGGAATCTCTTCAGAAGCATTAGCTTCAGGCACAGGAACCGTCACAGAAGGATTGTCTTCAGGAAACACTTGACGTGCCACTGAGCTGGATTGGTGTGAATCCTCTTCCTGATAGTCGTCATGGAGACCGAAGGCCTCAGGCCTTTGTGAAGCCGTTGAAACACGGGTGACGTCTTCGATGATGGTGTGGCCTCCATGTAATTGTCATCATTGACAATTGGACTGGTACCTTGCGTTGGCGTAGGATGCGGTGTACTTGGGGAGTCTTGAACTGGGGTATCTGGTTGGGGGCGATCAGCCCATGAAGCATCCTGTGTGATTGGCATCAAAGGACGACCAATACTGATGAGTTCGCTGTTCGTGAGAACAGGCGATGATACTGTGGGGTTCTGAATCTGAGGAAGGACTTCATCATCTTCTACATTGTCTTGGGGACCAATGTCTTCAGTCGCGATAGGATCGACGACTGGAACTTCTTGTTCTTCAGGAGCCTCTGTGGAAGCAGGCTCATGAACAATCAACTGACGCTCTTGATTGTTGGATGGAGGGGGAGCACAAGCAATGGGTTCAACAACTAGGGGCTCTCTGGAAGCAGCCCGGTCTTTCTTCTTGGTCTTTCTCTTCTTTGGGGTGGTGCATCATCAGTAGTGCGCTTGATTTTGCGCTTTCTGGCTTCGGCTTCAGCGGCCTTGGTCTTCTGCTGATCTGAAGCCACTGTGGAGACCTTAGGCTTCGAGCCTATCATGCTGGCAGGGAAGACAATGCAAGGTTCTTCCCGCCTTGGAGCTTCAGTGGGGGCCACAGTAGACTTCTTCTTTTGCTTGACAGCCATCTTGGGGTCAATACCAGGACGCCCAAGTGCCTTGCGCTTTTCAGCTTCGTTGTAAGCCTGAACACATTTGGCAGCAAGAATCTTCATGCGTTCTCTTGAGCCTTTGGCTTCTTCATGCTTCTTGCGAAAGGCTTCTTTAAGGTCATTCAGCATCACCTTGAATTTTTGGACATCAGCCACACTCAGCTTGGCCACATGCTTCTTGAACTGTTCCTTCTCGAAATCAATCTTGTGTTTCAGTTCAACAATTCGCTGGGCCAGAGCCAGCTCAGGAGCAATTGCGCCTTGGAAGGCGACGCTGATGCCAATGGGGAGTTGGAGATCATCAAAGCTGAGATTTTGATTGTCGAACCACTCATCAATGAAATTGTGCAAGATGTTCACATCAAAGAGGGGCAGATCATTGAAGATCTCCGCCTCTTGCTTGCTCTTGATCAGCTGCTCCAGAGCATCCTCACCAAATTCTTCATCTGAAGACAAATCAATGGCTTCAGATTCATTCCTCAGAACGGCAGCTGGTGTCAGTGCTTGACTGAGTCTCTGAACAGGTTTCTTCTGTGGCTTCTCACGCTTCTTAGAGATGCGAGAGAGATCTTCAGAGGCGTTGCTTGGAGCAGGAGGGGCAGTTGCCAACGGCTTCACTCGAGAAGCCTTTGGTGCAGCAGAGGGTTTTGAAGCTTTAGCATTCTTTTGCTTCTGCGGCTTTGGAGTAGGAGCAGGAGCTTCATCTGTGTCAGCATCATCATCAGAATGATCCACCTTGGCACCTTGTACAACTATGTGAGCGAGGAGGCCTTCAAAGTTGTAGAAGGGACCGATCCTATTCTCATTGGCTTCGCGGGTGCCATCCTCCCGAGGTGAGGAAGGACCAGGGTTGAAGTCGAGCCCTAGAGCCTTCTTGTTCTTCGCAGCTGAGTCTTTGGCGAACTGGTAATTGCGCTTAAAGAGATGGTCTTCGCGACACCATAGCAGAGAAGATGTCAGGACCCCGACTCAATGCCACATCGATCTAGCATGTAACACCTCATATCACTTTGCGGCCTCACGCACGGTATTCCCACGGGTGTCGCCTTACCTTTGCCCGGGACCGTTTGCGCCTTTTGGCACACGTATATGACAGTGTCGCTAGCATCCATATGATAAGGAGCCCGGGCTGACATGGCTAGTCGTAAACCCAAAGCGGCACAGACTTACAGGGACAGGCATCCATGACCCAGCATCGAACGTGTCGGTCATCAGCGAGTGAATCCAGGCTGTAGCACTGGGCTAGCAGGACTCCGGTGAACCGGGCTGTAGCGGGCTAACAGGACTCCGGTATTCACCGCGTGACATTTCCCCGAAGGGACAGACACAGGAACGAAGAAGGACACATGCCGGCCAGCCTAAGTGTTCCGAAGCAGTAGCAAGCTACCATGGCTCGGTGGAAACACTAGGAGACATTTCCCCGTAAGAGAGGCTACTAAAGATAAACAACTAGATGGTCAGATCCCACACATACCAAGCATTTCAATAACATACACACAATATGCTCGATATGTGCAAATACAACATGGCATCACAACATGACTCTATGACTCAAGTAATCTATTCAATAGGCTCCGAGGAGCGAGATATTACAAACATGGGTCTCATGACCCAACATTCAGAGCATACAAATCAAGCACAAGCGGAAGCTATCATGTCTGAGTACAGACATCTATAAATGAAAAAGGCTGAGAAGCCTGACTATCTACCAGATCCTGCCGAGGGCACAAGATCGTAGCTGAGGTAACAAGCTAAACGTCGAAGTCCACGCGAAACTACTAGTGAGACCGAAGTCTCTCTGCAAAACATAAAATAGGCAAACGTGAGTACAAATGTATCCAGCAAGACTTACATCAGAACTAACTACATATGCATCATTATCAACAAAGGGGATGGTGGGGTTTAACTGCAGCAAGCCAGCTTGACTCGGTGGCTATCCTAAACTACGACTGCAAGCGACTCTTTTGAGGTGGCGCACACGAGTCCACATATTCACCATATCAATACACCACTATGGATCCGCTCCCGTCTCCCTACGAGAACGCCATCCATAGCACTCACGCTTATCTTGCGTATTTTAGAGTATCCACTTTCACTTGTCTATGAACTGATATAAGCAACCCAGAAGTCCTTTTCCGCGGACACGGCTATTCGAATAGATCATATTAACCCTGCAGGGGTGTACTTCTTCACACACGCTCTCACCACTTACCGCCGTTTACACGACATGTACTCGGCAACCTTCAAGCGGAAGCCCAACGTGGGTGTCGGCCACGGCCTGCCTAAACACTCAAGTCTCTAGTCCAGATTTATCGCCTATTCGGGTTCCATCCATGAGGAGATCCGGCCGGAGTTTCGCTCACAGCCCCAAACAATGTGAACAGGGTTCCGTGACACCAAACGGGCGCCCGGTTTACCCGGCCACGTGCCTACCGCATCACAGCCCACCCCTACGGTCAGCGCTGTCCACGGCCTCCAGCATACTACAAACACCAGAAACTACTTGCAACTCCTGGACAGAGGACAAGGGTGATTAAGAAGCCGAGAGGGTCCATTGGTTTCGGGCCCAATGCGTGGTAGTAGCTGAATCATGGATCACAAACACAGAACTCAGTTCCTGAGGACGGCTGCAATGAGACAACCCACCATGTACTCCTACATGGCCTCTCACCGCTACCTTTACCAAATCGTGTTCACACGCTTAGCTCACACACCGTAGGACATGTTCACACACCTCTGATTCATCCCCGATGAATCAGACCCGACTCAACTCTAAGCAGTAGCAGGCATGACAACCAAGCATGAATGAGTAGGCACAACAGGGCTCAAACAACTCCTACTCATGCTAGTGGGTTTCATCTTTTTACTGTGGAATGACAGGTCATGCAGAGGATAAAGGGGTTCAGCTACCGCAGCAAGTAACAGATGAATCGGTGTTGTCCTAATGCAGTAAAAGAGAGCAGGAGCGAGAGAGTAGGATTGTATCGGAATGAACAAGGGGGTTTTGCTTGCCTGGCACTTCTGAAGATAGCATTGAGTCTTCATCAGTGTCAACGATCACATCGTCGATACAACGTCTACCGAGGGGGAACAACACCGGCAAACACAGAAGAAACACAATCAATGCAATGCACAATATGATGCATGCTATGACATGGCAATATGAATGTGTTTTGGGCTAATGCACCTAAAACCAGATTAAATGAAGTTGGTTTGAATCCAAGATTCAAATTCAAACTCCATATGTGGATATTTAAATGCCATTAGTATGATTTGTGCTAAACAGCATCTATAAGTTGTTCTGACATGCATGAAAATGGTACAGATGGATTCCTTGAATTTTTCTGATAATTTTTCATATATAAATTATTTAATTTGGAGTTACGGTTGAATTTCTATGATTTATTGAAGTTTATACAATTTTCTGGATTTTCTGATTTATTTTTAAATCCAGAAAATACTTATTGCGTCAGCATTGCGTCACTATGACGTCAGCAGGTCAACAGACGCTGCTGGTGGTCAAACCTGACCAGCGGGGTCCACTGGTCAGTGACTGGGGCTGATTAGTGTCGCTGACATGTGGGCCCAGTCAACAGCCACGTTAGCTTAGTCAAAGCTGACGCGTGGGGCCACTAGGATTAGTTAAAAACTAAACAGAAACTAATCTAGGATTAATTAGCAGGTGGGGCCCTGCTGTCAGTGTCACAGGGTTAATTAGCAGGGTCAAATCCCGGGTCAGTGGGGTCAAACCCACCGGCGACATGACGCCGGCGAGGCCCGAGACGGCGGCGCGAGCCGGAAACGCGCTACAGGGCACGGGCGAGGCTGTGTTTGGGCTCGTTGGAGAGCCCTTGCTGGTGCGCATCGAATGGTGGTGGTGGCCGTGCCTGTGGTGGCCGGTACCGACGACGGCGAGCTCGTGAGCGGCGGCCGGAGTTCGGCCAACGGCGGGTTAGGCGATGCAGGGCGCTAGGGGAGGCGTTGGTGCGTGCTACGTGCTCCTGGTGAGGTGTGGAGCACGATGGTGTGCCCGGCTTCGAGCCACAGTGGCTCTGGCCACGACAGCGACGAGGCACGGCGGCGGCGAGCTTCGGCCGTGGTGGAAGATGGAGCTAGGGGACGAAATCAGGTGCGGGGAGTGAGGGGAAGAGAAGAGGAGCTCACGGGGAGTCGGACGAGACGCTGAGTGGGCTCGGGGACGCCTCTGCAACGGCGAATTGACGACGGCGATCTCCGGGCACCGGAGATGAAGACGACGACGCTCCGGTCGACTGCGGCCTCCTCTGGTCGCGTGCGTCGCGTGTGTAGCTCCACGGGGTCAGGGCGGAGCTCAGGGATGCATAGAGGGAGCGAGGGGGTGGCTGGTGGCCGCGGCGAACGGCGTCGGTGGCGACGGGCTCCGCTCGGGCAGAGAAGGAGAGGGAGCAGAGGGGGATAGGGACGGAGGGAGAGACGCGGGAGAGTGAGGGAGGGTCGAGGGAGCCGCGTGGCGTCTCCAGGGAGTAGCGGAGGCAAGCAGGGAGGCAGGAGGTGGCCTGGGCGTGTGCCCGCGCGCTCCGGCCACGCGCCTGCGCCTACTGGCGCGAGGAGGAAGACGACAAGGGGGGGGGGAGAAGTGGTGGGCTGGGCCGCTGCTGGCTGCACAGTGTTGGGCCAGGTAAGTGGCGCCAGGTAAGTCCTTCTGCTCTCTTTCTTTTACTTTTTTTCTATTTTCTGTAGTTTGTTTTGATTTAGTTTAGCAACTAAATCATTTAAATAAATTCTGTAGATTTTTATGTGGCTTGCTAAAATATATACAAAGCCACTCACAAACTTCCAGAATTATTGGAGTCATATTTAATATATATTAAATATAAATCCAAAGCAAATAGTTATTGGATTAATTCAAATGGCCAAAATAATTATCTCTGTGACTCCAAAAATATTGGTTTAATTTTTACCTCTTACCAATATTTCCATGGAATAACAGGAACATTTTCTTGGACACATTTGAGAAGATTTAATTGTTGGTTATTTTTAGAGGTTTCCTGAGGCTTTTGAAAATTCCTCAATTCAAATTTCATTTGAATTTAAACATGATGCACACACCAGGCAGCACCAGAAGCTAGGGATGTGACAGAAGAAGGGTCAGCATTCTCTGGCTCTGGTCCGCGAACCATGCAAGGATAGAATTCCCGTTGGATGGCTTCGGAAAGAGACTGGGGTTGAAGATTTTTGTACACAATATCTCCCCAGGGTGCCTTGATGGCATTTTTCTCTGCATATTCTTCAGTGACGAAGCGGTATTTGAACCATTCTTCAGCCCAATATCTTCGAATCCACTGGATTCGATTCTTGCGGCCGGTATAGGTTTCCTCAGGATCAGTTTTGTACAGCTCGTGAAGATCAGGAGGCAAATTCTTTGAAGTGTTACCACGGCGCTGTCTGCCTCCCTTTCGTGCTGACTATTCAGTTATCATGAAGTTTAAGCTGAAGGGTTTCAGAACGTGCAATGGCTTCTTGCGGCTAGTCAGACAAGAACTTGCTTCAGGTGAATTGATGTGACTCTGCAAGAATTCTGCAAATGAATGCAGACTATGAGAACCAAGGGATTCTCCCACGGACATGTACCTGTGACAGCATTAGAGATGCGAGGAAAGGGGAAGAGGTCATATGCATTCTCAGATGATTTTGAAGATAAATCAGTTTGAAGACATTGACCTCATAAAGCGAAGATATTCACTTAGTTGATGTGAGTTGGTTCCAGAGTTGTACAAATCCAGAAATAAGTACAAGTGAGGAATCTAACTTGTAATGAAGCATAAGTGAACATTCTAGGCACATTATGAGATGCAGAGTGTGATAGATTCAACTTTGGAGTTGTAGAAACTACTTTTGGTAAAGAAGGATGAATCTATCAGATCAAAAAGACAGTAAAAAGAGAGTTTTAATTACCACAGGAAGAACTGCTAGACGGAGGAAAAGTTGAGGCCGAGCAGTTCAATCTCTCGTGCCCTAACTTGGCGACGAGAGACAGCTACGGTGGCGACAGAGAAGATGAGGTCGCGGCCGGCGTGAGGACGGCGTCGGAGAAGTCGCGACACCTAAGCGCTTTGTCGCCGGCGTCGTCGAGTGCTAGCGGTGGCGCTAGGGTTTTCGGGAGGTGGCGAGGTGGAAGAAAGTTTTTTGACTGTGATGGGATGTGCATTTATAAGGAAAGGGACAGCACAACGTAATTACGCAGGTGCCCCTGGCGATTCACATTTGAATGACACGTGGCGTGCATGCAACTCCTGGGTAGTTGTTCCATGTTCCCACGCACGCCTAGATTGTGGGGGCGGTCGTTCTGAATTCTTCGGATTTCCGGTAATAAAGATAGCACATTTAAAACAAACATGAATGTTTGTCAGATTGGCTTCAGCTGACAAGATTCAGTGAAGACAATCGACAGTTTTCAATAGAATGCATATGATTTGGACAGATGGAGTTGAGGTAGAAGCATAGTTAGGTTAGGGTCCGATCACATTCACTTAGATTAAAAGATTCAACACGAAGTCATAACTATAAGTGAATGCCGTGGAGGACAGAACACAAATAGTATGCAACCAGTTTAAGGCCAAATCAATCATATGAAGATAAATTCGAATATAAGTCAGAAATAAAGACAACTCAGTTATGAAGACTATGCAAACATAACGCTAAGAGAAGCACCTCAAACAAAAGTTTGGTGGTGGTGTTACCCACCGTATAGAAAGTATTAGACTCAGACATGGCGCACAATTATCCTGGCGCTCCGAAGTCAAATTCCGCATTAATGTATTCACACTTGAAGTGTATGTCTTCATTGATTGAAGATATATGTTACTTCGTGTGTTGCACATCTAAGTCATGAAAATGCATAAGTGTTAGGATGTGTGTCCCATTCACAGGACATTTGAGAATTCCAAGATATTTAGCTCACACCGCAACTTGCAAAACCTTTTCTCATCCAAGGGCTTTGTGAAGATATCAGCAAGTTGCTCTTCAGTGTTGACATGGATGATATCAATGTCTTCCTTCATAACATGATCTCTGAGGAAGTGATGCCGAATCTCAATATGCTTTGTCTTCGAGTGCTGAACTAGATTGTTGGCAATCTTGATGGCACTCTCATTGTCACAGTAAAGAGGCACATTCTTTAGGTGTATACCATAGTCCTTGAGAGTTTGCTTCATCCAGAGAAGCTGAGCACAGCAAGATCCAGCAGCAATGTATTCGGATTCAGCAGTGGAGAGAGATACACAGTTCTGCTTCTTTGAAGACCAACAGACAAGTGATCGTCCCAGAAAGTGACATGTGCCTGATGTGGACTTGCGATCAACCTTATCACCAGCATAATCAGCATCTGAGAATCCAACTAGATCAAACTCTGAGCCCTTTGGATACCATAATCCTAGTGTTGGGGTGTAAGCCAAATATCGAAGTATTCGCTTCACAGGTAAGTGATGCGATTCCTTTGGTGCCGCTTGGAATCGGGCACACATGCAAACACTAAGCATTATATCTGGCCTAGATGCACATAAATAAAGCAAAGAACCAATCATGGAGCGGTATACCTTTTGGTCGAATTCTTTACCAGTGTCGTCGGGACCCAGATGACTTTTGGTTGGCATTGGCGTCGTGTATCCTTTGCAGTCTTGCATTCCAAACTTCTTTAGGCAATCTTTGAGATATTTTTCTTGAGAAATGAAGATGCCGTTGCGTTGCTGACGGATTTGGAGACCTAGAAAGAACTTTAGTTCACCCATCATGGACATCTGATATTGCTCTTGCATCATATGACCAAACTCATCACTGTATTTCTTGTTGGTGCAGCGGAAGATAATGTCATCCACATATATTTAGCACACAAACAGTTCACTGTCATAAGTCTTCGTGAAGAGGGTAGGATCCAGTGAACCAGGTTTGAAGCCTTTGCTCTTCAGGAAGTCTTTGAGTGTATCATACCAAGCGCGAGGGGCTTGTTTGAGGCCATACAGTGCCTTGTTGAGCTTGTACACCATATCAGGATGTTTTGGATCTTCAAAGCCAGGAGGTTGTGCAACATATACTTCTTCTTCTATCTTTCCATTGAGAAAAGCACTCTTCACATCCATTTGATAAAGTAGAATGTTGTGATGATTTGCATAGGCTAGCAGTATGCGAATGGCTTCAAGCCTTGCCACAGGAGCAAAAGTTTCATCAAAGTCAATCCCTTCCACTTGAGTGTAGCCTTGAGCAACTAGACGAGCTTTGTTTCTGACCACCTGACCATGTTCATCTTGCTTGTTGCGATATATCCATTTGGTGCCAATGATATTGTGCTTCCGAGGATCAAGACGCTTGACCAGTTCCCACACATTGTTCAACTCAAATTGTTGAAGCTCTTCTTGCATTGCTTGAATCCATTCAGATTCCATAAAGGCTTCGGTGACTTTCTTGGGTTCTGAGATTGAGACGAATGCAAAGTGTCCACATAAATTGGTGAGTTGTGTTGCTCTTTGTGTGGCTCTTGAACGAGTGAGTGGACCAGGTGCATTGAGGCTATCGATCATCTTCTCAATCTGTACTTCATTTGCAACACGAGGGTGAGCAGGACGAAGATTCTGTTCATTCTGATCAATGTCATCATTTGGAGGATTATCTTCAGGCTGAGCATTGTCTTCAGGTTGATCAGGTGCAGAAATGATCAGTTCTTCTTCAGCCTGATTCTCAGAGGGTATGATTTCACCAGTTCCCATTTACTTGATTGACTCGCTAGTGGATAACTCATCTAAAAACATTTGGTAGGTGCTCTCTTTGCGAGCCGTTAGTCTCATCGAACTGCACATCCACAGTTTCAACCACTTTATAGTGAAAGAGGTTGAAGACTTTGTAGGAGTGCGAATCTTTTGCGTAACCAAGCATAAAACCTTCATGTGCTTTCTGTGCAAATTTTGAAGTGTGATGAGGATCCTTGATCCAGCACCTAGCACCAAATACTCTAAAGTAGCTTACATTGGGTTTCTTACCAGTTAGGAGCTCATAGGATGTTTTCTTCAGAAGCTTGTGAAGATAAACGCGGTTGATGGTGTGACAAGCAGTATCAATGGCTTCGGGCCAGAACTTCCGTGGAGTCTTGTACTCATCAAGCATCGTTCGGGCCATCTCAATAAGAGTTCTATTCTTGCGCTCGGCGATGCCATTCTGCTGAGATGTGTATGGAGCAGAGAACTCATGAGTGATACCCATGGTATCCAGGTAGAGGTCGAGGCCGGTGTTCTTGAACTCAGTGCCGTTGTCGCTTCTGATGTGCTTGATCTTGACACCGTAGTTCGCCATGGCACGGTTGGCAAAGCGTCTGAAGACATCCTGCACTTCAGTCTTGTAGAGGATTATATGCACCCAAGTGTATCGAGAGTAATCATCAACAATGACGAAGCCATAGAGGCAAGCAGTAGCATTGAGAGTGGAATAGTGAGTAGGGCCAAATAAGTCCATGTGCAGCAGCTCGAAGGATTGAGACGTGGTCATGATTATCTTCGAGGGATGCTTGGCTCTTGTCATCTTCCCGGCTTCGCAGGTGCCACACAAATGATCCTTCTTGAACTTGACGCCTTCGATGCCCACAACATGCTTCTTCTTCACGAGAATGTGCAAGTTCCTCATGCCAGCATGTCCTAGCCTTCGATGCCAAAGCCAGCATTCTGAAGCTTTTGCTAGAAGACATACGGCCATCTGTGGACCTGCTGAGAAATCTACCATATACAGATCACCTTTTCGATATCCTTCAAAGACTAGAGACTTGTTAGATTCCATCAGTATAAGGCAGCGATATTTTCCAAATAGCACAATCATGTTTAAGTCACAAAGCATTGAGACAGACATTAAGTTGAAACCAAGGGATTCAACAAGCATCACTTTATCCATGTGCTGATCCCTTGATATTGCTACTCTACCTAGACCCAATACCTTAATTTTACCAGTGTCAGCAAATGTGATGTGGCTTTTGTCTGATGGACGCAGCGTTGAATCCATCAGAAGACTTCGATCGTCAGTCATGTGATTAGTGCATCCATTGTCCATAATCCATTCTGAAGCACAAGGTGTCGTAGCCTACAATGCAGTTTGGGGGATAGGCTTCACCAAGCGAGTTGTGAAGCAGAAACATTTAATGAGCAAGTGGAACATGGAAATTCAGGTCTTGGTTAGGATAGACAGGATGAGTATCAAGAAAATCTGGAATGGAATACATAGTAAGACTATTTAGGCATTTTATCTTGCGCCCAACAAGATTTTAAGGTCTCCAGCATTAGCTTCGGATGCTTTTGATTTCCGACTAGAGACCTTCCCTGCAAAAGAGAGTTAAGTTTTCTTAACCACCCACATCTTCAGGGGTGGCTTAGAAGCAATGAGTCTAAGTGCAGCATCTGAGAATTTTGGCTTCTGAGCCCTAGTAAATAGCCTTGCAGGGGGTGAATAATACTCATATGAATAAGCAGAAAAGTTCTTGGTTCTATGAACATAGCGGTTTAATGAAACATGCTCATATTCATGGGTCTGAGTATGATTTTCCTGCAAAACATTGAGTTAGGGTGACTCAGATGAGTCCTTGGTCTGTATGAAGCTTTTGGAACGTATGACACCTTTGGTAGGGGGTTTGTCTTCTTCACAAGTGGCGTCGTGATGACATTCACAGGAAGATTCTCAAGGCAACTCTTGGGTACCCATATCTTCTTCATAGGTGACCCATTCCTGCAGTTAGTACCAATATACCTGGCAAACACTTCGCCATTCCGATTCTTAAACAATTTATAGTTTGCATCAAAGGATTCATCAATGATAATAGGGTTAGCGCAAGTGAAACCAGATAAGGTGGATGGATCTGCTGGAGGTTCCTTTGCAGCAACCTAGGTAGTTTTGGGGTACTGCTCAGGCTTCCAGTACGACCCATCAACATTCATTTTCCTCTCGAACCCAACACCCTCTTTTCTAGGGTTTCGGTTCAGAATCTGCTTTTTGAGGACATCACATAATGTCTGATGCCCTTTGAGGCTTTTGTACATCCCTGTCTCAAGCAGTGTTTTCAACCTGGCATTCTCATCAGCAATAGTGGTGGTATCCTCAATAGAGGGGTTAGTTACCACATCATCAGTTGAAGGTATTGCAACAGGAGTAGCAGTAGAACATTCAGCAACAGAGGCAGCGTTATCACGCTCAATGCATATTAGACATGGTGGTTCAAATCCTTCCTGAGCGGGACTGATCTGTTGAGCGTGAAGTGACTCGTTCTCTTTTTGAAGATCTTCATCATCCAATCTCAATTTCTCAAGTTCCTGCTTCCTTTGAAGATAATCGTAGGAAAGCTTTTCATGAGATGTTGAGAGGGTTTCATGACGACCTTCAAGTTCCTGGTACTTAACATGAAGATTTTTTATGTCTTCAATCAAGGACTGAGTCTTAGTCATTTCCGCGTCCAACATGTCATCGCTTTTGTCTAACAGTTTTTGAATATGTTCCATGGCATTCTGCTGTTCAGTTGCAGTTTTAGCAAGTTTTTTGTAGCTGGGTTTGGAATCACCATCAGAGTCATCTTCACTTGATGTTTGAAAGTAAGCATCGCGAGAGTTTACCTTGGCACCACGTGCCATGAAGCAGTAGGTGGGAGTCGAGTCGTTCTCGTCATTAGTGTTGGTGAGGGAGTCATTGTCTTCAGTGTTGAAGATGGACTTGGCAACGTAGGCTGTAGCTAGAGCCATACTTGCGACACCGGAGTCAGACTCCTCCTCAGACTCCACCACTTCCTCCTCAGAAGCAGACTCCTCCTCTGAATCCATTTCCTTGCCAACAAAAGCACGTGCTTTGCCTGACGAGATCTTCTTGTGTGATGAAGACTTAGAGGAAGATTTGGAAGAAGACTTTGAGGATTTCTTCTTCTTTTTGTCATCAGAATCATATTCTTTGCTCTTCTTTTACTTCTTCTCATTGTCCCACTGTGGACATTCAGAGATGTAGTGGCCAGGTTTCTTGCACTTGTGACAGGTTCTTTTCTTGTTGTCATAGGTAGAAGCTTCATCGTCCCTTGAGCTGGATCGTGAAGACTTTCTGAAGTTCTTCTTCCTTGTGAATCTCTGGAACTTCTTCACAAGCATAGCAAGCTCCTTTCCAATGTCTTCAGGATCATCAGAATTGCAGTCAGATTCTTCTCCAAACGAGGAAGCCGCAGCCTTTGCCTTCAAGGCACGAGTTCGGCCGTAGTTGGGGCCATAGATATCTCGTTTCTCAGATAGCTGGTACTCATGTGTGTTGAGCCTCTCGAGTATGTCAGACGGATCGAGTGTCTTGAAATCAGGGCGTTCTTGTATCATCAGGGCTAAGGTGTCAAATGAGCTGTCAAGAGATCTCAGCAGTGTCTTCACAATTTCATGCTTCGTAATGTCAGTTGCACCGAGTGCACGGAGCTCATTGGTAATATCGGTGAGGGGATCAAACGTGAGCTGGACGTTCTCGTTGTCGTGTCTTTTGAAGCGGTTGAAGAGGTTGCGAAGAGTACTGATTCGTTGATCACGCTGTGTTGAGACGCCTTCATTGACCTTGGAGAGCCAGTCCCAGACTAGCTTCGACGTTTCCAAAGCGCTCACACGGCCATACTGCCCTTTGGTCAGATGACCACAGATGATGTTCTTGGCGGTAGAGTCCAGTTGAATGAACTTCTTCACATCAGCGGGGGTGACACCTTCACCAGTCTTGGGAACGCCATTCTTGATGACATACCACAGATCGACATCAATGGCTTCAAGATGCATGCGCATCCTATTCTTCCAGTAGGGATATTCAGTGCCATCACACGCAGCGGAGACCTTGATTATCCCTGCAGTCGACATAGCTAAAACTTCAGCTGATTAAAACGAATCACACAGAACAAGGGAGTACCTTACTCTGATACCAATTGAAAGTGCTAGTTATCGACTAGAGGGGGGTGAATAGGCGATTTTTATGAAAGTCTTCAAAACATGGGAGTTTCGAAGACAAACAGGAGAAACAACACTATTCGTATGCAGCGGAAGGTAGACTACACTAGACAAGCCATAGTTAAGTATTCAATGAAGTGAAAGCACGAAGACTATTAGCAGCTAGGTAGTAAGGATCAGGGTGGAAGATAGTATGAAGCCAATCAGGACAAGTAGTCAAACTGTGAAGTCAAACAGATTATGCAATCAGGCAAAGACTTCACGAAGACAAACGATAAGTAAAGAGAAGTGAGAGATAGAACAAGTAGCTTCAGGGAGACAGTGGTTTGTTCGACCAGTTCCAGTTGATGTGACAACTGTACGTCTGATTAGCGAGGCTGAGATTCAACTCAGAAGACCGCGTCTTCACCTTATTCCCCTTGAGCTAAGGACACCTAGTCCCCGCCCAATCACTTAGGTAAGTCTTCAAGGTAGACTTCCAAACCTTCACAGACTTCGTTCACCGGCAATACACAATGACTCTTGGATGCTCAGAACGTGACGCCTAACCGGCTGGAGGATTCACAGTCCTCAAGTGTAACAAGTCTTCAGATCACGCGGACAAAAAGACTTCAGTGATGCCAAACACACTCTGGGCTCTGGGTGGTTTGGGCTTTATCCTCGCAAGGATTCTCTCTCAAAAGCTTCGGAGGTGGGTTGCTCTCAAACGACAAAAGCCGTATCTAACTCTGAGCAGCCACCAATTTATGGTGTAGGAGGTGGGCTATTTATAGCCACAGGGCAACCCGACCTGATTTGTCCGAAATGACCCTCGGTCACTAAGGAACTGACACGTGTCGCAACGGTCAGATTTCAAATACACGTGGCAGCTTGACTTGGGCTACAAGTAAAGCTGACTTATCCGACTCTGGATAAGATTTGCTCTCATTGTCTTCGCTCGAAGACATATGATTTGTTTGAGCATCACTTTAGTCACTCTGACTTTGTTCACTAGGACCCCACTTAACAGTGCGGTGGTTCCTATGACTCAACAAAGAAGAAAAGTAAACAACGAAACAACTAAGTCTTCGCGTTCCATAGTCTTCACTCAATGTCTTCTCATGTCATAGTCTTCAATGTGAATATCTTCACAGACTACCATTGTCTTCAATGTCTTCACACATTTTTAGGGGTCATCTCCGGTAGGTAAACCGAATCAATGAGGGACTACTACCTGTGTTATCCCGCAATTCTCACAAACACATTAGTCCCTCAACCAGGTTTGTCGTCAATACTCCAAAACCAACTAGGGGTGGCACTAGATGCACTTACAGGTACGATGTGCAGCAGATTTGGGAGATGGGGAGGACTGAGTGAGGATAGGGTTTGGAAGGGGAGGTTGACTGACTTTAAAGCTGAAGTAGGCTTCTCGAGCGACGCGCCGACCAGGCTTGAATGCAGGTAGGCGACGAGCCGGTGAGAGCGGCATCAATGCTGAGGGTTCTAGACATGGGAAAGGTGGGTCCAGGTTGTCAGATGCCGAGGCAGCGAATGTTCAAACTCTTCCACCCCCAATTTGGGGCCGGCATTGGAATTTCGGATGTCCGAACAGGTCCAACCTAAAATATGTGTCCGCATTAAAAGGTCCGAAAGTGTTTGAACTATCGGATCGAGGTGATTTGATGAGTCGTGTTGGAGATGCCCTACGGGGCCACGGGGTGTGGCCATGTGGGTGGGTGTGTGTGCGCGCGTGGAGTGGGCAGTGGGACGGGCAATTCAGTCAACCAAACCAGTGGAGTGAGGGGTGGGGAGGTCCACGCCTCCACCTGGTCGGCTGTCCACAACAACTATAGGAGTTCCAGATCCTCCCGAACAGGGCCCTCACTACATGCGTGTGCTCCTGTCCATCATCTACAGGAGTTGACAAAAGACTGAGAGAGCGACATGCGAGACTGGAAGATGGAGAGGACCAGGAGGCTGTTCGAGACGGAGACGAACGGGGGCCGGGCAGTGTACAGGCACCACGCCGTCACGGTG
This sequence comes from Triticum dicoccoides, assembly GCF_002162155.2. Taxonomy (NCBI): domain Eukaryota; kingdom Viridiplantae; phylum Streptophyta; class Magnoliopsida; order Poales; family Poaceae; genus Triticum; species Triticum dicoccoides. The sequence goes on along the minus strand of NC_041389.1, from coordinate 449,501,827 downwards.
GCCGCCGGGATACTGCTGGTGCTCTACTACCGGGCGACGCGCGTGCCGGCCGCCGGCGAAGGGAGGCGGCGTGGCTGGGCATGCTGGCGGCGGAGCTCTGGTACGCCGCCTACTGGGCCGTCACGCAGTCCGTGCGCTGGAGCCCCCTCCGCCGCCGCCCCTACAGGGACAGGCTCGCCGCCAGGTCAGTACGACGTCCGGGGGCTGTAAGCTCCGGCTGTGTCACGACAAAAACTTGATTTTTTTTCTTCCAAAATTTCAGATTTTATACGCGTATATTTTTGATATAGACAGACTGTTAAAAGCCAAACTAGTCCAGCGATGGTGATGGAGCTGACAGTAACGCCTACTATTTGTTAGCCTGTACACCGCCCGGACTGTGAGTTTGTGACCATACATGCCTTGCCACCACTCACCAGGTCAATAGTGTAAACAGCGAACTTGCTTTTTTGAGCATAAACGATGAGAGCATATACAACCACAATGGTCAAATCTGCCCCTTTCTTACGCTCGCGGACGTGTTCGGATAGTGTCCGGACGTGTTTATTTTGAACCCACATTTTATCCGCGCACGCAATATGTCCCTCAAATTGTTCGGATGGAGTTGGTCTAATCCATATGATTGGCGGACTGCCTAGACAACTGGACACCCTCATATTCTCTCATATATGGGTTAAGTTTGAGGATTCGATGACTGTCTAGATATACGAGTCAATTTATGGGGTCCGGTTGGATGACATTTTTTCTTCTCTCATGTCTGCGCCATGTCCGGGCTGTCTGCTATAGGTGCTATGAACATGCCGCATATTTCAGCATGTTGGCTGATTTTCTTGAAGCTCTTGAAGTCAGTTAGGTACACGAGACCAGTGTCAAAACTCACAATAATGAATCATATATTCAAGAAAAGAAATGTACCAGATTTAACAAAACACAGCGGGCAATTTCTAACGGGTGTTTTGCATAGTATGAGCTTAATGTAAGATATTTTTGCAGTTTAAATTTAGTTATCTTCTGCGTTATTCTTATTTCTTAATATGTTGTACTTCAACGAGATGGTAGCCTATGAGTTTCAGACCACACAACACTAAGTGCACTGAGAATCTACATTAGGCTAGCTTTAAAGCTACGCGGGCCAGATAACAGAACTGTCTTTCTGTTAACAAATTAGACAAAAGTTTGATGCTTTTTTCGAGAAAACGCAAATGGCCTTTGCGTCTCATTGCATTGGAAAGATAGGGAATTTACATCCTCCTAGGAGGCAGTTTTACACCGTTGTCAGCTGTACAAAGGGTTAAGCCACACTATGGTTGTGTAGTCAACTGACTACACAGCTTTTGATCAAAACCGTCTAAATGTACAAGTAAAATTTCATGGATAAATTCAGAAATACTATAAGATTTGGGGAGTAATTATAGTTGACATCACAGGTTTATAGTTCTGCCACCGCCACAGGGCTTACATTGATGATCAGAGATCACTAACTTAGAAGGTAAATTAATAAGCTAGACTGAGAGGCCTTTTCTATAGAAAAGAAGGTAGATACTCCCTCCTTTCCGGTTTAAAGGGCTTATCTCAAGAAAAAAAAAGTGGTGGTTTAAAGGGCTTATCAATATTACTATTTTTGCGGTTTAAAGGGTCCATCTCCATCATCTGTTTAGATTTCAAGACACATGGGTGTAAGGGACCTATATCAATATTATTATTTTTGCGGTTTAAAGGGTCCATCTCCGTCATCTGTTTAGATTTCGAGACACCCTTAAACGCTCAACCCATAAACCAGGGAGTGAGTACTTCAGACTCATTTCTGCCAAAACAAGATCCAAAGTAGGGACTTGTTTTGAAGGTTTATAAGAGTGTCAAGTGTAAGGTTCTACTGCTTTAAAACATGTATTTCCCGCACTGAGCATTAACACAGTTACTATGTCATTTGGAGAAGGTATGGAGAGAGGCTACCTTATGTGGATATCTTTGTATGCACCGCAGATCCACACTCAGAGCCACCAAGTCTTGTCATCTCCACCATCCTATCGCTCATGGCATACAATTACCCAGCCGAAAAAATTAGTGTGTACCTTTCTGACGACAGAGGTTCGATTCTCACTTTCTATGCTCTGTGGGAGGCCTCCTTATTTGCAAAGCATTGGATACCATTCTGCAAGAGATATAACATTGAGCCAAGGTCACCAGCCGCTTACTTCTCAGAGTCAGATGGGCATCAAGATTTGTGCAGCCCAAAGGAATGGTCACTTATCAGGGTAAGCAGATTTTCCAAACATATTTTCTTTAACACATGTAATCAAATGGCTATTACACAGGGAACGGCATGACACACACATGTGACTAGATAAGATGCTTAATGTTAAGCGCAGTCTACCCCTAGTGCTCAGCATTTGGCATGACAACTGACTTTTTTTTTCATTTTTGGGCAGGAGATGTATGAAGATATAACTCAGCGAATTGATAGAGCTGTTTTGTCAGGTAAAATTTCAGAGGAAGTCAAAGCAAATCATAAAGGATTTCATGAATGGGATCAAGAAAATACCTCAAAAAATCACCAGCCAATTGTTCAGGTAGCTTTCCTGCCCTCCAAATTTGAGTAAAGGTTTGCATGATTCTGGGGTAAATAACTTGCATGTTATTTGGGAGTTTCAAGTTATATAATTCTTTCCTTTGCTAGATTCTGATGGAGGGCAAAGACAAAAATGCAAATGATGACGAAGGAAATGTGCTACCAACACTTGTGTACATGGCACGGGAGAAGCGGCCTCAGCACCACCATAATTTCAAAGCTGGGGCAATGAATGCTCTGGTGCACTCACTAACCTTGCCCCATCATACCAAGCATACAATTTATAGTAAACTTTATAGTTTTCATTAGCCCATTTTCTTATACTGATTCTTAGCAGCATATTAGTTGCAACATATTCTAATTCATAATTTTGAAGTTTAAGTAAACAGTAATGTTTGCAAGAGTAACCAAATTAGCAAAATGTTGTCATGCAATTTCTTGTCCTTTGAGAAAATTGTACCATGGAGTTCACACCATAATAATTCATTTTGTGTGTCATTGGATTGTTTGTAGAGTTGAGGGAGTGCAAAACTCTCCACTTCTTTAGTACTAGCATTTTGTGAAATACATGCAATGGATGTGAGCTTAAAATATGTTGGTTTTAGATATAAACAATAACTTGTTCCCTACCGCTAGACCTTTTTTCTCAAAAGCGCATCCAATTGCACATCATTTGTGTTACAAGAATCGCCAAGATGGTGTCGTCCAACAATGAAAACAAGCAAAATAGCAAACGAAAACCAAGGCACAAAATAGAGCGTGAAATGAAAAGAACTTATTCACAAGTGTTCCATGAAAGGTTGGAATTCTATGATCATAATGAATAGTTCTAAAATGTGACAATTTTTCTATTGAAATGCAGATAAGAGTGTCATCAGTGATAAGCAACAGCCCTATCATCATGAATGTGGACTGTGATATGTATTCCAACAATTGCGATACAATCAGAGATGCACTGTGTTTCTTCCTTGATGAAGAAATGGGTCACAAGATTGGATTTGTGCAATTCCCCCAGAACTATAACAATTTGACCAAGAATAATATATATGGGAACTCCCACCAAGTCACCAATCAGGTCAGCGGTGTCAAACTGTAACTTCAGTTTCGTTCTCATGTTCTCCACAATATGAGCAATCATTATGCATGTATGTTCTGCCACTAACATAGCTGCCCAATCTAAAGGTGCTAATGGGTGGTATGGACAGTGTGGGCGGTCCTATGTATGTTGGCACTGGATGTTTCCACAGAAGGGAGATCCTTTGCGGAAGGAGGTTCACCGAAGACTACAAGGAGGACTGGAACGGAGGAATCAAGGACAAAACACAAGAGAGCATAGTTGAGATTGAAGAGAAAGCGAAGTCTTTAGCAGCCTTGATTCCTCCGTTCCATAATTATTGTCGTGGCCGGAGGGAGTAGAATTTTGGTGATAATAATACTTGGGGAGAAACAATGTACATGCTTAATAGTACCAAGTTACCAACAGGACCCCGAATTGTAAGGACAGACATATTGCCTAGATCAATTGAATATTGAGTTTGTATATTTTGTGAAGGATCGATGCCTGAAGGATCGATGCATAATTTAAATATGAACTCGTACCGGATGCCTCTGAACAAAAGCAGTAACCCGGTTCTCATTTTCTTCATGGTCAATGGAACATGTACTGTATATTAGTATACCACCAGGTTTTACCAACCTGCAAGTAAAGTCATTGAAAGTAATCTTAGATGCAGTCAAGATGAATTTGCTTGCACAAAATTTTAAAAACTTATAACAGCAAGAATCTCACAATGAGGCCGAATCAAGGAGCTCATCTTGCAAACACACCAACTCCTCCAGATCTTCGAATTGCCGATTCCAACGCAAGTCTGCCCTCTTGGGAACAGAAAAGGTGACTTTAGTTCATCACAAAATTTGCCAGCTTGTAACTCCAGATTCGGATCAGTACAACGCTCTGTGATGGTGAAGTTCTCGAAAATAGTGAACTTGATAAAGAGAGCTACCTTGGAAAGGACTCCCAGCCCAGAGCATGGAGCATCCAACAATACCTTGTCTGGCAGTGCTTTCCTTCTGCAATACAAGTCTCATGTGCATAAGCCTCCTTATCATATGTGTGGATAAAACATTAACCATAAGTCCGTAATAGTCAATAGGCATATTCCTGATAAATATTTCCACTGGCGGTGCATTATTCTTGGATATACGGGGCTTCCTCTTTCTTTTTGAGGCCTTTTGGGGACTAGTAATTATGAAGTTTCTTGGAAACTTACAGCATATAGTCGAAGATCACCATGGATATCACTGATTATATCATCAAGATTGTGGCACTTTGCTGCCTCCATGAGAATTTGCAAGCGGCCTTTGTTTATGTCAAGAGCCGATACCTTCCCTGTATAATAGCACATCATCAAGTCAAGTATACTATGTACTCCAGACTTAGAAGCTCGATCTGCATCGATGACATAATGTGTTAACAAGATCAGATCTGCTAGAACTTAATTATTCTGGACCTGTGAGTAATATTTTCTTGTTGGTGTGGAATGTATACGTTCACAAATGCTGGTTTTCAGTGGAGATGAAAGGTGAAGAATTTTTATACCGGCTACCCATTAAATAGCATCAGATGCTACATATTAAATAGCATCAGATGCGACATTTGAAGGACATAAATGTAATACATTGGTTGATTTATATCCATAGTTCAAAAAAGCGCTAGGCGTTAATCGTGCGTTTTGCCACCGCCTTGCGCTTTACTGACCAAAGCGCATGCTTATGCGCAGTTATGCACAGATTATGCGTAGTTATGCGCAATGCGTTTTGCCAACGCCTAGAGCCTAGGCGCGCTTAAGCGCTCGCTTAGGTGCGCCTTTTTTAACTATGTTTATATCTGACAAATTAAGCTAACAACGGCAGACACTAGCACACATTACTAGGTCATAACAACCGATTATGCCGGCGGTGCATAGCACCCTGAGCAGGCTGTCAAGAATAACATATGAAAAGTGATTCATTTGAGCATTTTGCTCACAAGTTCTTTCGCAAAAATCATAGCATACTAACAAAAACACATTATAGATGCATGGCCAGAAAGGAAAAGATAGACACTAGCACAAGGTCCCACAGTTCTCCAGTCGCAATATCAACAGAAAATTGAACTCCCTCATTCCAATCTCTCACCTTGTCCTGCCAGCCGGGATGCCATGAACAAAGTCTTCCCGCCAGGTGCAGCGCAACAATCCATGATTGTTTCCCCAGGTTGTGGATCGACCACAGACACAACAAAACCTGCAATAGGTTCTGTAAATCTTAGTGCGGGCTATCTATAGCGATCTTCAATGAAACTTGCTGTTGTTACCAAGACTTGGAACCGTATAAGGAAAAAGGGTAAATACTTAACGTAATGGAGTATAATATAAAGCTTAATAGTGAATAGTTCTTTCTACATCAGCATGTAGTCGTAGTGAAAATCATTTGATACCATAATCCCATTTATAATAAATAAAAGGTGGTCAACAAGTAACGTTCACGACTTGCCTGCACTCTCATCCTGCACGGCACACATGCCTTCTTTCAGTAATCCAGCTTGTAAGACTGCCTGCAAGGAAGAAATTAAGCTATCAAGATACCAGCCAGTATCTCGAGAGGCATTATAAGAAAAGGTGCAGACCTAATGCAATATTGCAATTAGAAATCACTAGAGTTTCTTATGGATTAAGGGCGAATTGGGGAAATTGTGCGCCCACAGATGCTGCACAGGTTACTTCTTGAATATAAATGAACTTGTATGATACACAACTAAATTTTCTAAAATGAAATGTATGCTGGATTGTAGTGCTTTGTGCTCCATAGCAATAGCATTATTTCTTAAATATTAATTTTTATTCAATGCGCCCGCACCAGAAGTATAGCGCTATCCTTTCCTTTCTAGCTAATAGTATCGAAATGCAGTATTTCAGTTTTATTTCTTAAACATTAATTTTTACACTCCCGGCGTCTCACTTCCTTGGACTGAAGTCAAGTGTGGTATCTTATTGTCCACATCCAATTTAGAAGACTTTGAACACTGTTATTTATAAGCATCCTAAACATATTGTGTTCCGAAAGAAATTAAGAGGATATGAATAGAACACATTGGTTTGGCAAACACCAGTTGTGCAGTGGTCACGGAACTAACTGTTCAGCTTCCTTACCTGCATGCCCTCACAAAAATGCGGACAAATTCGTCCATAATTGACTTTTCACAGTGAACCTACACAAAAGAAAATCAAGCGATGAAATCCAGTGCAAATAATCAAGGCAGAGTATGACCCCAACATGACTACTAAATTGGATAAATCATATGTAGCTAAATAGCATGGCTCTTATATTTTTCCTACCTTAGCCATAAATAGGATGGAACTCAGGTACTAAGAATTAACGTAAGTACCTGCAAATCTTCCAATCGGTTAACAAGATCATCCCTTGTATAGCCATTTGTTGTGTTCACCCTATGGCACAAAGATCAGTCAATCAGAAACACACGCATAAACAGAGCAGCTGAGCAGGTAATTTGCAATTCACAGAAGAGCAGTAGAGCACACTTAAAAATTGAAACCTTAAACTGAAATGAGGGTCACTGTTATTCCAATTCATCAATTTTAGAGCTTCTTCTTTTCCAAGAAATCGAATCCACCTTCTCACCATCCACTGCAGAGCAGAAAACATATTACAGTTTACAAAACATGTCTACCAATCCTATATTATGCTCTTAAGAAACGTCAGAAATAGCAGTACATTGAAATATTGAATTCCCCATGTAGAAATGTGTTTTTCAAAGTGGGTTCATATGTACCCGGGTTCATCCATGCACTTCCCGAATTCCCCACAGGTACATTACTCCAGTTAACAAGGACACTGATTGATAACAGGCATGAGTTCAATTCGAATGTTATCAACAGTGCAGTAAACCTATTGATTGTACGAACGAAGCATTTGACGCTTTAAAATTTTAAAACAGAAGTCAATTAAGTTTAGGAAGTAAAGCAAACTTACAACATGATGAGAACTAAAGCTTGGGAAAGCAAACTTACAACAGGATGAGAATAAATTATGGAAAGAGCACGAGCTTGGGCACGATCATCACCTTCTATCTTTGGAAGAGGAAGAGAATCTGTCTCCTAATTATAAAAGTAACACAATAACGTTACAGGCTTACAGCATAACCCTACTGACTAGTCTGAGTACACCAGGTTTTACCTTCAGTAACAGAAGTTTACGCAGAATCGCATTCACCATGTTCCCAGCACCGGGCCTTAAAGCTACTTTCGCGAGCCTTACATTCTAAAATTCGGTTTGCAAGACACATTATCAGGTTCCTTTTGAAAACAAAGCAAATATATTGTCTGGTGATATTGGCTTCAGACTTTAGTACAACTGACAACAATAATATAATACTACATGTCAACCTCAAATAATGGACACACCAAGTTTGAAAACCACCATATAACAAAGAACAGTAACAAGGTAGATCTTCAGGATATTAAAACAGGAACATAACCACATCATCCTTTTGGGGTTCGGGTGTAGCATACTGGCTATTGTCGTAATGATTTATATCCAGCATGCCAACTATCAGAGAACAGCAACACAACCATCTACAGCATTTAGCGTAACTTTTGTATTATGAAATGATAAGAAAAAGAGCTCAGTATCACATGCCCGCATTTGTTCTTTGGAACTTAAATAAACAGGAAGGAAATCACTTTAATTAAGAGATACCAGTTGCCGCATTTAACTTTTTGGTCAACCAAAAAACAAACGAAGGGCTAACTTAATTCCAGTACATGTTAAATACTTCAACATACCTCATCAACGACAGCATAAGCTGGTACATTAAGTTTGAGAATTTCAAAGAAGCCAATTCGCAATATCTGAAATCAGAAGTGTTAACCTCAAATATTTTACAAGCAAGAGTAAACTTCTGCAATTGGTATTCAATGAGATTATATGCTGTAAGAAATATAGGACAAATCTGCAGCAGCAGCGGTTCCATGTTGCCGAACACCTTCTCTTCACTAGAGTGACATGATAAGATAATCAATGTAGCGTTTCCAACGTACAGTTCCAGCTACTATGACAGTAACCTAACAATCCAACCATAAGAGAATCAGAAGGTTTGGATTCCTAAGCAGGCATAGACAAGTCGTCTTAGGTGTGTTATACTGTTACACTGCTACTGAGCCATTTGTGCAATATGTTCATCATGACACCCTGTATCAGAGGCATAGTGATACAAGAAAGTGAAGAAACAAAACTGACAACTAGTTAGCTGTATGTTCATCAAATACAGATAACATCATTATGCTGCTGCAACAAAAGAGTTGTTTCTCTCACAGCATTATACCCCTATTTCCTAGCAATAACCCAACATAGTGTAAGCATCCCTAAAGAAACTGAAATTCATAGACAGAACAAACATTTGAACATGTGAGATATATGAATTTTACCAATCTTATATCCCTGTCATCCAAATGCCGTGTACTGAACCCTAACGTCCTTTCTACATAGCCCATCTCATTTTCCCCAGAGTCGTTTGCTTTCTCATTTAAAAGATCAACAAATGCCTTCCCCTTGTCAGCTCTTAGCAACCTCACCGCTGCAACTGCTCCAACAAGGCAACAACACAAACATTAGGAATGATTAGATCATTACCAGAGATTCATACAGGTGAAGCAAATATGATTATCAGAATAAAAAAACATAACATTAACATTTTACCTGCTCGGTGATGAGAAACCTCGAAATTAATAATCGGAACCTTACTCGTCCCTAAGAAACACAGAAATTTGATTAAAGTGATGAACTAAGCTATAGTATTTCAAGGAGCGCTCTTTACCTGCTCTTTTGGTGGAGAATTTGGGATTAAGCTTGGGAACTCCATTCATCCCTAAAAAGCACAGGAGATTTGGATCAGACAATCAGCCTAACACAGAGATGAAGTACAATACTGTATTACACTAGGGAGGATCATGTTGTTCACGGGGTCATTCCCAGCTTTTGTACTTTGCTTTATCTTACATTAATTCACTCAGACAGGCATCTTTCAGTATTCACACAAAAGAAATATATGGCTGGTGAGGGGTACAGCCTGAACTCGCCTTAGGTGAGGCCCTTGGTTATTTACTAATTTTTTACATGTGTAAAGTAATTATCACCCTGTGCATCACAATGATGCAGAGGCCGGAGTCAACCCCCTTTTGGGAAAAGAATGTGTAAAGTAATTTGAATATGGAGTAACAAATGCCAGGGATAAAATACAGTAATTTACCAACATAGTGCTAGCATTTTGTTACCTGTTCGGCGCGGTGAATCCTCCGGATCATGACGCTTCCAGACCCCACCCCTCCCTTCAGTAAAAGGAGAAAATTCACGACGATTCATCAGATAAGCAGCCTGCGGAGTAACTGACGAAACAAACAGCAAAACTAAGCCGAAACATCTGTTCCGCCACTGTGTACCTGCTCTGCTCGGAGGCGCTCCCGCGTCGTACCTCGAGGCCCTGCTCCTCCCTACCCAAAAAAAAAAAAACACGGCGAAATAATCCCCCCGATTAGCCCCCGAGCAGAACAGCCTGCGATTCCATGGAGGAATGCGGAGTACCTGGCGCGCCGGAGCCCTTGCGCGCGGCGGAGGTGGCGTCCGCGGAGAGGAGGAGCGGCGAGCCCGCCCGCGCGCGGAAGTGCGTGAGGGGAAGCGCTTTACACTCACGGTCATCGTAGTTGCGACGAAAACCCGATACGATCACTGAACTTAGAAATACGGTTGTTACGGTCACTATATACGATATGACGTGAACGTACCGTCACTGTTGGTCATATGCGGTGAGTAGCCGCTCCTTTGACCACCTGTTGACCAGTCGTTGGGGACAGGTGGCGATCCGCGCACCGGCCGCTGTGCATAATAAGCGAAAAACCCCTCGGGCATGTCCGAATCCCCCCAATCATCCCTACTCTGACGACGCCTCTTCGTCTTCGATTGGAGACAGGGAAGGCGCTACATAGGCGCCGCCGCCCCGCCGATCATCGGCCTACAGGTGCCGCCGCGTGCTGATTTCTTCCGTGGCTGGAGAGGCGCCGCCGCCGCGTCAATTCCACCGGCGGTAGGTGGTGGCGATGGCCCCTGTTCGTCGCGCAGAAGGGGCGCCTCCCCCCATGTACAGTAAGTTTCATCTTGCGTAAATCCGACTTTTTTTGCGTTTTGATGTTCAAAGACACTCCTTTTTGGCCCGCATTGTCATTATAGATGGTATGCAGCTGGTAGTTTCGATGGATTGTACTAGGGTTTCGGTATTGGATTTGATGGTCTTTGGGGGTTAGGATTTTAGATACTCGAATGAAATGATGCTATAGTCAATTATGATGCATGATGTTTCTGTCTTGTGTATCAGGCCCTCGAAGCACCAACTTCTCTGTGCAAATCAACCATGGTGGATTTTTTGTTGGCCATGGAAGTAATCGTGCTTATGTTAATGGTCGTGCCATTTGGTACGATAATCTGGAGAAGGTCACTTGGTCACCAATTATGATTGAACACCTTGTTGAGGAGATTGGTTATGAGATGGCAGGGAGGTTGAAGGTATACTATTGTGTCCCCATCCTTACACTCAGTAATAATGGTCTCAGGCAGCTTAGTGATGATGAGCAGACAGATTGAATGTTGATGTTTATTGATATTGGGCACCACTCCTTTACTATATATCTTGATCATGATGAGAGCTTACAAGCAAACCTAAGTGAGGATGATGTTGTGAACTATCCTAGAGCCACTTTGCCTCCAGTATTTAGTCCTGCAAAGAGAGTGGGAAGCAGCATGACTGCAGAAACAGGGGAAGCAGAGGCAGAACCAGAGGCAGCACCAGAGGCAGCACCTACTCCTCTCCAGGTTGTATACCCTGAAGTGGAAGCAGGGAAAGATGCACAAGCTGTTGCAAATGAGGATGTTGGAGGAAGCACATCAAGTAGGAGGACCAAAAGCAGTCATGATATGGAAGTGATACAGATGATGAGGACTATGGCCCAGGTGTACTTGTGGACAGTGACAATGAGATAGGCAATGATGATGATGACTTGTTTGCAGATAATGTTGATGAGGATAAACCAGAACAGAAGCATAAGAACAATTCAAAGGAGCAAGTCAAGCATGTGAAACCTACAGATGAAGACAAAAGCAAGCAGCAGTACAATTCAGATGAAGACTTGTCTGAAGGTGAAGATTTGTGGGCACCTGATTCTGATGATGAGGAAATGCATTTAAAGTTCAAAAATTTCAGACCAGAGGATCTTCATAGGCCAAAATTCCATGTAGGGCAGGTTTTTGAGAGTGTGGAGCTTCTAAGGAAAGCAATTAAAGAGTACTCCTGCCAGAACAGAGTTGATATCAAGCTTCCTGTGAATGGTAGGAAAAGAGTGAAAGCAAAATGTGATGAAGACTGCACATGGTACTTGTGGGCATCATATAATAGCAGTGATGAAGTCATGTACCTAGGGTAGGGTCATGGACCCATCTAGGATACCCTACCCAAGGACATCCTTAGAAGAAGCTACCTTCCAGTCGACCAAGAGGGACTTCACTCGACGAACTCAAGGACACTCGACGATGAAGATAGCCACTCGACCATGAAGCTAACCACTCGACGGCCAGGAGACCTAAAGTCACTCAGCACGCAACAGTCTGTCATTAAGTAGCTTTAATAGTCTTCATGGCACTTTATGAGGGCATTACCAGTAACCCCCTGTCTTAATGTACTTTAAACCCTGCATAACTGAGGGCCGGAGGGGTCTGGCGAACTCTATATAAGCCACCCCCCTCCTCAGTGTAAAGGGTTCGCACCCCGGTAACTCATATATACAGAAACCAGTCGACCGCCTCCGGACTCCGAGACGTAGGGCTATTACTTCCTCCGAGAAGGGCCTGAACTCGTAAAACACTCGTGTGTACAACTACTCCATAGCTAGGATCTTGCCTCTCCATACCTACCCCCCATTCTACTGTCAGACTTAGAACCACGACAGTTGGCGCCCACCGTGGGGCAGGTGTCTTAGCGACTTTTTGGAGAAGTTGCAATTTGTCCGATTGCCTTCATCATGGTTTCTGGCGGAGCTCTGGTCGAGGGCCGCGAGATCCGTCTCGGTGCGCTCGTTTTCATCGCCGACGACTCCGTTTGGCTCCAGGAGGCACCACTCGACATCGACGCGCTCCCCGTCCGCGGGGCGACACACTTTCGGGCGTGTGTCCGCGACGTCCTACTGCGGCAGCCGTCAACCCCATACTGGTCGACTCCTGTGCCGTCCTCCCTCCCTGTCTCCCGCCAGCGCAAGCGCTCCGGTCGGTCGAGGCTTCAGCGATGGGTGAGACACGCAGTGGCTCGCCAATCGGCCACCACCCAAGTTGCGGCAATTGAGCCCGACGAATCTCTCTACGGCATGTTCGATCTGTCGACTGGCTCCGTAGAGACTGCATCCGAGTGCGACAGCAGTGATCCAGCGGCGGAGGTCCTGATGGTCAACGGGCCTCGTAGCCCTCCCGGTTTCCCCCGCATCGACGGGATGGACGATGGAGGCGACCCCGCTCAGGCCCACGAAGAATATCAGCCCGAGCCGCTCACTTCTCAGCAAAGAGAAGATCTTCGCCGCCAGAACATGGATGCCTTGCATACTCCCATCGCAGGAGAAACTCCTGAGGCTCGTGCTTTGGAAGAGGCGCGTTTGGCCAACTTGGCTGAACGCACTCGACTGGAGAACCTCCAGCGAGCACTCGACGAGCGTGCGCGTCAACGAGTACCCGACTCCAGCCGACGTCAGCTCTTTCCGCAACCGACTCAGGTATATCAAACCCCGATTCAGAATTTGGCAGCTGCAGCCCGTATAGCGGAGTCAATTCAGCCCTCTCAGTCGGAGTCTGGAAGAGGCTTGATGCAGATCAGGGATTTGCTCCGGGCGGCAGGAGATCAGAATTCAGTTGTGTCACAGTCGCGTAACAGGATTCACAGTCGATCTGTCGCTGCGAATACTGTTTAGTCGGCTCACAGCCCAAGGTCACCTCCGAGGCGCGTGGGACGTGAAGGCCGGCGGGACCACTATGATGACCGATTTGATCGTGATGATAGGCGTCGAGTGCCCACTCCTCCCCCGAGAAGTGGGTCTAACGCCCATCGGCAGCAAGATGACAGGCGCCAGCTCAGTGTTGTGCGGAGAGCTCCGGTCGACCCCAGAGAACCAGGCTTTGACGCGAGATCCATCATCGTGCAAGGTTTGGTCGATTGGAACAGAGCTCATAGAGGTGGCCATGACAGAGATGTGCCCACTAGCAGCCGAGTCCATGTTTCAGGTCCAGAATGCTTTAGCAGAGCCATCAGAGCCGCAGTGATACCCCCCAACTTCAGGTTGGCGACTGGGGTAACTAAGTTCACCGGAGAGTCCAAGCCTGAAACTTGGCTTGAAGACTACCGAGTGGCGGTACAGATTGATGGTGGTAATGATGAGGTGGCCATGAAGCACTTGCCACTCATGCTAGAGGGTTCGGCCAGGGCGTGGTTGAATCAGTTAGCTCCTAGCAGCATTTACACCTGGGAAGATCTTTCCCGAGTGTTCGTCAGGACGTTCGAAGGAACTTGCAAGCGACCGGCCGGATTGACGGAGCTGCAAGTCTGCGTACAAAATTCGAGTGAGACATTGAGAGATTACATCCAGAGATGGATCACTTTGCATCATACCGTGGAGAATGTGTCGGACCATCAAGCGGTCTGCGCCTTCAAGGATGGTGTCAAGAACAGAGAGTTGAGCCTGAAGTTTGGTCGAACCAGAGATATGACCCTGAGTCGAATGATGGAGATTGCCACCAAATACGCTAACGGTGAAGAAGAGGACAGGCTCCGGAGTGGCAAGTATAAGCCGAGTCAATCGGAAAAAGGAAACTCCAGTCGGAAGCAGAAGCGGAAGGCCGAGCCAACTGCTCCTGGAGAGGCTCTGGCCGTGACTCAGGGAAAATTCAAAGGGAAGCCCAAAGGATCTTGGAACCCCAAGAAGGTAAAGGATAAAGAAGGAAATGACGTGATGGATCTAGCGTGTCACATCCACATGAAGAAAGACGAAGAGGGTAACTTCATCTACCCGAAACATACCACTCGCCAGTGCCGGCTCTTAATCCAGCAGTTTCAAGGAAAACAACCCAAGGACAAAGAGAAGGAGTCGGACAAGGCCGAGGACAAGGAGGACAGTGATGGAGGGTACCCTCATGTCAATTCCACCCTGATGATTTTTGCTGATGTAGAGAGCAAAAGTCGACTGAAAGTGATCAACCGAGAGGTAAATATGGTCGCCCCGGCGACACCAAGCTATCTGAAATGGTCGCAAACTCCCATTATGTTCAACCAGTCCGATCACCCTACTCACATTGCCACCCCTGGGAGGCAAGCGCTGGTGGTCGACCCAGTCGTCGAAGGCACTCGACTGACGAAGGTATTGATGGATGGCGGCAGTGGGTTGAATATACTGTATGCAGAGACGCTCAAGGGAATGGGCATTCCGATGTCCAGACTCAGCTCCAGCAACATGAGTTTTCACGGAGTCATTCCTGGAAAGAAGGCTGAGTCACTCGGTCAAATAGCTTTGGATGTAGTGTTCGGCGACTCGAAGCATTTCCGCAAAGAGAAGCTGGCATTTGAAGTCGTGGATTTCCAGAGCGCTTACCACGCTATTTTGGGAAGACCAGCCTATGCCCGCTTCATGGCTCGACCATGTTATGTGTACCTCAAATTAAAGATGCCTGGCCCCAAAGGAGTGATCACTATCGCTGGCAGCCGGAAGAAGGCAGAAGAGTGTTTCCAGAAAGGCTCGAAGATTGCGGATGCCCAGATAACAGTGGTAGAGCTGGAAGGATACAAGAAAAATGCAGATCCGAGTGATTTGCTGCGGGCCAAGAAGCCCGCCACAGAGTCAGCGTTCCAGTCGTCAGGGGAGAGGAAGCCAGTTCATATCCACCCGACTGACCCCAACGCAGCTCCGACCCATATTTCCACAACACTCGACTCTAAATAGGAAGAAGTGCTCATCCAGTTCCTCCGTGAGAACTGGGACATCTTTGCATGGAAGCCAGCTGACATGCCGGGTGTTCCCAGGGGGCTGGCTGAGCATCGCCTTAGAGTCGACTCAAAAGCGAAACTTGTTAAAGAACATCTTCGACAGTCTGCCATTCAGAAGAAAAAAGCCATTGGCGAGGAGGTGGCTCGACTCCTTGCAGCAGAGTTTATCCGAGAGATATACCACTCCGAGTGGCTCGCCAATGTCGTCATGGTTCCCAAGAAGGACAACTCACTTCGCATGTGCATTGGTTTCAAACATATCAATCGGGCCTGCCCAAAAGATCATTTTCCTCTCCCTCGCATCGACCAAATTGTCGACTCAACTGCGGGATGCGAGAGATTGTCTTTTTTAGACGCTTATTCTGGGTATCATCAGATCCGTCTGTATGGACCTGACGAAATCAAAACAGCTTTCATCACTCCATTCGGGTGCTTCTGCTATATCACCATGCCATTTGGTCTCAAGAATGCCGGAGCCACGTTCATGAGAATGATTCAAAAGTGTTTACTCACTCAAATCAGTCGGAATATGGAAGCGTACATGGATGATATCATGGTCAAGTCACGAAAGGGTTCTGACCTGTTGACTGACCTAGCTGAAACATTTGCCAATCTCAGGAGGTATGATATCAAGCTCAATCCATCAAAGTGCACATTCGGAGTACCTGGCGGAAAGTTACTCGGTTTTCTCGTTTCAGAACGAGGAATCGATGCTAACCCAGAAAAAGTTGGCACCATACTCTGAATGAAACGGCCTGTGCGTGTGCACGACATCCAGAAACTTACTGGATGCTTGGCCGCATTAAGTCGATTCATCTCTTGCCTCGGTGAAAAGGTGTTGCCTCTTTACCGACTGATGAAGAAGGCAGACAAGTTCGAGTGGACTCCAGAAGCTGGTGCAGCATTTGCCGAGCTAAAAGCTCTGCTCTCCACCCAGCCGGTGCTTGCTGCTGCAATCAGCAAAGAGCCTCTGTTGCTTTACATTGCAGCCACAGGACAGGTCGTCAGTACAGTACTTACGGTCGAGCGGGAAGAGGAAGGTAAAACCTTCAAAGTTCAGCGCCCAGTGTATTATCTCTCTGAAGTTTTGACTCCATCGAAGCAAAGATATCCTCATTATCAGAAGCTCGTATATGGGATCTACATGACCATGAAGAAGGTTGCTCATTATTTCTCTGACCATGACATTACAATCGTCAGCGACGCACCATTGTCAGAGATTCTGCACAACAGAGACGCAACTGGTCGAGTGGCTAAATGGGCGATTGAACTCCTTCCCCTTGATATCAAATTTGAGGCAAAGAAAGCCATTAAGTCCCAGGCTATAGCAGATTTCCTTGCCGAGTGGATTGAACAACAGCAGCCGACTCAAGTTCACTCGGAGCATTGGACCATGTTCTTTGATGGCTCTAAGATGTTAAATGGTTCTGGTGCTGGGGTAGTTTTGGTTTCTCCCCGAGGAGATAAGCTCAGATATGTGCTCCAGATCCACTTTGATTCCTCCAACAATGAAGCAGAATATGAAGCACTTTTGTATGGGTTGTGCATGGCCATTTCGCTCGGCGTCCGTCGCCTTATGGTTTATGGCGACTCAGATTTGGTGGTCAATCAGGTGATGAAGGAGTGGGACGTTAGAAGCCCAGCCATGACTGGATACTGCAATGCAGTGAGGAAGCTCGAAAAGAAATTCGAAGGGTTAGAGCTCCACCATATACCCCGACTGAAAAATCAAGCGGCTGATGATTTGGCGAAGATAGGATCCAAGAGAGAAGCCATCCCCAGTGATGTGTTCTTGGAGCATATCCATACTCCATCAGTCATAGAAGATCCTTTTACCGACGAAGCCCCGCAACCTAAGAGTGTTATGGATCCGACTGAGGTTGAAGTTCCAGCAGTGGTCGACCTGATCATGGAAGCTTTGGTGATCACTCCCGATTGGACAGTACCGTATATCGCGTATATCTTGAGGAAAGAGCTCCCAGAG
The DNA here is from genome assembly GCF_002162155.2 of Triticum dicoccoides. Classification (NCBI taxonomy): domain Eukaryota; kingdom Viridiplantae; phylum Streptophyta; class Magnoliopsida; order Poales; family Poaceae; genus Triticum; species Triticum dicoccoides. The sequence continues at coordinate 449,484,157 of NC_041389.1, read as the reverse complement.
GACGAAGAAGAGGCTCGACAGATTGTCCGCCGATCTAAAGCCTTTACTGTGATAAGGGGGCAGCTGTACAGAGAAAGCGCGACTGGAGTTGGTCAGAAATGCATAACGCCGGTGGAAGGTCGAATAATCCTTGATGACATCCACTCGGGGACCTGTGGCCATCATGCGTCTTCCCGGACCATTGTGGCCAAAGCATACCGAGCCGGATTTTATTGGCCAAGAGCGAATGAAATGGCAAAGGAGATAGTCGACAAGTGTGAGGGATGTCAATTTTACTCCAATATGTCACACAAGCCTGCCTCAGTTTTAAAGACCATACCACTCGTTTGGCCCTTTGCAGTATGGGGGTTGGTGAAAGTGCGTTATGTCGACTAGAGGGGGGGTGAATAGGCGATTTTTATGAATTCTTCGCTGAGGAATCTGCCGGTGAGGAAATTCCTTAGCGAAGAACTATTAGCAGCGGAATAAGTACTCAGAAGTAAGCATAACAGAATACAAGCATGGTCATCATGATGAAATGAAGACTAGCACAGAGTACAGAAAGCGTAATCACAGGATAACACAAGATGAAGACAAACAGACTGAAGAAATTGAACTGAGGAAATTGAGAAAGTCTTCAGTCAAAGTCTTCAAACACAGATATGAACAAACATTCAACACAGTAATGAGGAAATGAAAGGGTTGAGGAAATAGAACCAGTTAGGTTGGTGAAGACAATGATTTGGTAGACCAGTTCCAACTGCTGTCTCAGTTGTACGTCTGGTTGGAGCGGCTGAGTATTTAAACTCGAGGACACACAGTCCCGGACACCCAGTCGCTGAGCACGCAGCTCAGGACACCCAGTCCTCACCGTATTCTCCTTGAACTAAGGTCACACAGACCTCGTCCAATCACTCGTGGTAAGTCTTCAGGCGACTTCCAAACCTTCATAGACTTGGTCACTCGGCGATCCACAATTCTTCTTGGATGCTCTAGACCTTGACGCCTAACCGTCTGGAAGAAGCACAGTCTTCAAAGGTAACAAGCGTCGGATCCACGCATGATCAATTTCTTCAGTGATGCTCAATCACTTTGGGTTTGTAGGGGTTTGGTTTTGGGTTTTCCTCACTCGATGATTTTCGCTCAAAGTCCTCGGAGGATGGGTTGCTCTTCAATGACAAGTGTCAAGTTCTCTCGGAGCAGCCAACCAGCTAGTGGTTGTGGGGGGCGGCTATTTATAGCCTAGGGAGCAGCCCGGCATGATAAGACATAAATGCCCTTGTCTGATATGACCGTTAGGTGGATAAGATATTTTGGGACAGCTGGCGCGTAGCACAGCAACGGTCGGAAATTTGACTATCAAATTCCTCAGGGCTATCATGTTCCTCACTGTGTAGGTAATTCGCACTGACGAATTCCTAACTCCTCAGTCAGAACAAATTCATCAGCGACCAGAAGAACTTCGTCTCTGTCACTAAAGAAAGTGACTGAACTGTATGATATTTCCAAAGGCTTCACTCAAAGGGATTGGTAGGTGTAGGATTTTGAGTTGAGCATCACATGGAAATTTTTCCTTAGTATTTCCTCGACCCCCTTTAATAGTACGGTGTTTCCTATGACTCAAGAAAGAGAAAATGAAACTACAAAAACAAAAGTCTTCACGCTTCATGTTCCACAAATGAATACTAAGTCTTCAAGGTCACACCAATTTCTTCACTTTCAAAGTCTTCAGAATATCAAAGCCTTCAGTTGAAGAACTTCATTTTTAGGGGTCGACTTTATCTGTAAATATCAAACTCCTCATAGACTTATAGACCTGTGTACACTCACACACGCATTAGTCCCTTAACCTATAAGTCTTCAATACACCAAAATCACTAAGGGGCACTAGATGCACTTACAATCTCCCCCTTTTTGGTGATTGATGACAACATAGGTTAAGTTTTCAACGGGGATAAACATATGAAGTGTATACACTGATATTGAGGAATTTGATTACAAGATATAGAAGAACTCCCCCTGAAGATGTGCATAGTGAGGAATTTTCTTTTGAGGCAATGCACATTTGAAGAGTTGAATCATGGAGATCTCCCCCTATATCTTGTAATTCATACACGCATTTGATATATAATATGAAGAATTTGAAATGCATGATGAAATATGGTGCCTGATGAGATTCAGCATGCGTGCACTGTCATTAACGAGGAATAAGCATGCAAAGCATAATGCAACAAAAGTATCAGCGCACCATCGGGTTTAAGATTACAACTCGATCCAAATAAAAGTTTCAGAAGAACGAGAGTTGTAACTTAAAAAAATGCCCTTAATATAGACCCGCTTGAAGACTAACTCAGATTTCTCCCCCTTTGTCATCAAATGACCAAAAGGATTGAAACTGAGGACTAACGCCCTTGAAGAATTTCAAGTCGATGGAGGAGCGCCAGCGTTGTCGGGGTTGTTTGTTGTAGCAGGGCCTGCCGCAGTGTCGTCCAAATCTTCATACTCATCAGTGTCACGCGATGAAGAATAAGAGCTGGCCACCAGTGGAGGAATTTTGACCCTCTTGAATTTCTTCGGAGGAGGTGCAGACCAGTCAAATTCTTCCTTGAGACCCATAGTCTTCAGTTCTTCAGCGCTATCGACATGAGTGAGAACAGCCCAGGTGCGGTTGAAGGTTTCATGAAGGTAGTATTGGTTCTTCTTCACTGCATTGTGTGTTGAGGTCATATTGTGAAGAAGTGCACCAAACTGACGCTTTACCCATTTGTGATTGCGATCAACCTTCTGATGAAGACTGAGGAGTAACTCACGGTCAGTCATCACCCTGGGTGCTGTGGCTTGAGGATTTTGCTTGGCTGAGGTATTTGTGGCAGAGTCATGTGTGGCAGAATCATCATTGGTAGAGTAAGATGCAGCCTTGCGAAATTGACCATCCAATGGACGAATGCCTTCATCGATCACAGCAGCGGCCTTGCCTTTATCATCAGCTGATGAAACTGTCCGTTTGAGGACTTCAATGGGAGGCAAGTAGCTACCGTGGTTCAGAGTGTCAGCTTTGTAATTCAGTGAAGATCTTGCCCTGATGAATCTCATAATCCAAGGAGCATAGGGCTTCAGCTCGAATGGTGACATAGCAATATTGGCCAGAGTCCTCATGAAGAAATCATGGAAGTTGACGGGAACGCCATGAATGATGTTGAAAAGCATATTCTTCATGATGCCAACGACTTCTTCATCATTTGAGTCGTGGCCTTTGATGAGACTCATTGTCTTCGTCAGAATTCGATAGACAGTCCGAGGCACATAGAGTAATTCCTTGACGAGGAATTTGGTTCGTGGGGCCTGCCTTGGCTTCAAAGGCTTCATCAGCACTTGCATATAGTGATTTGAAAGTTCTGGTTCGTTGTAGATACAACGAGCACCATCAAGTGGAGGACTGAGTGGTAGAGCATGAAGCAATTCAGTTGCTGGTGCCTTGTAGTGAGTATTTTCAGACATCCAGTCTAATACCCATGAGTTCACGTCTTCAGCGTCTCCGGTGATGTGCAGAGTTGCATAGAGTTGAAGAATGAGTTCTTCATTCCAGTCACAGATATCAATGCAGAAATTCAGAAGTCCTGCATCGTGAAGAACACTGAGGACTGGCTCAAAGCCGGGCAGAGACTCCATGTCCACATGAGGAATATGTGCATGATCGAAGACTTTGTCTTTGTTGAAGAGCACTGAGGAATAGAAATTGGCTTGGCTGGCAGTCCAGAAACGCCTCTTCCTTATGCGAGTAGAATCATATGGCTTATAATCAGTGAAGAATACGTGCTCGGCAAAGAAATCTTCAGCCTTGAACTTCTGTTTGCTTGAGAACAGATTCTTTGGCTTTGGCAAAGGGGTGTCAGTGAGTTGCATCACCACCTCAGGAATCGCGAGCTCAGGTTCTTCAGGCTGAGGAATTTCTTGTTCCTCGACAGGTGCAGTCTGAGGATCAGCAGCAACAGGTTCATCAGCACTAGTGGCTGGAATTTCTTCATGGACAGATGAAGTGGGATGAGTTTCTTGAGATCCCATTTGAACAGTTGGAGCAGGGGACTGAGGTATCTGTTGGATTGGGGTGAAGAGTGGAGAATTTGGATGTTGACTTTCCCAAAAGTCATTGTTCATCACTGGCTTGTGCTTCCAATATCCACATCTTCTTCAAGTTCCTCAACACCGGCCTCTTCAGCTGTGAACTGAGGCATAGGCGAGGAAATGATTGGGGTTGAAGGGATTGCTTCCACTTCAATTTCTTCATCAATCTGCTCTAACGAAGCAGCAGAATGATTTTCTTCATCAGATCCGCTTGGGATCTCATAGTCTTCTCCAAAAGGAACAAGATCCTTTGATGGCATGGAGGAGATCGGAACAACATCAATTGGATTTTCGAGTGAGCTGGTCATTGGCTTCATTTTCTTCGCAGCCGAAGAGTTTGACGTAGCTGATGCCTTCCTTTTCTTCACTGCAGCTCGCTCTGCAGCCTTGGTCTTCTTCACATCAGAAGCAGATGGAAGAACTAGAGTTGGTGTGGGCATGTGAGGAGCTGAGGAATCTGGTTCATTTTCTTCAGGCGCAACTGATGCAGTTGCTCCGATCTTTTCAGTTTCTTCAGGCGCACCACTAGTGGATGCCCTGGCAATTTCTTCAGCGGCTGGAATTTTTTCACCAGCCCTGGAACGAGCATGTTCTTTAGCAGGCTGAAAGTCATCAGTGGTGCTGGCATGTTCTTCAGCAGGCTGAGCAGAGTCTGCAGCCTGAAAATTTTCTTGTTGCGATGGGGCTGCAACATTTGTGAATTTCTTCATCAGATTGACGAATCTTACTTTAGCTCCTTGCCAATCAGCATAGTAGGCATCAAAGTCTTTGCTGAGGGCTTGAATTTCAAACTGAGCCTGGAGAAGTTCCTCAGGTGTCATTCTGACAACGTTTTTCTTCAGGAGCTTCTCCTTTCTGTATTGAGCTTTCCTGATCCCTCTTGCCTTTTCAAACTTCCATTTCTCTTCAGTGATGAAATGGGTCAGCATATGACTTTGACCAGGGGTCAGATGAAAATCAGGCATAGGGGTGTTAGGATCCTTGTGCCAGAGATCAATGTAATCGAGGATTTTTCTTGGATCCAAAAGCAGTGGCACAGATGTGCCTTTGGCTCTAGCGGCCTTCACCTGTCTGTCTCTGATGATTTCTGCAAGTTCATCATCAGAAGCATCATCATCAGAAGGCACATGGAATGCGACCTGTTTCTTCTTTGGACTTGGCCGAGGACCTCGTCCAGCTGTTGCTTTGGTCTTCAACAGTGTGGGGCCTGATGAGGAAATTGGTGAAGCTGAGGAACTTGCTGAAACACCAGAGGCAATCGAGAAACCAGCAGTCCTTTGACATGTAGCCAGATGCACAGGAGCTGAGGACTTTGAAGGAGCTGTTGAGGATTTTGGTGGAGCTGTAGCAGTGTGAGGAATTTGCCGTGAGGGCACTGTTGGTGAAGCACTTGGCTTACGAGCAGGCTTCTTTGGCATGGATTTCCTCGGTTTGACCGAGGCCTCAGTAGCAGTAGCAGTGGCAGAATCCTCATTGAATTTCTTCACTGCCTCCTTAGCTTGTCTTGCCAATTTAGCTTGGCGCTTAGCCCATTCTTCAGGAAAGTCCTCACCACGTTTGATGCTTGTGGGGTCAGCTACTTGGCCAGGTGCCAATGGAGCTCTTGGGCATGGAGGATTGAGGGCAAATTTCCTCATGTACTTTGGAGTCACATATCTGTATTCCCTCCATTCCCTTGCCCATCTCCGTTCAATCCTCTGAATGCGCACCTTGCGCTGATTTTTGTTTTCTTTGCAAAATTTTGCTTCATCAGGTGTGCAATAGTCAGCATAAATTTCCTCAGGGATTTCAAACACAGTCATAACCTCAGGTTTCTTTCCTCCTTTCTGCGGCTTCTTACCGTCTGCCATGTTCTTCAGTTGAGGAATTTGAACAATCGAGTTCTCTGAAGAAGTATGCAGTTTTTCTTCGAGGAACGCTGCAAATGAGTTAAGTTGATGAGAACCTAGTGATTCAGCAGCAGACATGAGTACCTGTGAACAGAGTACAGGTGCGAGGAATTCGGAGAGGTCATATGCGTTCTAAGGAGGTTTTTCGAAAAGAACAAGTTTTGAGGAATTTGACCAGATGAACCTTGAGGAATTTCACTAAGCGTTCTTGTCTTAGGTTCCAGAGTTGTACAGATCGAAGATCCACACAATTAGGGAATCTTGAAGAAAATGATTGCTTAGAGAAACAGTTCAAGATCATATGATGTGTGAGGTGTTCATATGTGTGAAGATTTGAAGAATAAACACCTTTGAAGATTTTCAGGAAAGTTTGAGAATCAACGTGAGTAATAAAAGTAACTTTTAATTACCCGAAGTGAAGAACACGATGAACTGAGAAGAACAGATGTGAAGCTCGTCAGGTTAGATCTCCCACGCCCTAACTTGGCAGAGGAAGACAGCTACGGCGGCGGCGGAGTGAAGATTTCCGCGGTCGGCGTGAGTACGATGGCGACGAGGTCGAGGCAGCGAAGCTCTTCCTCACCGACGACGATGGAGTAGCGGCGGCGCTAGGGTTTGAGGAGCTCGAGTGAGAGAGTAGCGATCGAGCGGAGTAAATGAAGTGAGGAAGGGGAGAGGGGTATTTATAGACACGGTGAAAAACAGTTCGCCCGAAGATTTGGGATGAACGTGCCCCTGCCCTTTCTCCTTCACGCGACATGTGTCACCCACGTACTGTGTAGTTGAGATCGTGTACGATCGTGGGCGAATAGAATAATGCATTGTGGGATGCGGAACGGTTTGAGGGGCAAAACCGAAAATTTGGATAAGATTTGTTTTAAAGTTTCATTTGCAATTTCTTCAGCTGACAAGGACACAGTGAAGATTTTGAACGAGTTTCAAATAGAACGCATATGAAGAATTTGTGAATAGATTGGGTTGAGTATAGCATAGAGGGGGAAGGGTCCGATCACATTCACTTAGCAGAAAAGCAACTTGAAGAAATAGCTATAAGTGAATGCTGCAGAGGACATAAACGCATATATATATAGCCAATGAAGAAAAACGAAGGAAACAGTGAAGATTTTGAAAAGTTGAAGAATTTGAAAAACTGGAGAATTTCAAAATTGAGGAAAAAACTCAAATTGAAGATTTTCAACTTTTTGTGGTGGCGTGACCCACCGTATAAGAATGATGATTTCAGACACCGCGTACAATTGTCGTAGGGTTCTGAGAATCAAATTCTTCATTAATTTCTTCACACTTAGAGTGTTATTCTTCATTGATTGAAGAAAAACGTTTCTTCATGTGTTGCACATCTAAGTCATCAATTTTGCATAAGTGTTAGGATGTGTGTCCTTTTCAAAGAACATTCGAAGATTCTAAGATATTTAGCTCACACCGCAACTTGCTAAATCTCTTCTCATCCAAGGGCTTAGTGAAGATATCAGCTAGCTGTTCTTCAGTCTTCACGTCCTCGATGGAGATGTCGCCCTTCAACACATGATCACGAAGAAAATGATGACGAATCTGAATGTGCTTTGTCTTCGAGTGCTGAACTGGGTTGTGAGCAATCTTGATGGCACTCTCATTGTCGCAGAGGAGAGGCACATTCTTCACGTTGACGCCATAGTCCTTGAGTGTTTGCTTCATCCAAAGCAGTTGAGCACAGCAAGAGCCAGCATCAATGTATTCAGCTTCCGCAGTGGACAGTGATACGCAGTTCTGTTTCTTCGAGGACCGACAGACCAAAGATCGTCCGAGGAAATGAAAAGTGCCAAAAGTTGACTTGCGGTCCACACGATCACCAGCATAGTCAGAGTCAGAATATCCAATGAGATCAAAAACAGAGCCCTTGGGGTACCATAATCCTAGTGTTGGTGTGTGAGCTAGATATCGAAGAATATGCTTCACAGCCTTATGGTGTGATTCCTTCGGTGCAGCTTGAAATCGGGCACACATGCAAACACTAAGCATTATATCTGGCCTAGATGCACATAAGTACAATAAAGAACCAATCATGGAGCGGTATACCTTGTGATCGAAGTCAATACCATTTTCATCAGTGCATAGATGGCCATTTGTGGGCATAGGAATTTTGACGCCTTTGCAATCTTGCATGCCGAATTTCCTCAGTACATCTTTGAGGTATTTCTCCTGAGATATGAATATGCCATTGCGCTGTTGACGAATTTGAAGACCTAAGAAGAATTTCAACTCTCCCATCATAGATATTTGATATTCTTCACTCATCATATAGGCAAATTCATCACTATAACGTTGGTCAGTACAGCCAAAGATAATATCATCAACATATATTTGGCACACAAACAGTTCACCATCATAAGATTTAGTAAAGAGAGTAGGGTCGAGTGAACCGGGTGTGAAGCCATTCTTCACGAAGAATTCCTTCAATGTATCATACCACGCCCGAGGGGCTTGCTTGAGGCCATAGAGGGCCTTATTAAGTCTGAAGACTTTGTCAGGATTCTTTGGATCTTCAAAACCTGGGGGTTGAGCAACATATACTTCTTCCTCAAGCTTACCATTGAGGAATGCACTTTTCACATCCATTTGATATAATATGATTTCATGATGGTTAGCATAAGCAAGTAATATGCGAATAGCCTCAAGTCTAGCAACAGGTGCAAAAGTTTCATCGAAATCAATTCCTTCAACCTGTGTGTAGCCTTGAGCTACCAGTCGTGCCTTATTCCTCACCACAAGGCCATTTTCATCTTGCTTGTTGTGGTAGATCCACTTTGTGCCAATGATATTATGCTTGCAAGGATCTGGACGTTTGACCAGTTCCCAGACATTGTTGAGCTCGAACTGATGTAATTCTTCTTGCATAGCCTGAATCCACTCCTGCTCCAAAAATGCTTCATCTACCTTAGTGGGCTCTGTGATAGAGACAAAAGCATAGTGCCCACAAAAGTTATATAAACGTGAAGCTTTTGAGCGTGTGAGAGGACCTGGTGCTCTAATGTCATCGATGATCTTCTCCACTTGCACTTCTTTTGCAACGCGAGGATGAGCTGGTTGTCGCTGAGGAGTTTGGTCAGCATTTTCTTCAGCACCATTTTCCTCAGCATTTTCTTCAGGTGTATCAGCTCGATGTTCTTCATGAACTGGAATGAATTCTTCAGCAAATTCTTCAGTAGGAATGACATCCTCAGTTGCCTTGAACTTGATAGAATCCTCAGGTGCTAGTTCATCTAACACAGAAGGTAGGTGCTCTCTTTGCGAGCCATTAGTTTCATCGAACCGCACATCTACAGTGTCAACAATCTTGTGAAGAACAATGTTGAAGACTCTGTAGGTGTGCGAGTCCTTTCCGTAACCAAGCATAAAACCTTCATGTGCTTTCGGTGCAAATTTAGAATTGTGGTGAGGATCTCTAATCCAATATTTAGCACCGAAGACTTTTAAATAACTCACATTGGGTTTCTTGTCAGTGAGGAGTTCATAGGCCGTCTTCTTGAAGAATTTGTGAAGATATACTCTGTTGATGATGTGGCATGCAGTATCAATTGCATCAATCCAAAAACGATGAGGCGTTTTGTATTCATCAAGCATAGTGCGAGCCATCTCAACAAGAGTTCTGTTCTTGCGCTCCACGACGCCATTTTGCTGAGGAGTATAGGGAGCAGATAACTCATGAGTAATACCAAGTTCATCAAGATAGTCATCAAGACCGGAATTCTTGAACTCAGTTCCATTGTCACTTCTGATGTGCTTGATCTTCACACCAAAGTTGGTTGAAGCCCTCGAGGAAAAACATTTGAAGACTTCCTGCACTTCATGTTTGTAAGTAACAATGTGTACCCATGTATATCGAGAGTAATCATCAACAATGACAAAACCATATAGAGATGCATCATTAGTGACTGCTGAGTAATGATTAGGTCCGAAGAGGTCCATGTGAAGCAATTCGAATGGACGAGTAGTGGTCATGATAGTCTTTGCTGGATGCTTGGCCTTGGTCATTTTTCTAGCTTCACAGGCTCCGCATAAGTGATCCTTGAGGAATTTGACATTCTCAATGCCAATGACATGCTTCTTCTTTGCAAGCGTGTGCAAATTCCTCATGCCTGCGTGACCAAGTCGTCGATGCCATAGCCAGCCTTCTGAAGCTTTTGCAAGTAGACACACAGCTAGTTGTGGTCCTGTAGAGAAATCAATAATATACAAATCTCATCTCCTAAAGCCTTCGAAGACTTTGGAATTGTCAGCTTCCATAATCACAACACATCGATACTTGCCAAAGACAACAACCATATCAAGATCACAAAGCATTGAGACTGACATGAGGCTTGTATCCTAAGAACTCAACAAGCATGACTTTGTCCATGTGTTTATCCTTAGAGATCGCAACCTTACCAAGACCCAATACCTGACTTTTGCCTTTGTCAGCAAAGATGATGTGCTTCAGATGTGACGGTGATAAGGGAGCATCCATCAAAAGATTCTTGTCACCAGTCATGTGATTTGTACATCCACTATCGAGGACCCATTCAGTGGCTTTGGGTTGATCATCCTGCAGATGAATTAGTGTAACTTACAATCTCATATGCTTCATCAAAGAAGAATCTGATATCAAGTTCATTAGATGAATTTCATCAAGCAGAAAACAGATATAGCAGTAGGAGGACGTGTGAAAGTTTATTTCATCATGATTCGCCTGCGTCCTTTCAGGCAATTTTGTCAGGTCCCCAGCAAATTCTTCAGACGTTAAGGCACGTCTGGAGACCTGACCCTGCAGAAGAGATTAGTTCTTTTTCTTCACCACCCACATCTGAAGGGGTGGCAAAGAGTTCATCACTCTGCAAGCACCATACGAGAATGGTGGCATAGAAGCCAAACCATTTCGTTTCACATAAGAGGGGTTAGGGTAAGCATATGAATAAGCAGAGAAATTCTTCGAGGACTTATGAACATAATGGTTTGAAGAATAATGCACATATTCATAGCCCTTAGCTCTACCCTGCGAAATAGAGTTGTTAGCACGATGATAATCATATGAGGACTTTGATCCATTTGAGGAATTTGATCCATATGAAGAATTTGATCCGGGGTTCCTGTTCTTCACTGGTGGTGTCATGAGGACATTCACCTGAAGACTTTCAAGGCACTTCTTGGAACCCAGATTTTCTTCATAGGAGAACCGTTCCTGCAGTTAGTGCCAACATATCTAGCAAATACTTCACCATTATGATTTTTGAACAGTTTATAGTTGGAGTCAAATGACTCATCAGAAGGATGAGGAGATTCACATGTAAAGCCAGATAAGTTAGATGGATCAACTGGAGGTCCATTTGCAGCAACCCATGAGGTTTTGGGGTACTGCTCAGGCTTCCAATATGTTCCATCAGCATTAAGTTTCCTCTCAAAGGCGATACCCTCTTTCCTAGGGTTTCTGTTGAGGATCTGCTTTTTAAGCACATCACAAAAAGTCTGATGCCCTTTGAGGCTTTTGTACATGCCTGTCATGTACAATTCCTTCAGCCCTGCATCGTCAGTGATACTAGCAATGTCTTCAGATGAGGAATTAGTGATAGCAGAGGCAGGTGAAGAATTTGTAACAGTTGAAGCATTTGAACATTCAGGTGAAGAATTAGCAGACTCACGTTCAATGCACTTTAAGCATGGAGGAACAAATTCTTCCTGAGAAGCGCTGATTTGTTGAGCTAGTAATGAATCGCGCTCCTTCTGAAGATCTTCATAACTCACTGTTAGCTTCTCAAGATCTTGCTTTCTTTGAAGAAATTCATAAGAAAGTTTCTCATGATCCGACAAGAGAGTGTTATGATGACCTTGAAGGTTATCAAACCTAGACTGAAGTCTCTGAAAATTTTCAGTCAGGGCTTTAGTGTGATCCATTTCTTCACCCAACATATCATCACTTTTGTCTAGCATGTTTTGAACCTTTTCAAAAGCCCTTTGTTGTTTTACAGCAATCTTAGCAAGTTTAGAGTAGCTGGGCTTGAGATCCTCATCAGATTCATTTTCACTAGATTCAGAGGAGGTGTATTTGAGTACCTTTGCACCTTTTGCCATGAAGCAATAGGTGGGAGCGTAGTCATCATTATCTTCATCAGGCTTGTCGGTGGGGTCAGTTTCTTCAGTGTTGAAGATGGACTTGCTAACGAAAGCAGTAGCGAAGGCCAGACTCGCCACACCAGATTCGGATTCTTTAGACGCCTCCTCTTCCTCATGTTCCTCAGATTCAACTTCAGAGTCCATTTCCTTGCCAATGAATGCCCGAGCCTTCTTGGAGCTGCTCTTCTTGTGAGATGAAGACTTCAAGGATTTTGATGACGAAGATTTTGACGATTTCTTCTTCTTCTTCGCATCATCAGAACTATAATCCTTGTATTTCTTCTTCTTCAATTCCTTTTCCCACTGAGGTCAATCTTGAATATAATGACCAGGTTTCTTGCATTTGTGGCACAGCCTTCTCTTATAGTCACTTGATGAGGAATCACTGCTTCTTGAGGATTTTCCAAAGCGACCACGTCTTGAGAACTTCTGGAATTTCTTCACGAGCAGTGCTAGCTCCTGGCTCAATTCTTCAGGATCACCAAGGCTACTACCAGAATCCTCACATTCAGACTCAGACACAACCTTGGCCTTCAGGGCACGTGGTTTGCCATAGCTCGAACCATAGAGATCTCTCTTTTCAGCAAGCTGGAACTCGTGAGTATTTAGCCTTTCTAGGATATCGGCAGGATCAAGAGACTTGTAGTCAACCCATTCTTGTATCATCAGACCCAGAGTATCAAATGAGGAATCAAGTGATCTCAACAGTTTCTTCACCACCTCATGGTCAGTGATGTCAGTGGCACCGAGGGCTTGAAGCTCATTTGAGATGTCAGTGAGGCGATCAAAGGTTTGTTGGACATTTTCATTGTCGAGTCTTTTGAAGCGGTTGAAGAGATTCCGAAGAACATCAACTCGAGAGTCACGCTGAGTTGAGACTCCTTCATTCACTTTGGACAGCCTATCCCAGATAAGCTTAGCAGTTTCCAAAGCATTCACTCTTCCATATTGTCCTTTACTCAGATGGCCACATATGATATTCTTCGCTTGAGAATCGAGTTGCTTGAATCTCTTCACATCAGTAGCGTTCAGTGAGGGTGAGAAAGAGGGAACACCATTTTCCACAACATACCAGAGATCGTTGTCAATTGCCTCGAGATGCATTCGCATCTTGTTTTTCCAGTAGGAGTAGTCCGTCCCATCAAAGGTAGGACACCCAGCCGAGACCTTGATCATACCTGCGGGCGACATAACTAAAACTCCAGGCGGTTAAACCAAAATCACACAGAACAAGGGAGTACCTTGCTCTGATACCAATTGAAAGTGCGTTATGTCGACTAGAGGGGGGTGAATAGGCGATTTTTATGAATTCTTCACTGAGGAATTTGCCGGTGAGGAAATTCCTTAGCGAAGAACTATTAGCAGTGGAATAAGTACTCAGAAGTAAGCATAACAGAATACAAGCATGGTCATCATGATGAAATGAAGACTAGCACAGAGTACAGAAAGCGTAATCACAGGATAACACAAGATGAAGACAAACAGACTGAAGAAATTGAACTGAGGAAATTGAGAAAGTCTTCAGTCAAAGTCTTCAAACACAGATATGAACAAACATTCAACACAGTAATGAGGAAATGAAAGGGTTGAGGAAATAGAACCAGTTAGGTTGGTGAAGACAATGATTTGGTAGACCAGTTCCAACTGCTGTCTCAGTTGTACGTCTGGTTGGAGCGGCTGAGTATTTAAACTCGAGGACACACAGTCCCGGACACCCAGTCGCTGAGCACGCAGCTCAAGACACCCAGTCCTCACCGTATTCTCCTTGAACTAAGGTCACACAGACCTCGTCCAATCACTCGTGGTAAGTCTTCAGGCGACTTCCAAACCTTCATAGACTTGGTCACTCGGCGATCCACAATTCTTCTTGGATGCTCTAGACCTTGACGCCTAACCGTCTGGAAGAAGCACAGTCTTCAAAGGTAACAAGCGTCGGATCCACGCAGGATCAATTTCTTCAGTGATGCTCAATCACTTTGGGTTTGTAGGGGTTTGGTTTTGGGTTTTCCTCACTCGATGATTTTCGCTCAAAGTCCTCGGAGGATGGGTTGCTCTTCAATGACAAGTGTCAAGTTCTCTCGGAGCAGCCAACCAGCTAGTGGTTGTGGGGGGCGGCTATTTATAGCCTAGGGAGCAGCCCGGCATGATAAGACATAAATGCCCTTGTCTGATATGACCGTTAGGTGGATAAGATATTTTGGGACAGCTGGCGCGTAGCACAGCAACGGTCGGAAATTTGACTATCAAATTCCTCAGGGCTATCATGTTCCTCACTGTGTAGGTAATTCGCACTGACGAATTCCTAACTCCTCAGTCAGAACAAATTCATCAGCGACCAGAAGAACTTCGTCTCTGTCACTAAAGAAAGTGACTGAACTGTATGATATTTCCAAAGGCTTCACTCAAAGGGATTGGTAGGTGTAGGATTTTGAGTTGAGCATCACATGGAAATTTTTCCTTAGTATTTCCTCGACCCCCTTTAATAGTACGGTGTTTCCTATGACTCAAGAAAGAGAAAATGAAACTACAAAAACAAAAGTCTTCACGCTTCATGTTCCACAAATGAATACTAAGTCTTCAAGGTCACACCAATTTCTTCACTTTCAAAGTCTTCAGAAAGTCTTCAGAATATCAAAGCCTTCAGTTGAAGAACTTCATTTTTAGGGGTCGACTTTCTCTGTAAATATCAAACTCCTCATAGACTTATAGACCTGTGTACACTCACAAACGCATTAGTCCCTTAACCTATAAGTCTTCAATACACCAAAATCACTAAGGGGCACTAGATGCACTTACAGTTGGATATGGTCGGCCCTTTGAGAACAGGCAAAAACGGTTTCACCCATGTGCTGGTAGCAGTCGACAAGTTCACCTAGTGGATTGAGGCCAAACCCATCAAGAACCTCAATGCCGGTACTGCTGTCAGCTTTATCAGAGAATTGATATTCAGATATGGAGTCCCGCACATCATCATCACTGACAACGGGTCAAACTTCGATTCCGAAGAATTCAGAGCTTTCTGCACGTCTCAAGGCACACGAGTCGACTATGCTTCAGTCGCCCATCCGCAGTCGAATGGACAGGCAGAACGAGCCAACGTCCTGATTCTCAAAGGGTTGAAACCCCGTTTGATGCGTGATCTCAAGCATGCGGCTGGTGCATGGGTCGACGAACTTCCCTCGGTACTTTGGGGGTTAAGGACCACGCCCAACTGGTCGACTGGAAGAACTTCGTTCTTCTTGGTCTATGGAGCTGAAGCAGTCTTGCCGAGTGACCTTCTCCACAATGCTCCTCGGGTCAAGCTCTACCTCGAGGCTGAAGCAGAACAAGCACGGCAGGACGCAGTCGACCTTTTAGAGGAAGAAAGGGAGATGGCTCTGATCCGATCGACCATTTATCAACAAGACTTGCGTCGCTTCCACGCCAAACACGTGAAGAGTCGAGCCTTCCAGGAAGGAGATTTGGTTCTCCGAGTGGATCAGCAGAAACCACACAAGCTTGCTCCTTCTTGGGAAGGTCCCTTCATCGTCACCAAGGTTCTCCACAATGGAGCATATCGTCTTTACAATGTCGAGCATCAGATCGATGAGCCCCGAGCTTGGAACGCGGAGCTTCTCCGCCCCTTTTACACTTAAGTATTCACTCGGATGAGTTGTAATAAAAGTACTTCTGTAGTTTATTTATCAAAGACAAGAGCTTTATAATTTTCCCAGTAATTGTTATTACTTTTGTCCACATAAAGCAATCCCCCAGTGGGTGGCTTGGCTGCGAATCTGATTCGCCTAAGTCTGTAAAAAAATCCTAACCGTGTGGTGAGCCAACCTCCCACTCGAAGGCTTAGCTGCGAAATCCGTTTCACCTAAGTTAAACAAAATCCTACCGAGTGGTAAGCCAGCCTTCCACTCAGAGGCTTAGCTGCAGTCCAAGTACCCGCCTAAGTTAAACAAAATCCTACCGAGTGGTAAGCCAGCCTTCCACTCGGAGGCTTAGCTGCAGTCCAAGTACTCGCCTAAGTTAAACAAAATCCTACCGAGTGGTAAGCCAGCCTTCCACTCGGAGGCTTACCTGCAGTCCAAGTACTCGCCTAAG
>NC_041389.1:449452615-449467679 GCF_002162155.2 Triticum dicoccoides | reverse complement strand
CAAAATCCTACCGAGTGGTAAGCCAGCCTTCCACTCGGAGGCTTAGCTGCAGTCCAAGTACTCGCCTAAGTTAAACAAAATCCTATCGAGTGGTAAGCCAGCCTTCCACTCGGAGGCTTAGCTGCAGTCCAAGTACTCGCCTAAGTTAAACAAAATCCTAGCGAGTGGTAAGCCAGCCTTCCACTCGGAGGCTTAGCTGCAGTCCAAGTACTCGCCTAAGTTAAACAAAATCCTACCGAGTGGTAAGCCAGCCTTCCACTCGGAGGCTCAGCTGCAGTCCAAGTACTCACCTAAGTTAAACAAAATCCTACCGAGTGGTAAGCCAGCCTTCCATTCGGAGGCTTAGCTGCAGCGTTGCGCTCGCCTAAGTACAAATACAACATGCGCTCTGCGAGGAGGACGAGGTGCGGGTCGACTGCTACCCTCTCCTTCCGAGCTGCGCCACAAATACAACGTGCGCTCTGCAAGGAGGACGAGGTGCAGGTCGACCGCTACCTCCTTCTCCAGAGGTACGCCTTGAAAATCCTACCGAGTGGAGAGCAAACCTCCCACTCGGGGGCTTAGCTGCAGCCCAGTGCTCGCCTAAGTTTTTGAAAATCCTATCGAGTGGAGAGAAAACCTCCCACTCGGGGGCTTAGCTGCAGCCCAGTGCTCGCCTAAGTTTTTGAAAATCCTACCAAGTGGAGAGCAAACCTCCCACTCGGGGGCCTAAGTTTTTGAAAATCCTACCGAGTGGAGAGCAAACCTCCCACTCGGGGGATTAGCTGCAGCCCAGTGCTCGCCTAAGTTTTTGAAAATCCTACCGAGTGGAGAGCAAACCTCCCACTCGGGGGCTTAGCTGCAGCCCAGTGCTCGCCTAAGTTTTTGAAAATCCTACCGAGTGGAGGGAAGACCTCCCACTCGGGGGCTTAGCTGCAGCCCAGTGCTCGCCTAAGTGTATCGGGGAACAAGTCGATTGCAATGAGCGCCTCGCTTTAGCCTGCAAAAGACACCTCAAACCAAATGTAAACATATTCAACGTCGAATCCAAGTTCGGATAACACCTAACGGAACCGAAAGTGCTCAGGCGCTAAGCCTGTTAAGGTTTGTCGGTTACAAAACTCACTCGGCATACCAAGGCAAATTTAAAGTATCAAGCTCAGAAGTTTTTTACCCCTCCTGTGGAGGGCTGGAAGGTGCAACAAACTCATCCAGGTCGATTCCATCTGCAATCCGAGTGGCAGCGGCGATGAAGGTCTCCATGAAAGATCGAAAATCATGCTTCTTGGTGTTAGCCACCCTAAGGGCCGCCAGCTTGTCCTCTCGTGCATCCTTGCAGTGAACGCGGACCAGAGACAGAGCAACATCCGCGCCACACCTGGCAGAAGACTTCTTCCACTCCTGCACTCGACTTGGGACCTCGTTCAGTCGAGTCATCAGAGACTCGAGGTCGTTCTGGAGCGTCTCTCTTGGCCAGAGTGTTGTGTCGATGTGAGAAGTTGCGACCTTCAGCCTTGCGAGATAGTCGACGACAGCAGCAACACGAGATTCAAGCCGGAGCACATTCATGGCGACTTCATCTTTCATGGGAGAGTTGATGGGATCCAGGTTTATTTCCAGTCGACCAGTCTCCTCTTCAAAGTTCTGGCAAAATTCTGCAAGCACAACCACTGAGTTAAGACAATAGTCGGAGATCACAGTTAAAATGTATGTTTGATACAAAAGATTACCTTCAAGCATGAGGAATAGCTTCTTGGCGAGTCCACCCAGATAAGCCTCCAGATCGTTCTTCTTTCCCACCAACTCACTGGCCTTGTCATTCAGGGCAATCTTGTCACTTTTCAGTCGACTGACCTCCTTGTTGGCAGCATCAAGAGCAGCTTTCAGATTGGTGTTTTCTTCTTCAAGCTTGGTGACTGAAGCCAGCTTCTCATCTGCGAGCTTGGTCTTCTCTAAAGCCGCTTTCTGCATCTCAGCCAAGTCAAGGTCTTTCTTCTTCAGGGCATCCCTCACTTTGTGTGCAAAGTTACAGTGAGATCAGACTCTGAAACAAATGAGAGGCAAAGGCAGTCGTCAATGCCCTCACCAAACATACCTTTAGCTTCCTCCTTCGCCTTTATTAGGTTCTCTTGGGTCAGTTTCAGATCAAGCTCGAGCTGGATGTGTTTGTTCTTCAACTCAGTATAACGAGCTGCAAGGTCGCAGGATTTCTACGAAGAACCAATCGACAGATGTCAAAGACAATTCACTTCTGAGTGACTAAAGAAAAATCATAGCGTTTCTAAGACTACGGCCGAATACAAATATTCGACCATAGTCTCGGGGACTACACCCAGTGAGTGCACTCAGCGTGCCCCCACTAGTTTCATCAGTTAGAGTCGACCAGTCGACCAACAAAAAAAATGGGAGGTGTTCTTCAGACTATAGTCGACTGCCAGCAGTCGACCACAGTCTCGGGGACTACACCCAGTGGGTGCACTCAGCGTGCCCCCACCGGTCTATGAATCTATTCGACCTAGTCGAGTAAGGAAAAAACTTAAGACATAAAGACTATGGTCGACTGCCAGCAGTCCACCATAGCCTTGGGGACTACACCCAGTGGGTGCACTCAGCGTGCCCCCACTAACCCGGAATTTCAATCGACACACCCAGTGGGTGTAGGACAAACTCTAGGAATTTCAGAAAGAAGACTTTTCAGATATCATATCCTAATAGAACAGGCAGTGACCGACTGACCTGAACATTACTCTGAAGAGTTGAACTGGCGTCATAGGCTGCCTGGCTGGCTTCTCGAATTGCCTTCACTTGCTCCATCATGACCCCCGCTTGGCGTATTGCTTCTTTAGCAGCACTAGCTTGGTCTTCTGGGATGTGGTAGGTTGAGAAAAGCGAGGGTTGAGTAGCACTCGACGATGAAGGACGAGCACTCGTCAACGGCACCGCAAAGGTTACGGTAGGCCAAGTGACATTGTCTCCCTCCACGACCAATGTCTCGGGTGCGGGCACGTCCTGAGTCGCCTTGCCAGCAGACGCTTTCTTGTTCCTTCTCTGCCTTAGCGGTTCCTCGTCGTCGTCGTCGGGAAGGTCGATAACAACGTTAGATGAAGCTGCAGAAAAAGAATCAAAATTAGAGACAAGAAACCAATCGACTGAAGACAGAACTACAAGAGTCATACCAGGTTTCGAAGTAACAGCATCCTCCATCTCCTGATCTTTAGCTCTGACCGAGGTATCAGAAGTAGCAGCACTGCAGTTCCAGAAGTCAGTCGATTAGCTCATGAGTCGACCAAGAATAAGTTCATGTGGAACAGACAAACTCAAGCTACACCATTACCCTGAGATAGTGGGGATCACCATCTTCATCTTCGGCGAGACCTTCGCCGACTTCGACGGCGCCACTCGAGATTGCTTCAGAGCTTTCTCAGTCGGCACCGGAGAAGTAGTCCGAGGGCGCTTGGACGACTGCATCACGGTTGCGACCCCCTTACCACGCTCGACCGTGGGATCATGGACAAGCTTCGAGCGTCTTTCCGAGCGAGGAGGTACAACTTCCTCCTCCTCCTCCTCCTCTTCCTCCTCACCAGAGTCATCACCCTCATCATCGTCGTCAGCATCCGAATCCCACTCCTCTGGGATTTCGCCCCCACTTCCTTCCTCCTCCTCAGTCGGCATTTGCACTCCATTGGGCATCGAGTATAACTCAGTGGTGGCCTGTCAGGCAACAAAACAAAACAAAGATCAATCGACCAATTCGCAGCGAAGTAGAATGAATAAAGCAAGATTACAATTGGAGATAAGTGGTCATACCGTGTCCGGTGTGTAGGTACAGTCGAGTGGTGGGATCCTCCTAGCCCCTCGAGGGTTGTCCTTATTCCCTGTGATTGCGGCCACCCACCTCTCCAGTGTGGCATCGTCGACCGCTTCTGGATGGACCCGAGTGGTGTCTTCGGTACCACAGTACAGCCACATCGGGTGGCCTCGGTACTGAAGTGGTTGGATGCGCCGTCTAAGGAAGACCTCCAGAAGATCCATACCCGTCACTCCATCCCTAACAAGTTGGACTATGTGCTCCATCAACATTTTTACCTGAGCTTTCTCCTCAGGAAGCACCTTCAGAGAAGAGGGTTTGTCCACTCGGTCCATGGAGAACAGAGGGAGACCAGTCGACTGCCCCGTCGACTCGTCTTGGCAGTAGAACCAAGTCGACTGCCACCCTCTGACCGACTCAGGAAGGGTCATGGCCGGGAAAGTACTCTTATTCCTCATCTGAATCCCAAGACCCCCACACATCTGGATAACCTTAGTCCTCTCATCATCCGGACTCCCTTTTTCACCGTCTGTGAGCGACAGGTGAATATGTGCTTAAAGAGACCCCAGTGTGGTCGACAACCCAGGAAGTTCTCGCACATGGACACGAAAGCAGCAAGATAGGCAATGGAATTGGGAGTGAAATGGTGGAATTGCGCCCCAAAGAAGTTCAGAAACCCTCGGAAGAAAACACTCGGTGGCAGAGAGAATCCACGGTCTACATGAGTGGCTAGGAGAACGCACTCACTCTCCTGCGGCTGCGGTTGACACTCGGTCCCCGGAAGCCTTGCTAACCCGTGGGGGATCAGACCCTTGTTGGCCAGGTCATTGAGATCCGTCTCGGTGATGGTCAAACGGATCCAATCCCCTTGTACCCAACCTTTTGGCAGGCGGGACCTTGACGAAGATCCGCCCCGACTGGACGCTCTCCCCTTCGCTTTCCCCATCGCCGTCGCCTTCTTCGCGCGCTCCAAGGCCACCGTCTTCTCCTTCACCATTGTCGCCGGTGAAGCACGCGAGGAGTGGATAGGCGGAGGCGAGAGCAGGCACAGCGGGCGGAGGCAAAGAGGGCAGAGAGGAGAATGAGAAGGCACTGTTCAAAAACCCTCGCCCGACGCTTTATATAAGGACGCTTCCGAGTGGCTGACAAGTAGGCCCGGGCGGTCCTGTCACATCCCGAAACAGTCGCGCACGCATGCTAAATGGCGAAAAAAGCGGTGCGGAAATCGAGGCATCCACGCCTTATCCCATCCGAGTACCGTGGTCCGCCCCGCTTCACGCGCTTCCCAAAATTCGGATCCCACAAAATCCGCTAACGGCAGATCAATCTGTCAGACGATAGATTTCCTGCGATCCGTCGCTCAGAAGTTCACTAAGTTCAAAAGTTCACTCGACAGAAGAAAAGAATGGATCAAGGCGACTGAAGGAAAAGTTAATGCCAACGCCAAAAAAGAAAAATCGCTGATCCAGGATACGACATAATCAGAGCACGGGAAATAGGTCGGAGAAAATTATCAACCCCTTACTCACTCGGACCTCGATCCATTCGGGGGCTAATGATGAAGTCATGTACCTAGGGTAGGGTCATGGACCCATCTAGGATACCCTACCCAAGGACATCCTTAGAAGAAGCTACCTTCCAGTCGACCAAGAGGGACTTCACTCGACGAACTCAAGGACACTCGACGATGAAGATAGCCACTCGACCATGAAGCTAACCACTCGACGGCCAGGAGACCTAAAGTCACTCAGCACGCAACGGTCTATCATTAAGTAGCTTTAATAGTCTTCATGGCACTTTATGAGGGCGTTACAAGGTAACCCCCTGTCTTAATGTACTTTAAACCCTGCATAACTGAGGGCCGGAGGGGTCTGGCGAACTCTATATAAACCACCCCCCTCCTCAGTGTAAAGGGTTCGCACCCCGGTAACTCATATATACAGAAACCAGTCGACCGCCTCCGGGCTCCGAGACGTAGGGCTATTACTTCCTCCGAGAAGGGCCTGAACTCGTAAAACACTCGTGTGTACAACTACTCCATAGCTAGGATCTTGCCTCTCCATACCTACCCCCCATTCTACTATCAGACTTAGAACCACGACAAGCAGAACTAAGGCTTTCATGGTGAAGAGATATGTGCATGAGCACACATGCAGCAAGAAGTGGAAGATTAGGGCCTTCACATCAAGATTCCTAGCAATGAAATACCTAGAGAGCTTTAGGGCTGATCAAGATATGAACTTGATGAATTTCTCAAGGGTTGTTCAAAAAGAATGGCATATGACACCCACTAGGATGAAACTTCAAAGAGCAAGGAGAATGGCTATGAAAATTATTTATGGTGATGAGAAAGGGCAGTACAAGCTGCTATGGAATTATGCTAATGAGGTTAGGAGAAGCAACCCTGGCTCATCCTTCTATGTTTCATTAGATGAAAATGCTAGGTTCAGCAAGTTGTACATGTGTCTAGATGCTTGCAAGAGAGGATTTCTGGAGGGTTGTAGACCAGTCATCTTCCTAGATGGTTGCCACATTAAAACTAGATACAGAGAACAACTGCTTGTAGCTGTTGGGGTAGATCCAAATAACTGCATATTTCCAATTGCCATTGCTGTGGTTGAAGTTGAGGACACCCCTAACTGGTCATGGTTTCTTGACACACTCAAAAGGGACCTAGGCATCATAAACACTGAACCTTGGACTATCATGTCAGACAAACAAAAGGTAAGTACCATCTTTCTTTTTCAAAGATTATGTGTCATTACTATGTGAATGGTTGTGAATAGCTTCTGAATGGTTATGTTGCTTTGCAATTGTAGGGGCTCATCAATGCAGTTGAAGAACTGTTCCCTGAGTCAGAACACAGATATTGTGTTAGGCACATGTGGCAAAACTTTCAACAACATTTCAAAGGTGACATCTTGAAGAATCAACTCTGGAAGATAGCTAGGAGCAATACAATGCAGTTGTATGAACAGGGCATGGAGGAGATGAAGGTTCTTAATGTTGAGGCATACAAATGCTGCATGAGCTAGAACCACAAACTTGGGTTAAGGCTTTTCAAAGTGACTTGGCAAAATGTGATATTCTGCTTAACAACATTTGTGAAGTTTTCAACAGGTACATTTGTGAAGTTTGCCAAAATGCTTTTCAATGTAGTGAATTACCAATACTTACCATGGTTTGCTGTTAAATGCAGGTATATACTGGAAGCAAGGGAACTACCAATGCTTAGCATGGTTGACAGGATTTACAGGCAACTTATGACAAGGCATTACAACAAATAGCTGGATTCAGATAAATGGCAAGGAGATGTATGTCCAAAGATCAGGAAGAAGGTTGAGAAGGTAACAGAATTTGCAAACACATGCTATGTGGAGGGATCAGGAGATGGCTTATTCCTAGCAGGTGATAGAGGAATGGATTACATAGTGGACATGCACAAGAATGATGGCAATTGCAGGAAGAAGCTTGCTGCTGCACAGGAGAGAATGATGGCAATTGCACAAAGAGAACATGAGAAAAGGTTGGCTGCGAAAAGAAAAGCTAGCCAGAATGAAGCTGAATGTCCAAGAAAGACTGTCAAATCATCAATGTTTGATATCTTTAGGTAGGTTGCCAAAGTAAAAGTGTTTGGTACCTTCCTGATCATACTGTCTTTGTTATTCATATGATCATGAATGGTGCCAACTTGCTTTTGTTTAGGCTATGTACTGCAATAATCTATGTTGGTTCTGTATGAATGATGGATGATTGTAAGAAAGTACTTCAAAACTATATTCTCTTTTGGTTATCTATGGATGATGGATGGTAATATGATACCTTGCCTGATAATAATATGTTGATCCATGATGCCCACTACTTATTCTCAGTTTCCTAGTCAATTCAACTGTTAAGTGTAGATAGATTGATATCATACATCATTGCATCATTTTTACTGAAAACTCCAACATCAATATAACTAGGATAGAATGATAAAAGCTGAAGTGCAAAATACCATCACATGACATAGCATAGGATAGATAGATAGATTGACAGGTTCAACATAGGATATCCACTTGGGCTTACACACCATTACATGTCCTCAACACAAATTAACCTACCACTACTAGATCAGATAATCTACTAAGAGATCATCTACTAACCAACCACTACTACACCATTGCAACAGCAACAACCCAAAAGTACCATCTTCAACACAGCATCAATGCAGCAACATCCCCAAAAAGAAACAACTTCACCACTTCAATTCTTCACTTCTTCAACATCAACCCAACAGCAGCAGCACCTAGCACCACCACTGCAACAAACAACATCTTCATCAGCTTCACCACCTCCCTCCCTAACATCATCAGTGCAATTGCTTGCTGCCTGCTCATCCCACAACTTGCTTCCTTCTTTGCAGCCTGGTTGGACCTGCTGATGGGTGCATTCATCTGCACCAGTTCCTGTGCAGCAATCAGATGCTCCCTTCGTTCCTCCGCCTCACCAATAGCATCCACGGCGGCATCGCCGACGAGGTAATGTTTGTCAACAAGATACTCAACATACTCCAACTCCCAACGCCAGAAATCACAAGAAACCTATCCAAAAATTGGGGTAGTAGAGGTCAAAAACTTGCATCTTTCCATCAAAATCAAACACAACGAATTCAAAAATGAAATGAAGAACTAACCCCATGGCTGCAACATCTGTAGAAGACCCACCCGTCGTGCTTCTCAGTGGTCGATACATACATCTGCACCTTCTCCTTGCAGCTGGGGTAGGAGATCAGGGGCAGCGCCATTGCCCTGCGGCGGACAGCGGCACTAGAGGAGCTTGCGGTAGACATGGGCAGATCTTGCGGCGGCGGCGGCGGTGCTGGCTAGGTATTGAAGAGCGGAGAGAGATAGGAGTGGGGAGAGAAAGGAGCAGGACTAGGGATTTGACGGGGAGAGAGGAGCAAGCAGGGAGATAGAGGAGCGGGGCAGACAATGGTGGGGTGGTGGGGCGATTTTACACTTAACCCCTCGCCGCAAGATTGGCCTAATCGGAGTTGAGAACGTGGTGGTCAACAGGTGGTCAAAGGAGCGGCTACTCACCGCATACGACCAACAGTGACCGTACATTCACGTCACATCGTATATAGTGACCGTAACAACCGCATTTCTAAGTTCAGTGACCGTATCGGGCTTTCGTCGCAACTACAATGACCGTGAGTGTATTTATCTCTTCTGCTGGGGTTTTGGAGGGAGCGAAGAGCGGGGTGGAGGGAGAGGGGACAGGGAGACGAGGAGGAACGAAGGCGACGGAAGCAAACCTGTCCAAACGGGCCGGTCTTGTCGGGCCAGCACGATAGCCCGTGTGCCTGGACCGTCACGGGCCGGCATAGCACGTGGTTTAGTGGGCCGTGCCGGCAAATCCTATTTGGCGCCCGTTGCGCCCGTTAAAGGCATGGGCACAAACGGGCGCACACCCCCGAGGCGTCCTGGGCCGGCCCATCTACGTGTTTTCTGCAGTGTCTTAATCCGCAAAAAAGGGCGCTGACAGGCCGGTCTTGTCGGGCCAGCATGATAGCCCATGTGCCTGGCCCGTCACGGACCGGCACGGCACGTGGTTTAGTGGGCCTTGCCGGCAAATCCTATTCGGCGCCCGTTGCGCCCGTTAAAGGCATGGGCGCAAATGGGCGCACACCCCCGAGGCGTCCTGGGCCAGCCC
The DNA here is from genome assembly GCF_002162155.2 of Triticum dicoccoides. NCBI lineage: Eukaryota > Viridiplantae > Streptophyta > Magnoliopsida > Poales > Poaceae > Triticum > Triticum dicoccoides. The sequence continues at coordinate 449,458,195 of NC_041389.1, read as the reverse complement.
ATCTACGTGTTTTCTGTAGTGTCTCAATCCGCAAAAAAGGGAGCTGACAAGATTCGAACCGGCTACCTCCCTCGACAAGGACCGCTGGCGTAACCACGCGACCACCAGACGAGATCTGATTAGGTTTCACTTTTTACTTCTAGTATTCGTTCTTCGTACTTTATCCTTTTAAATTTTTCGTTTTCTTTTTTCCTTCGTCTTGGTCCGATGAATTGGTTCACAAATAAATGAACGTTTGCTTCAAGTCGATGAACTTTTATTCAAATTGATGAACTATTTTTCCAATTTGATGAACTTTTTTCGAATTTCAATGAACTTTTTCAGTATCGATGAACTTTTTGCAGATTTGATGAAGTTTTCTTCAATTTTGATGAACTTATTTTCAAATTGGATGAACTTTTTTTCCCTTTTTTGTAAACTTTTTCCAGAGTCGATGAATTTTTTTCAACTTTGTGAACTATTTTTTCCAAAATTGATGAACTTTTTTCAAAATCGATGACCTTTTTTCAAAATCAATGAACTTTTTTCGATTTTTTGATGAACTTTTTTCAAATCTTTGAACTTTTTTCTCAAGATTTGTGAACTATTTTTGAAAATCAATAGAAATGTTTCTCAAAAATCTCGCACTGTTTTTCAAAATTGATTTTATTTTTTAAAACAAAAGAACTTTTCTGTAATTCATGAGCTTTTTCGAAAATGTTTTTAAAAAATAAAAGTCAAAGCGTTAGAGTAAACGTTTACATGTGGAATAAATTACGCGACTACAAATGTATTTTTAATGTTCTCCCTGTTGTTGATAAGTACCGCAGAGTAGGTCAGGTGGTTAGCCATGTGGGTTCACAATTCTTAAGGCGCGTGATCGAATCTCGTCGAGAACCATTTAATTTTAGGTGTTTTTCCCTTTTTTCGCGCTACCCCTGTAATGATTGAATTTCGCTGGGCCGGCCCACTCGCATCGACTTCGGGCGCCAGTACGAGGAACCGGCGCTGAGAGCGCCGGTTAGGAGCTCTCGGCCGTGCCTGGCACGTGGCCCGGCTAGGGCCGTGCCTGGGCTGCCTTGCCAGGCACGCGTGCCAGCCCCGGCACGGCACGCCTAGCAAGCGGGGAGGAGTGCCTCGTACAATCGACAGGCAAGACTAGCGGAAGGAGGATTGTTTTGTCTAGAAAAAGACTAGCGAGCAGTGGGAGCGGCGCTTCGTACGATCGATCGATTAAAAAATTCATGCGCTAGTGCGCTCCCTTTTTTTCTTTGAGGCAACGCTAGTGCGCTCCTGGCAACGAGCAGTCGAGGGCGCCCCGTGCTTGCGTGCCTACCGGGCCAGCGTGCCAGCACGTTTAAGTCAGGGGCCGTGCCTGGGCCTCGGATGTCAGCACGCGTGCCGGCCCGGCACGGCCCGTGTACTAAGCGTGCCTGGCCGGGCCGTGCCGTGCCTGGCCCGTGTAGCTCAGGCCGGGCCGTGCCGTGCCGGGCCGGCCCATTTGGCCAGGTATGGACGGAAGAGGATAATATGAAGATGCGCCTGGGCCTGGGCCGGGCCTCGTGGAGGCCCTGTTAGACTTTGTTCTCTCTGACGCCTGCTCAATACAAATTCTCTCTAGCGGGCCCCTAAAAAAACAGTTTAAAACGAGTCCAAACGAGGCTTGCCTGGAAATCCGTCAAAGAGGGAGTACAATTGAAATGGATACTAACTATACAAATGGAATGGAATTTCCACTACAAAACAGTCCAACTGTACTCATCTGAAGACTACCAAAAAGACTGGAATGCAGGGATCAAGGACAAATTACAAGAGAGCATAGATGAGACTGAAGAGAAAGCCAAGTCTTTAGCACCCTACACATATGAACACGGCACGCAGTGGGGAGACGTGATTGGGGTAAAATATGGTTGTGTGGTGGAGGATGGAATCACCGGATTGGCAATACATTGCCGAGGATGGGAGTCGGTCTACAACAATCCTAAAAAACCAGCGTTTATGGGTGTAGGTCCAACAATACTTGCTCGGACGATACTAGCGATGGAGCGAGGGTAGCTTCTCGATTTTCCTTTCGAAGTACAACGTCTTCTTGTTTGCACATGAAAAAATCAAGCTACGGCATCAGATGGGCTACCATATTTATGGACTATGGGCACCCAATTCGCTCGCTACACTATATTATGTTATTATCCCTTTACTGGCCCTGCTTAAAGGCACCTCCCTTTTCCCAAAGGTAAATGATTCATACTATGGAAAGGCCTCGCCTTACTTACATATATGTTTTGTATTAAAAAATTAATGTAATATTCATGTGTTTTTCAGATTACAAGTCTATGGATCGCACCCTTCGTATATGTCTTCTGTGTGAAGAACATGTACAACCCATGGCGGAGCTTCACTAGGGCCAAAGGGGGCTATGCCCCCCGCCCCTTCCCTAGAGAAAGTATATGAAATATCATTAATTCGTGAACTAAAACTTTAAAAATTATCATAGTTTTAGCAGAATATGCCCTTTTGGCCCGTCATAACTCTGTGTTTGACCCCTCAACAATCTTTGTCAAGCTCCACCACTGTGTACAACCTATATGAGGCACTATCATCTGTAGACACGCTGAAAGGATGGTGGAATGGATAGAGGATGTGGTTGGTCAAAAGAATAACCTCATACCTCTTTGGAGTCCTTGACAATCTCCGGAAGTTACTTGGACTATCAAAGATGAATTTTGTGGTTTCACCAAAGGTAAGCGATGAAGACGAGTCCAAAAGGTATGAGCAAGAGATTATGGAATTTGGGTCGTCGGATCCAGAATATGTGATCATCGTGACTATCTCTTTGCTCAACCTTGTTTGCCTGCTGGGAGGGCTAACTAAAGTCATGAAAGGTGGATGGAATGAACACTTGGATGCACTTTTTCCACAGCAGTGTATAATAAGTACTCAAGTCGGTACGTCTTTGGTTCTCTTGGAACACTTGCTCTGATAGTTTCATGGGCAATTGTATTTATATGTGGCGCAGCCTCGGGTTGGGCAGAGGCAATTTGCATAAGCCCTTCGACTCAGGATTAAACCATGGATCAAATTACCCCTGTGAAAATAAAAATACCCAAACAGAAAATGTCAAGAACGCCAATGCAATCAATGCCAGATCTAACTCAATCTCCTCTAGCACTAGCGAAATCCCAGTATGGGAGCAACTTGTACAAAATCAGGGCTTTAGGTGGACACATGAATACATAGGATCCAATCGTCTGCACTATTGAATAACGAATGAGCTGTCCAGATTTAGCAAGGTGGCCAAGACACGGACATTTTGCGTAAACCCTCTATTTTCATCCACAATGCTGCACCTAACCCCTTCTCATCCCACTTGTGCCCGCCTCAAATCATGATCCCCTTTTAACCACCTCTCCCTCTCTTTTATCCTGCCATTTCTTAGATTTTGCCAATGAGAGCATTGACTAAGAGGAAACTCTTCACAATAATTAAGCGAAGTTGTACAAGTTAAAATAGTTTCATAATACATTTTATTTTCTATATCTTCTTACCAGCATATTTGTAAGAATATTAACTATGAAAGTAACTTGTTGAAGACTGTGCAATGCCCAAAATCACCATATCTATGTGAATCAGAATACCACAAATTTCTTTACAATACATTTTACTAGGGAGGGGGCAACTTGTATAGGATTAGACCATTAGCTGGATACATAGGATCTAGCCATTTGGACCATTGGACAAAGATCTCAATGTAGAGACAATGCAAGGTGGAACTGGATTGTACATATCATGTTCGAATTGAGTGTTCTCACTATGGTTTTTAGATCTTTGTCTCGGTTTTGTTGAATGAGTTTAAGGTACTTGTTCTATATTGCACTGTATGACCAATTTGACGTGTCCGTGGACATCTGGTTGGGCGCCGGCCATCCAAAATTGTCTCCCTAATTTCCCTCATCCAAAAATTTCAAACATGAATCACACACAAAATTAAACATAGTAAAATATATGACATGCATATTAGATAAGATTTAACAAGTTTCATCCAAACTACTCAAAATTTAACTTAACATAACTAAACTAAAACTAGGCTAAGTAGCACACTGCCACTTCGTAGGCATGGTGAAAGTGCAACTAATCCCCGGGTGGTTTTGGTAATTCATAACAACATATAGCTCATTGAACTAATATCCATTCAAGTTGAATATTTCAGAAAGTTCAATGATTGACAACGGCATGGACTAGAGATGTGGACCCCTCAAAATGCTAAGGAGAAATATTGGCAAAAGCTCAAGACTCTTCTTTTATTTTAGTGATCCAAGTTCACATCGAGTCCATAGGAAAAGCCAATACTATTAAAAGGGGATGAGGTGTTGCTTAATGGTCTATTTGCTCAAATTTCTTAGTGATATGCTCTAAAGCCCTCAACCACTTTCTCAAATCCAAATATTTCCTAAACCTAAAGTTAAACTCGGCCCCACCGATTTGATCTATCCTGCACCACCGAGTTCCTTTGACATAGCCATAGCCAAAAACCCTAATAAGTTTGGTCTCACCGATAGGGATTTCTGTCACGCCCAATATGCGACCCTATCGAAAAGGAACTCGAAGGTCCCACCAAAGATAGACCCGCATATTGAAACGCTTTTGCAAGGTGGATATCATTACATCAACATTACATAATTAGATGGGGATACATACATAAGGCATACAATGTCACACGAATACAACATCATCTTACATAAGAGCACCATCCGACTATGGATGAAACACAAACAGAAACTCAAACGACATCCACCCTGCTAGCCCAGGCTGCCGACCTGGAACCTATCCCCTGATCGAAGAAGAAGCAGAAGAAGAACTCCAAAACAAGCAAACATCGCTCTCGCGTCATGATCATCGCATAACCTATACCTGCAACTGTTGTTGTAGGAATCTGGGAGCCACGAGGACTCAGCAATCCCATTACCATGGGTATCAAGACTAGCAAAGCTTAAAGGGAAAGGAAGGGGTAAAGTGGTGAGGTTGCAGCAGCGACTAAGCATATATGGTGGCTAACATACGCAAATAAGAGCGAGAAGAGAGCAAATGGAACGCTCGTGAAGCTAGCAATGATCAAGAAGTGATCTTGAACTCCTACTTACGTCAGGCATAACCCAAAAACCGTGTTCACTTCCCGGACTCCGCCGAAAAGAGACCACCACGGCTACACACGCGGTTGATGCGTTTTAATTCGTATCTGGTGTCAAGTTATCTACAACCGGACATTAACAAATTCCCATCTGCCCATAACCGCGGGCACGGCTTTCGAAAGTTTAAACCCTACAGGGGTGTCCCAACTTAGCCCATGATAAGCTCTCGCGATCAATGAAGGATATACCTTCTCCCAGGAAGACCCGATCAGACTCGGAATCCCGGTTTACAAGACATTTCGACAATGGTAAAACAAGACCAGCAAAGCCGCCCGGATGTGCCGACAAATCCCGATAGAAGCTGCACATATCTCGTTCTCAGGGCACACCGGATGAGCAAGACGACGGGTTGGCATAGACCCTGGTTGCCTAGGGGGCGCCGGACATCGCTCGATTTGGACGAGCACTCGGAGGA
>NC_041389.1:449444666-449451997 GCF_002162155.2 Triticum dicoccoides | reverse complement strand
TGGGCTCCGGAAACCCAAGGGAAAAAAGGGCTAGGTGAGGCAAATGGTAAAACCAAGGTTGGGCCTTGCTGGAGGAGTTTTATTCAAAGCGAACTGTCAAGGGGGTCCCATAAATCACCCAACCGCATAAGGAACGCAAAATCCGGGAACATAACACCGGTATGACGGAAACTAGGGCGGCAAGAGTGAAACAAAACACCAGGCATAAGGCCGAGTCTTCCACCCTTTACCAAGTATATAGATGCATTAATTAAATAAGAGATATTGTGATATCCCAACATAATCCTGTCCATCATGGGGCAATCTTCAACTTCACCTACAACTAACAACGCTATAAGAGGGGCTGAGCAAAGCGGTAACATAGCCAAACAACGGTTTGCTAGGAAGGGTGAAAAGGTTAGAGGCTGACATGGCAGTTTGGGAGGCTTGAAGAGCAAATGATAGGTAGCGCAGCAAAGCGATAGAACGAAGCAACTAGCATAGCAATGATAGTAGTGAGATCCAGGGTAGCGGTCATCTTGCCTGAAATCCCGCTAGGAAGAAGAACGAGTCCATGAAGTAGACGAACGGGAGTAGTCGAACGAATCTTCACAATCGCAACATTACAGGAACTAAGAAGCAACACCGGAAATAAACAAACAACATGGTAAATGCACAAGCATAAACATGGCATGATGCATGTCCGGTTTAAATGAGGCATGGCATGGCAAAGTGCAACAAACAATACTACAAGTTAAGTGGAGCTCAATATGCAACGAGTTGCATATTGACAAAACACCACATTGACATATTTAGTTTAATCTCGTATAAGCTACCAAACAATATTAAATGTTGTTAAACATGGCAAGATGTGAAGCATATGAAAACTAACTATTTAGGCAAGTTTAAATGAGGCCGGAACAACAAACAACAATTCCGGATAAACCTCATATGCATATTTATGAATTCGGTAATGTTCTTCCCTAAACCATATTTTAAGGTTGTTAAACAGGAAAATAAAGTGGATCATGTTAAACTAGGCATTTTCCACCCCATTTACATATAAAGTTTATTAAATTTGGAGCTACGGTTATTTAGTTATGAAATAAAGCATTTTAGCATGATAATTGAGCAAATTTAAACAAACAACATTTTAAACATTTTAAACATGGATGAAAGTAGCATATTATTAATCGACACAAAATTCTAAGCATTTTACATGTTTAAACCATTTTAATCCGATGCATCATTTATTAGTTATTATATGCATGAACACTAGGGGTTTTTCTGCAAAACTGTTATTCTGTGGGTAAAAAGCAAATTCGCAGGACTAAAAAAAAACCTAAACAGGCCGAAACTGAACCACACATGCCGGCACGAGAAACAATAGTGCGCAGGGGGCGTAGGATAGCATGCGGGTGCTCACCAAAGAGGCCTTGGGCCAGATCTGGTGCTGGGCTAGATCTGGAGGCTAGCGCGCAATCGCTGGAGCAGTCAACGCGGGCGGGGTGCTCGTTCGTCTCGTACAGGGGCGAAACAGAGGAGGCAAGCAGGACTTGGCGCGATGCCCAGGACGGGTAGCGCAGAGGCAACAGCGGCGACTTGGCGCAGCTGCAGACGGCGCCGGGGCGGGGAAACGGGCGGAGGCGGCGAGATCCAGCGGCACCGGCCGGATCTGGTGCGGATCGACAGCGAGGAACTAGGCAGTGATGGAGCTTCAGGTTCGGGCAGCCATGGCGGGGAGGCGCTTCGGCGAGGCAGGGGAATGCCGGAGGTCGGGGATGGGCTGGTCCATCCGTTTCCCAGTCGGATCCGGCGAAGGCTTGAGGTCCAGGAGCCATGCATCAACGGGAGCTCCTGGGGTCATCCATGGCAGAGAGGGAGAGAGGTTAGAGAGGAAGAAATGTAGCAGGGTGAGAGAGAGGTGAACAGAGAGGATTGGAGGGACCTGGTCGGGGAGGAAGGGAGCAGGGCACGGCCTGGCGGTTGTTGCTGGCTGGAGCTCGTCGGCGATGGCTCGCCGGCTGGCGTGGCAGGGCGGACGGGGTTGCCTCGATCCAGATCAGGGGCTGCTGGTGATGGGAACTGCGGGAACCGTGGGGCTGTGGGAGGCTCTCTGGGCCATCGGATTTGAGATCTGGTGGTCCAGATCAAGTGGGGTTTGGCTGGTGGATCTGGCAAGTGGAGGCAGGGGACTGGGTACGCGTGGATTGCGAGGAGAGAGCGGCGGCGGCTGCAGGATTGGAGGGAGTTGGTCTACCTAGGGTCTAGGTTTAGCTAGAAATGGAATAGGGGAGGCTCATATATATAGTAGGTGGGGGATTAAGGGTAGGGATTAATCCGGTCCATCCGATCAAAATTGGGCGATCGAGAATAAATAGGCTAGGGAGTCCAAATAAGAAAACGGAGATATTTTATAGATGTTAGGGGACGAACTGAATCCAACGGTGATGACTGAGCAGGTCGGGTTCGGGGAAGTTTCGGACGCGCTCAAGAGGGGGTGTGAAAGAGGTCGACAAGGCAAAGAGGTCTGACAAAGGTCAACGAAGGCAAGGGGTGACGCGGCAACTACGAGCAGATACTGGTTTTATGAAAACATGTGGATGCAATGCGCATGATGCTATGATATGAAATGCAAGACATGAACAAAAGCAAGACAAAAGACAAAAACCCAACCACGAAGGAAATAACATATCGCATCTCCGGAAAAAGGCAAGAGTTGGAGTTACGAATATGGAAAGTTGTATCCGGGGCGTTACAACACTCCACCACTACGAGAGGATCTCGTCCCGATATCTAGGATGGCACCGGAGGGAAAAGAAAGAGGAAGAGAAGAGGTAAAACTAAGTTGCTTCTTTGACGAACGAGTGAAACCACGAACCTTGAGAGGTTGAGCAATTTATAAGAAAGAGTACAACAGAGATGAATGAGATTGCAACAATCCGTTAGAAAAGAGGAACAAGGAACATTACGATAACTTGAAGGTTGCAAAGACATGAATCAAGAGTTTAATGGACAAGATAGAGTTCGAAACCACTCCGGTTAAAACAAGATGAGAGAGGAAGAATTCGGGCAGCACTCCGTTTGAACATGGAAGGACTAGAACATGAACTTGAGAAGATGGGATGATACTTGATGAAATCAACAACACACTGCCTCCAGAACTATTGAAAGAATGGCACAAGGGGTAAGAAAGATTTCAGACAACTCTCCGGTTGAGGAAGGAGGAAAAACTTGATAAGATGAGAGAACTCAATGAAAACATGACACTCCGGTTAAATGGATGAGCAAGGAAAAAGAACATGATCTTGAGAAAACGAGATGATTGGTCAAAGAGAGCAACATCACAATGCCTCTGGAATAAATGAAAGAATGGAATGGAATGAACGGAGGGAAACAAGATCTTGAAAGAACACGCTTACAAGAAATGCTAGAACGGTGTTGTTGGAAAACCAACAACGAAAAGAATAAGCTTGTGGTGGGCTTATGGAAAACTTCTCAAAATTATGAGGTGACAACCGGCCACTAACTGAAACAATTGCTTGCTTGAGACCAACGAAGAGATGAAAACTTCTTTTAATGAGAGAATAGGAGGAAACTTGGATTATCGATAAGCACCACAATTAGCAACATTCCTTAGGGAAGGCTTTAGGTGAAATATGACACAAGATAACTCCAATGAGGAGATTAATGGATTTAAAATACCTCATTCTTGACAACATATGAATCATGAAACATGAAGGAAATTGTCAAGAGTGACATAACACCATCTCACAAGATAAGGTAGAAAGAATTGCACTTCAAAATGCAAGAAGAAGAATACTTGAACTCCTCAAAACAAGACATGTGTTGAACACCATGTTTATTTTAGAGTATAGCTTGGCGGATCATAATTTTGAGAGAAATCTTGAAGAACAATTGAAGAATGAAAAGAATCCTTGACGAACCACCATGTAGAGCCTCCATGAAAAACTCCGGTAATAAAAGGATGATAGAAAGAAAGAGAGGTTGAAAATACAAGGTGAAGCCTTGTAATGATTTAGATGGAGCTTCGGGACGAGTTAATTGAGAGCATGGAACTCCGGAAACAAAAGATGAAGCATCTCGAACCGAGAATGTGATATGATGAACAACTCTGTAAAGAAGAAACTAGATCACTTGGATGAAACAATAATAAGAATTACGTTATGCCTATCCTTCACCAATTTAAATTGATGACAAGCAACAGATTTGGCATACTACTTATTCTCGTAGAAAGTATTAAGAGAGATATAGCACAAACTTGAGAAGGTATTAATGGAACCACCGGTGGGATTTGGAAACAACGAATGAATTGATATGATAACAAAGGAAGTAAAATCTTGAACGAACCACCGTAAAAATTGAAAATGAGATTAGCAAAGGCACAATTCACCGGGAAGAATTGGAAAATGAATGAAGATACTTGAAGGGATTTAGATACATGAGAACAAAGAGGCCATGAACTTATTAGAGGGTATTTGAACGATTCACCGGTAAGATTTGGAGAACGATAGCTACACGCTGAGAATGAAGAATTATGACACGATGGCCTTCGGAGGAAAGAAATGGAAACAACTCATGAAATGCTCCGGATGGGTGAAAAGAATTCTCACAATCGAAAACAATTATGAGAGGATGGCATCAAGCTTGAACTACGCATCTTTGGAAGAACGGGTAAGGATTTAAGAGGAACTCTTCTTCGGTCTTCAAATGTTGAGAATGAATATGAGAACCACCATGAATTGTTGAGATACTCCGGGAGAATTAAAAGAGGAAATGTTGAGCCAAAGATGAAAAGAATTTGAAAACGACCTTGGAGAAGGCATATGACTGATGAGAATTCATTTTTACGTCAAACTCGAAAAGAATTAGGAATGGCTCCGGAATAATTAGAAGAGTCAGGTAAGATCCTGGAAAAAGACCTGTGGGTTAGGGCCCACTCAAAAGAAAAGACCGTTGAAAGATTGATTAAAAGGGGGGGGGGGATTGCACCGGTTGAATTAAATGGCTTGAATGAGATAACAATCTCGAGATATCTTCAGCACTCCAGAACAAATGAATAGGAAGAAGTGAATGATTAAGAGGTGCATTGGCATGAGAAAGCAATAGAAACGAGGAAAGGAATATGATCAACACTGAAAGCTTGAATTGGATCCACCGGAGAAGAAAAAAGAACGAAGGGTGATGAACTTGAAACTGTTGAGCATCTTCATGGGAAATCACCGGATAAGAACATTGACGGAAAAGAATGGAGAGTCTTCCCATCAATAAAATGGATACCCGATTAAGAAATCTGAGTCCTTGAAGAAAAGGGTGGGAGGGTGGGGAAAACAAAGACAACTTGGAATGGATGAAACAAACACCGGTGAGAAAACTTAGAGTAGATCTTGCGGATGTTGAAAATGATTGGAACCACTTGAAGAGAAGCACACCGGTTGAAAAAGAATTACCATGACGACCTCGAGGATCAAGAAGGATTAGTATTAACATAGCAATATGAGAACACCGTTTGAAAGGTATGGAATCAACGTTTGACTTCGAAGCAACTCGAATACCACAAATAAAACAAAACAAAGGATTTGGCTTGCAGAATAAGCCGGAACAAATACATATGATAGAGATTTACCCAATCCCATATCATGCATCTGTCGGGAAGATATTCTAGGAGCTACTTGAATTCCCAGCTATAAAACTCCCGAAACTTTCTGGTTATGCAATCTGGTGTTGGGATACAGGGGAAGCAATATATCTCACCCAAACTAACAATCCCTACATCCAGCTGTATCCATCCGTCAACACATAACCAAGAAAACTCCAGAAATCGTGTACCTCAACCTTCGAAAAGCATCCTTTATACGAGATATGGCAATACTCCCGAACTCCCGCCCCAGTACTGGGTGGCGTCGAGGTTATCTCACCAACAACTGCATAAAAGAGATTTTCAATGTCGGCAAAACTCAGGTATTCCAGAACTGCAACGATAAAATTGTGACGACAAACCTCGGAGCTCAACTCCCCGGGTCACTGCCACATAAAAGACAGGAGGCACCAAGAACAATGTTCTCGTCACAAAACCATAGGAACGATTCCAAGATACCCGCGTGATCCTAATTTTTTTTAGTGAAATTTGAGGAGAGGAAAGTCAAAACATCCACGTCAGGAGACCTCACCAGAACGACGAAGGGACTGAGGAGTAAAAAGAATCCTACTCTCCGATATATATAATCCTAAGACTCAAAATAGTTTTCTTCTAGACTCAACAACGGCCAACAATCAAGGGGGCTCCTATGGTCGGTCGAGGCTCTGATTACCAACTTGTCACGCCCAATATGCGACCCTATCCAAAAGGAACTCGAAGGTCCCACCAAAGATAGACCCGCATATTGAAACGCTTTTGCAAGGTGGATATCATTACATCAACATTACATAATTAGATGGGGATACATACCTAAGGCATACAATGTCACACGAATACAACATCATCTTACATAAGAGCACCATCCGACTATGGATGAAACACAAACAGAAACTCAAACGACATCCACCCTGCTAGCCCAGGCTGCCGACCTAGAACCTATCCCCTGATCGAAGAAGAAGCAGAAGAAGAACTCCAAAACAGGCAAGCATCGCTCTCGCGTCATGATCATCGCATAACCTGTACCTGCAACTGTTGTTGTAGGAATCTGTGAGCCACGAGGACTCAGCAATCCCATTACCATGGGTATCAAGACTGGCAAAGCTTAAAGGGAAAGGAAGGGGTAAAGTGGTGAGGTTGCAGCAGCGACTAAGCATATATGGTGGCTAACATACGCAAATAAGAGCGAGAAGAGAGAAAATGGAACGGTCGTGAAGCTAGCAATGATCAAGAAGTGATCCTGAACTCCTACTTACGTCAAGCATAACCCAAAAACCGTGTTCACTTCCCGGACTCCGCCGAAAAGATACCATCATGGCTACACACGCGGTTGATGCGTTTTAATTCGTGTCCAGTGTCCAGTTATCTACAACCGGACATTAACAAATTTCCATCTGCCCATAACCGCGGGCACGGCTTTCGAAAGTTTAAACCCTGCAGGGGTGTCCCAACTTAGCCCGTGATAAGCTCTCATGATCAATGAAGGATATACCTTCTCCTAGGAAGACCCGATCAGACTCGGAATCCCGGTTTACAAGACATTTTGACAATGGTAAAACAAGACCAGCAAAGCCGCCCGGATGTGCCGACAAATCCCGATAGGAGCTGCACATATCTCGTTCTCAGGGCACAGCAGATGAGCAAGACGACGGGTTGGCATAGACCCTGGTTGCCCAGGGGGCGCCGGCCATCGCTC
>NC_041389.1:449428029-449444534 GCF_002162155.2 Triticum dicoccoides | reverse complement strand
AAAATAAAGATGACCCTCGGGCTCCGGAAACCCAAGGGAAAAAAGGGCTAGGTGAGGCAAATGGTAAAACCAAGGTTGGGCCTTGCTGGAGGAGTTTTATTCAAAGCGAACTGTCAAGGGGGTCCCATAAATCACCCAACCGCGTAAGGAACGCAAAATCTGGGAACATAACACCGGTATGACATAAACGAGGGCGGCAAGAGTGGAACAAAACACCAGGCATAAGGCCGAGTCTTCCACCCTTTACCAAGTATATAGATGCATTAATTAAATAAGAGATATTGTGATATCCCAACATAATCCTGTCCATCATGGGGCAATCTTCAACTTCACCTGCAACTAACAACGCTATAAGAGGGGCTGAGCAAAGCGGTAACATAGCCAAACAACGGTTTGCTAGGAAGGGTGAAAAGGTTAGAGGCTGACATGGCAGTTTGGGAGGCTTGAAGAGCAAATGATAGGTAGCGCAGCAAAGCGATAGAACGAAGCAACTAGCATAGCAATGATAGTAGTGAGATCCAGGGTAGCGGTCATCTTGCCTGAAATCCCGCTAGGAAGAAGAACGAGTCCATGAAGTAGACGAACGGGAGTAGTCGAACGAATCCTCACAATCGCAACATTACAGGAACTAAGAAGCAACACCGGAAATAAACAAACAACATGGTAAATGCACAAGCATAAACATGGCATGATGCATAAATAGGTATGATGCATGTTCGGTTTAAATGAGGCATGGCATGGCAAAGTGCAACAAACAATACTACAAGTTAAGTGGAGCTCAATATGCAACGAGTTGCATATTGACAAAACACCACATTGACATATTTAGTTTAATCTTCTATAAGCTACCAAACAATATTAAATGTTGTTAAACATGGCAAAAGGTGAAGCATATGAAAACTAACTATTTAGGCAAGTTTAAATGAGGTCGGAACAACAAACAACAATTCCGGATAAACCTCATATGCATATTTATGAATTCGGTACTGTTCTGCCCTAAACCATATTTTAAGGTTGTTAAACAGGAAAATAAAGTGGACCATGTTAACCTAGGCATTTTTCCACCCCATTTACATATAAAGTTTATTAAATTTGGAGCTACGGTTATTTAGTTATGAAACAAAGCATTTTAGCATGACATTTGAGCAAATTTAAACAAACAACATTTTAAACATTTTAAACATGGATGAAAGTAGCATATTATTAATCTACACAAAATTCTAAGCATTTTACATGTTTAAACCATTTTAATCCGATGAATCGTTTATTAGTTATTATATGCATGAACACTAGGGGTTTTTCTGCAAAACTGTTATTCTGTGGATAAAAAGCAAATTCGCAGGACTGAAAAAACCTAAATAGGACGAAACTGAACCACACGGGCCGGCGCGAGAAAAAATAGTGCGCAGGGGGCGCAGGATAGCATGCGGGTGCTCACCAAAGAGGCTTTGGGCCAGATCTGGTGCTGGGCTGGATCTGGAGGCTAGCGCCCAGTCGCTGGAGCGGTCAACGCGGGCGGGGTGCTCGTTCGTCTTGTACAGGGGCGAAACATAGGGGGCAAGAAGGACTTGGCGCGATGCCCAGTACGGGCAGCGCAGAGGCAACAATGGCGACTTGGCGCGGCTGCAGACGGCGCCGGGGCGGGGAAACGGGCGGAGGCGGCGAGATCCAATGGCCCCAGCCGGATCTGGCGCGGATCGACGGCGAGGAACTAGGCAGTGATGGAGCTTCAGGTTCGGGCAGCCATGGCGGGGAGGCGCTCCGGCGAGGCAGGGGACTGCCGAAGGTCGGGGATGGGCTGGTCCATCCGTTTCCCAGTCGGATCCGGCGAAGGCTTGAGGTCCAGGAGCCATGGCATCAGCTAGAGCTCCTGGGGTCATCCATGGCAGAGAGGGAGAGAGGTTAGTGAGGAAGAAACGCAGCAGGGTGAGAGAGAGGTGAACAGAGAGGATCGGAGGGACCTGGTCGGGGAGGAAGGGAGCAGGGCACGGCCTGGCGGTTGTTGCTGGCTGGAGCTCATCGACAACGGCACGCCGGCCGACGCGGCGGGGCGGACGGGGTTGCCTCAATCCAGATCAGGGGCTGCTGGCGATGGGAACTGCGGGAACCTCGGGGTTGTGGGAGGCTCTCTGGGCCGTCGGATTTGAGATCTGGCGGTCCAGATCAAGTGGGGTTTGGCTGGTGGATCTGGCAAGTGGAGGCAGGGGACTGGGTACGCGTGGATTGCGAGGAGAGAGCGGCGTCGGCTGCAGGATTGGAGAGAGTTGGTCTGCCTAGGGTCTAGGTTTAGCTAGAAATGGAATAGGGGAGGCTCATATATATAGTAGGTGGGGGATTAAGGGTAGGGATTAATCCGGTCCGTCCGATCAAAATTGGGCGATCGAGAATAAATAGGCTAGGGAGTCCAAATAAGAAAACAGAGATATTTTATAGATGTTAGGGGATGAACTGAATCCAACGGTGATGACTGAGCAGGTCGGGTTCGGGGAAGTTTCGGACGCGCTCGAGAGGGGGTGTGAAAGAGGTCGACAAGGCAAAGAGGTCTGACAAAGGTCAACGAAGGAAAGGGGTGACGCGGCAACTACGAGCGGATACTGGTTTTATGAAAACATGCGGATGCAATGCGCATGATGCTATGATGTGAAATGCAAGACATGAACAAAAGCAAAACAAAAGACAAAAACCCAACCACGAAGGAAATAACATATCGCATCTCCGGAAAAAGGCAAGAGTTGGAGTTACGAATATGGAAAGTTGTTTCCGGGGCGTTACAATTTCGGTCTCACCGAGATGGGGTTGCAAACTCTTTGTTTCCCTTCGTAATGTTTCGGTCTCACCGAAATGAGCGATCAGTCCCACCGAGTTCGCAATGCAAACTCTATGTTTCCCTTTCATAACGTTTCGGTCTCACCGAAATGAACGATTGGTCCCACCGAGTTTGCCTGACCAACTCTTTGTTTGCTCATTGCCGAAATCGGTCTCACCGAGTTCATGCAATCGGTCACACCGAGATGAGGTTTTGCCCTAACCCTAGCTCATCGGTCCCACCGAGTTGATCATGTCGGTCCGACCGAGATTCATAACATTCACATTTTGTATTGAATCAGTCTCACCGAGTTTACTATTCGGTCTGACCGAGTTGGGTCAAATGTGTGTAATGGGTGGATTTTGTGTGGAGGCTATATATATACCCCTCCACCCCCTTCTCTATTCAAGAGAGAGCCATCAGAACGTGCTTACACTTCCACTACTCATTTTCTGAGAGAGAACCACCTACTCGTGTGTTGAGACCAAGACATTCCAATCCAACCACAAGAATCTTGATCTTTAGCCTTCCCCAAGTTGCTTTCCACTCAAATCATCTTTCCACCATAGCCAAATCTGCGAGAGAGTTAAGTGTTGGGGAGACTATCATTTGAAGCACAAGAGCAAGGAGTTCATCATCATCACACCATCTATTACCTTTTGGAGAGTGGTGTCTCCTAGATTGTTTAGGTGTCACTTGGGAGCCTCCGACAAGATTGCGGAGTTGAACCAAGGAGTTTGTAAGGGCAAGGAGATCGCCTACTTCGTGAAGATCTACCCGAGTGAGGCAAGTCCTTCATGGGCGATGGCCATGATACGTCTCTAACGTATCTATAATTTATGAAGTATCCATGCCATTATATTATCATTCTTGGATGTTTTGTAATCACTTTATAGCAACTTTATATCATTTTTTGGGACTAACCTATTGACCCAGTGCCAGTTGTTGTTTTTTGCTTGTTTTTTACATCGCAGGAAATCAATATCAAATGGAGTCCAAACACCGCATAACTTTTTGGAGATTTTTTCTGGACCAGAAGGAACCCAATGGGCCTGAGCTGCACTTGGGGGGGTGCCCCGAGGGGGGCACAACCCACCAGGGCGCGCCAGGGCCCCCCTGGCGCGCCCAGGTGGGTTGTGCCCACCTCGGTGGCCTCCCGCACCCCTCTTTACACTATAAATTCCCAAATATTCTAAAACCCTTCGGGGTTAACCTAGATCAGAAGTTCCGCCGCCGCAAGGTCTCTATATCCGCAAAAACCAATCTAGACCCCGTTCCGGCACCCTGCCGGAGGGGGGAATCATCTCCAGTGGCCACCTTCATCATCCCGCGGCCACCACAATGGGGAGGCAGTAGTCCACCCTCGGGGCTGAGGGTTTGTACCAGTAGCTATGTGTTTGATCTCTCTCTCTCTCTCTCCCGTGATCTATATCATGGGCTTTTTAATATAGTCGGATCATATGGTGTTTCTCCCCTCTATACTTTTGTTATGATGAATTGAATCTTTGCCCTTCAAAGTTTTGTCTTGTCGGATTGAATATTCAGAGATGAGAACACATGATATATGTCTTGCAATATGAATACTTGAGGTGACAATGAGGTATCTTATAGATTCACTTGATATGTATTATGTCATTCAACTCACGGATTCCCGCGGTGATATTGGGGCAATCTATGCATAGGGCCGGGGTTGACGCACGTTTTTCTCCGACGGAAACTTTGGGGTCTCTTTATAGTTGTTTGTGTGGATTGAGTATTATGAATATGAATTTGCTTTGGTGTTATTCTAGTACGAAGTCTAGGATAGATCGAACGGAAAAAATAGCTTTGTGTTATTTTAGTACGAACACTTGAATATATTGAACGAAAAGAATAGCTTTGAGGTGGTTTCGTGACCTACGAACAATTCCTATCTTTTTTTTCTCCGCTAATAGGAACTCAGGAGTGATTCTTTATTGCACTTTGAGGGATAATCATATGATCCAACTATGTTAGCATCGTTGAGAGGTTGCACTAGCGAAAATACGGACCCTAGGCCTCATTTTTAAGCATTGCAACACCGTTTTTGTGCCCGTTTACTATTTGCTACCTTGCTGTTTTTATTTATTCAGATTATAAAAATATATTTCTACCATCCATATTACACTTTTATCACCATCTCTTCGCCGAACTAGTGCACCTATACAATTTGCCATTGTATTGGGTGTGTTGGGGACACAAGAGATTTCTTGTATTTGGTTGTAGGGTCGTTTGAGAGAGACCATCTTCATCCTATACCTCTCACGGATTGATAAACTTTAGGTCATCCACTTGAGGGAAAATAGCTACTGTCCTACAAAACTCCGCGCTTGGAGGCCCAACATGTGTCTACAAGAATAAAGTTGCGTAGTAGACATCAGGCCATGGTGGGATAGACAAGGTTGCTTCTTCATGGACCCTTCGTGGGTGGAGCCCTCCGCGGACTCGCGCAACCGTTACCCTTCGTGGGTTGAAGTCTCCATCAACATGGAAGTACGATAGCACCACCTATCGGAACCACACCAAAAATCTCTGTGTCCTCATTGCGTTTGCCTTCTCCAAACCCCACTCTTTACCTTCATATGCAATGTTTTACTTTCCGCTGCTACACTCTTAGAATTGCATGTGTAGGTTGATTGCTTGACTTGTGCTAAGTTGCTAAAATCTGCCAAGACTTAAAATTGGGAAAATGTTAGATTTTTATTTGGTCAAGTAGTCTAATCACCCCCCTGTAGACCTACTTTCGATCCTACACATGGCCTCCAAGCCCACCAGCACCGTAGTCGTTGCTGTTGTTGAGTCCTTGTAATCGCGCCAGTGGAGGATACAAACTCCAGCCATCGTGGCATCTGTCCACGGCCGGGGCACCACGCTCCCAACGCAAACGCTCAGCCACCTCTTCCACCTTGGGTCGCTTCTTGTTGGCTTGGTGGTGGATCGAGCGCTCGGTCTCGACCAGCTCGACAAGAGGAGCTGCTAGTTCAGACGACGCTGGCAGTGGGAAACCATCTTCTCGGTGGTCTTGCACCTATCGAAGGCTCAAGCCTCAACGATGACCTAAGGCGGCGGCATGTCAGTCTTGGCGAACACCACCAAGCGCTGCACCTAGTGTCGCTCCGAGCGTGCCTCCGCCTCGGTGAGGCATCTCCCTACCCTCGACGACGAGGACGATGTGGAACGCTAGCCACTACCGCTCAGATAGTAGTCGAGGCGGCTATGCAGCTTCGGCTGGGATGACTCTTGATCACTGGGGTCAGGCACCATTTGGCATCGGGGCAACAGGGACGACTACACGCGGAGTCTAATCTGGACACCATGGTTGCATAGAGGAGATGACAGCGCCAGACCCTAGTCACTCAATGAGTCCCATAGTGCAATCTGCAT
Source organism: Triticum dicoccoides (assembly GCF_002162155.2). Classification (NCBI taxonomy): domain Eukaryota; kingdom Viridiplantae; phylum Streptophyta; class Magnoliopsida; order Poales; family Poaceae; genus Triticum; species Triticum dicoccoides. The sequence goes on along the minus strand of NC_041389.1, from coordinate 449,438,326 downwards.
GTGCTGCTGGAACTCGGCGTCTGTCACGCCGTAGGGCATGGGCGGCTGCGGCTGCCGAGTCCTCGCCGCGTGCTCGGCCTAGTCGATCTCCTCCTTGTCAACCCACTTCTCCTTCACGATGGACGAAGATGGACCCGGTGACCGGGGATAGCGCCACATATCGGATCCGGAGCTCTGGCGTGGTGGTGGCTACGTCGAGTGGTAGCCGCCAAGCAACCACCACGCCCGGGTGTGCTTTTATCCTCCTCGGGCATCTTTTTGTCCATCACGGTGGCCATTGGATGTGCGGTGTGCGGAAGATTTGGGAGATGTGGATGACTGGGTGAGGATAGGGTTTGGGAGGGGAGGTTGTCCGACTTTAAAGCTGAAGTGGGCTTCTCGGGCGGCACAGGCCGGTCGGGCTTGAATGCAGGTAGGCGACAAGCCGATGTGAGCGGCATCAATGCCGAGGGCTCTAGATATGGGAAGGGTGAGCCCAGGTGTCAGATGCCGAGGCAGCGAATGTCCAAACTCTCCCACCCTGATTTGGGGCCGACATTGGGATTTCGAATGTCCGAACTGGTCCAACCTAAAATGTGTGTCCGCATTAAAGGTTTGAAAGTGCCCGAGTCGTCCGGTCGAGACAATTTGACGAGTCATGTTGGAGATGCCCTACGGGGCCACGGGGTGTAGCCATGTGGGTGTGTGTGTGCGCGAGGAGTGGGGCAGTGGGACGGGCAATCTAGTCCACCAAACCAGTGGAGTGTGAGCTGGGGAGGTCCACCCTAGTCGGCTGTCCACTACAACTACAGGAGTTGAGATCCTCCCGAACAGGCCCCCGATTACATGCGTGTTCCCCTGTCCATCATCTACAGGAGTTCCGAGGGAGAGAAATCACAAAAGACCGACAGAGGGACAGGCGAGCGTGGGAGATGGAGAGAAGCAGGAGGTTGTTCGAGACGGAGACGCACGACGGTCGGGCAGTGTATAGGCTCCACGCCGTCACGATGGCCGCGGGGATCCTCCTGCTGTTGTACTATCGGGCGACGCACTCCAGCCGCCGGCGAGGGGAGGGTGGCGTGGCTGGGCATGCTGGCAGCGGAGCTCTGGTACGCTGCCTACTGGATCATCACGTAGTCCGTGCGCTGGAGCTCCCTCTGCCGCCGCCCCATGAGGGACAGGCTCGCCGCCAGGTCAGTACGACGTCTGAGGGCTGTATGCTCCGGCTGTGTCATGCCATAAAAGAACTAGGGTTGTTTCCAGAATTTGAGATTGTATGCACGTATATATTAGATATAGACAGACTGTTAAAAGCCAAACTAGTCCTGCGATGGTGATGGAGCTGACAGTAATGCCTACTATTTGTTAGCCTGTTGTGTATATATCTTCGAAATAAAGCAAATGCATTCAACTCTTTTTTGTAGCTTGTGACAATGCCACCCACCAGGTCAATGGTATAAATAGTGACATGCCTTTTTTTACCATAAACGATGAACATGCCGCAGACCTTTTATGTACATCGACTGATTTTATTGAAGCTCTTGGACTCAGTTAGGCACACAAGAGCCCATCATCACAACTCACAATAATGAACCACATATTCAAGAAAAGAAATGTACTCCCTCTGTTCATTTTTATAAGACATTTTAGACAGCTCAAATTGAACTGTTTTAGGTGTTGTCTTAAATGTCTAAACGGTCTTACAAAAGTGAACGGAGGGAGTAACAAATTCAACAAAACATAACGGGCGATTTCAAGGGGTGTTTTCCACAGGGAGGGGCCCACCTTATTCTAATTCTCACGATCTAGTAGTTCTATATACTTCTAATTTTCTTAATATTTTTTACTTTACCAGATAGTAGCCTATGAGTTAGAGTCTTACAGAACACGTAGTACTTGACTGCACTGAGAATCTACATTAGGCTAGCTTTAAAGTGACGCGGGCCAACAAATAGGACTACTCTTCTATTAACAAATTAGACAAAAAGTTTGATGCTTTCGATTTTTGAACTTTGAGTACATTTTATGCTACAACAGTTAAAAAACAAATGGCCAGATTGTTTAGAATTATGATTGCCAAGATAGAAGACTGTATCAAGGACAAAGGGCACACATTAAGATCAGAGATCACTAACCTAAAAGTAAATAAATAAGCTAGACTGAGATGCCTTTTCTCTAGAAAGAGAAGGTAGCTAGATAATAAAGGTGAGGACTAAATCAAGGTGCGGTTTCTTGTAAGAATAAGTCCATTTGAACACCTCAACTCTTGCGACTCTGGAACAAACACTCAACTCACAAACCAGGTACCTCAGACTCATTCCTGTCAAAGCTGGATTAAAAAGTAGTGAACTGTTTTGATAGTTTAAGGGTGTCAAGTGTACGGTTCTACTGCTTTGAAACATGTGTTTCCCGCACTGAGCGTTAATGCAGTTACTATGTCATTTGGAGAAGGTACGGAGAAAGCCTACCTTGTGTGGATATCTTTGTATGCACCACACATCCACTGTCAGAGCCACCAAGTCTTGTCATCTCCATTGTCCTATCGCTCATGGCATACAATTACCCAGCCGAAAAACTTAGTGTGTAACTTTCTAATGATGGAGGTTCAGTTCTCACTTTCTATGCTCTGTGGGAGGCCTCCATATTTGCAAAGCATTGGATACCATTCTGCAAGAGATACAACATTGAACCAAGGTCACCAGCCGTTTACTTCTCAGAGTCAGATGGGCATCAAGATTTGTGCACCCCAAAAGAATGGTTACTTATCAGGGCAAGTAGATCTTCCAAACATCTTTTTTTAACACATGTAATCAAATGCCGCCTAGCCTCCCCGCCGGTGGCCACTCCAGCCCCGACGTCCACAACTTGTCCCCGTTGGCCTCCGCGCTGACGCCGACATCCACGACTAGATCTCCCGGCGGCGTCCACTCCGACTCCGTCGTCCAATACTTACATCTCCAACTGTTCACTACTCCGTCATCGACCATGGCACTTGCCGGCCTTGACTTCGACAAGGGTCAAGATTTTGCATCAGATATTTGGAGGAAATGGGGTGTTCCAATCAATCATGCTGAGGATCAAGAGTCTAAAGAGTTTCCTATGGTGGCTGAATTCACCAGATCTCGACTTCGTCTCACGGAAGAATCAGTTAGCACTATTCTCTTGGCTTGTTTTGGAGGAAGAGCATCTCTTTTTAAAGTCAAGTTACTGCAAAATTGGTCCTTTAAGTCTTCGTCTCTTCCAAAGAAGTTGGTTCTCTATTATTAAAGGGGGAAACATTTCACTTCCTCTTTTCAACGTAAACTTTCTTCTCTGGGGCGAGGGAGGCCATAACTCTTGTTGGGAACTTGATCAATATCTCAAAGAAAAAGAGGATGAATGGGCTCATGTTTTCCATCGACACCCCAGAAAATCTTACATCAAAGCTCTTAGATCTCTAGGTATTTCCCCCAATCCAGATCGAGTTGATCACCGATCTTCGCTTGATCGTTCACCCCATTCAAACAGAGATGCTTCATCAGCGGGCCATAATGCTCATAATGGCCGTAATGGTCATTCAACAACCATTAATATGCCAAGGGCGGGATCATCGCATTTCCAAAATTCGCAAAAGGCCTTCTGTGTGCACGGTCTGCTCTTTGGTCACGCTAGGCCCAACTGCACCAACCGTATTAAGTGTAGGGCCTACAAAAAATGGGGCCATATTGCTAAGGACTGCCACTCCTTGGCCCATCTCAATCAGGGCCAGCCCACCACCCGTTTATCTGGCCCAAACCGGTCGCTTGTGATTCCGAGGCAACTGGCCACTGTTCCCACTTCAGAATTGGTAGGCGCGGTCAATCAGTCGTCTTCTCTTGGTAATCTCGATATTACCTCCTCTGTTCCTTCCCGAGTTAGCTCCCACCATGACTCCGCCCCATCGCCTTCTGCTGCTCAAAGATTGCAAGATGCCATCATCCCCATTGCCCATCGACCTCCCCACCACTTGACCCCCTCCCCCTCTCCACCAGAACGAAGCCTCACCATGGCTACCTTTCCCTTTTCTCCCTCCCAACCACCAGAGCATTATGGTGGAAGGAAGACCGACGAGGATCAAAGTGCTCGCGGCTACACCAACTCCACTTCATGAAGATTGGGCTATTGCCACCATAGTGTCGATGCCAAATTTGCATGTTGAGTTCAACACTGTTCGTGAGGTACTCTCTGATTTCCTCACTGACAGAAGATTAGGTTTTAGAGAGATTACTCAGTGCCCATTTTGTCAAGCTTATATCCAACTCAATAGTGTTTTTGATAGAGATGATTTGGTGGCTAACAGTCCACATGAGCCCACTGATGTTCATGTTATCTTCCAAAACCATGATAAGGGCATGAATTGGAGAAAGATAGTACTTACTAGAGATGTTTGGATTATGCTTTGTGGTTACCCGTTTGACAGAAGAAACATCAGAGAGATTAATGATGCTGTCAGTAAGTTTGGTAAATTTGTGATGTGGGACAGAGTTAGAAGCACTAAGGCCAACCAGATGGTAAAGATCAAAGTGGAGGAATTAAGAGATATACCTGCCAGTATTGTTTTTGGAGATGGGGAACACTCTGACTCCCTGACTGTTCCTGTAGTCATTCTGCACCACCAAGTTCTTGGGGAGGAACCACATGATGAAGATCCAATCCCACCATATGGTAACCCACATCCACAACCTGCTCAACCCCATCACCACCCCAATCAACACAACCATTTTATTGGTCCTCTACAACATCATGAAGCAGAGCCAGCAGAATGCCTGGTTGGGGACACTGGACTATGCCAAAAGAAAACCCAGAGATTGATCAAGAATTGCACCCTGGTGAGTTTCTAGAGTTACATGATCTGATGACACCCATGGAGGAAGAACAACAACAAGCTCTGGAATTGGTACCTCATAGCAGTCTCATCCTGTCTTTGGGACAGTCAGCTAGCATTGGAAATATAGGTGCATCTGTTGTTGGGTCCTTTGGCACCTCTTGCGCCAGATTTGAATTTATTGGAAGAGCCCATTGGGCTTATACAGGAGCAAGCTCCAGAAGCTATAGTTGGGCCCATAGGCCCACTTCTCATTCAGTAGCCTATTCATGTGGAGGCCCAGGAAGTCTTACCAGTGCCAATTGAAGATATGAGTCTGAATCTGATGTTGGTCCCCTCAGAGTCTCTTGATATGGACAATAGAGATGACCCTATGTTTCTGGAAGCTATGACCATGTCACACTCTATGAACCTTATCAACATCAAGAGGATTTCTGCTGCCCCCTCTGCTGCATTGGTTATAGAGCAAGACCCAAATCTCATTGATTTTCAGTCACACTCAGTCATTCCAGGTGAGAACCAAACAGACCCCAGGAAAGACAACATTACCACTTCTCCTCTAACTGCTAGAGATGGAAATGAGAATCCCAACCCTATAGGAGCTATGGGTGAGTCATCTGATTCCTCTGAGCTCTCTGCACCCCCTGGTTTTCCATTCCCTGCTTTTATTCCAACCAATGATATAATTGCAGAGGCAGAACATTCACTCATTGTACTAGCTGCATTGATCATAGATGAAAGTAAGGACATAGCTCACAAGATTGAACTACTGGGAAAGGAAGCAGCTAAAGTCTACACAAGCATTTTTCTCCCTCAAACAATGATCAAATCTCCATTCAGGTACCAGTTGATTGGGTTAATTTTTCTGTCAGTCACATTCCTATCACTTGACAAATTTGATTGGGCAAAGAAGTTTGTTGCATCAAATGTATGGGATATTATTACCCAAGGAGTTTGTGATATTACTCTGCCATTTGTTGTTCCTCAATCTTGTCCTATTGTGGACAACTCCTTATCCTTTTCACAATATTTGGTACAGGGGGCACATGAGCAAGAGGTCAACTCCCCAGCTCCATCTGCACCTCTTCTGGCTCAGGCTGCTACATCTACTTCAGCTATGCATAACATCAAGAAGAGAAAGGAAAAGGTTCCACTGGTGGAAACTGAGGTAAGGACAAGTTACAGACTACAACAACTAGCTAAGGGTTATAACGAAAAAATCTGCATGGATAAGAATTGTCTTGCCTGTCATTCTCTACCACCCCCTATCCCTGCAAAAGTGATTAAAAGTCTTAATACTTCTTTTTGCAAGGTTGCTGCTCAAGATACTTTTGAGGAGATGCTGACAAGCAAACACAAGAGCAAGAGCAACCCAGCTGCTAAGGAGGCCCCAAGAGCCAGCTCTGCTAGTTAAAGATCCAGACTTCTTCAGTAGTTCCTTAGCACTTTAACATGAGATATTATGGTGCTGTCTTTTGGCAAGTTACTTGTAAGAATGTTCATGGTGAACTCCTTCTGCTGAACAGATCAAACTGTCATTTTGTAAAGCCTTGTGCCACTGGCTGTGTTGCTGTCAGTATTACCTTCATGTTAGATCTGTCTTGCTTGATGCTCTGTAATTGGCTCTCCCTTATTCATAAATTTACCTGGCTGAATTGGACATGGATGTGAAGGTCTGCTGCTTTGTTAGCTTTTAATTATGGTTGGAACAGTTTAAAGAATCATGAATCTATCAGTGAACTACTGAATTATATGAGGTATTCAGTTTCTAGATTGTTTCTGTACCAGCTTTATTATCTATGTGAACATGAATAAGGAATGGTCCATTATTAACTAGAACATTAGAGGTTTGAATGATCCCAAGAAATGGTTTGCTATCAGAAATAAAATTGATGAATCTCAATGTGCCATCTTATGCATTCAAGAAACCAAAAGAGAAGTGATTGATAGTAGATATCTTCAGAACATTTGTCCAAGAAGACTCAGTAAATTTGAATATCTTCCCTCCGTGGGAGCTTCTGGAGGTCCGTAATTGTTTGGAATGATCAGGTTTTCCAGGGTCAACTTTATCATTCCAACAATTACTCTATCTTCGTTTCTTTCACTTCCTCACATAATGGGGATAGTTGGATCTTGACCAATGTTTATGGACCTAGCCAACAGGAAGAGAGACCAGACTTTATTGACTGGTTTAGGAACTCCCAAACTCCTGAGGATAGTAACTGGATGGTACTTGGTGATTTTAATCATATCAGATACCCACACAATAGGAATCTGGAGGGTAGAAATATACATGATATGCTAGCATTCAATGAGGCTATCAACAATTTATCTTTGATTGAGATCCCTATCAAAGGAAAAAACTTTACCTGGAGCAATATGCAGGATTGGCCAGTTCTGGAAAAGATTGACTGGTGTTTTACTTCTGAAAATTGGACTCTGAGCTACCCAGTAACTCTGCATATCCTCTTGCCAAAACCACATCCGACCATGTCCCATTTATGGTTAAGATTGGTACCTCTATTCCCAAATCTCACATTTTTAGATTTGAGAATTTTTGGCTGGAACACAATGTTTTTCTATCAGTAGTCCACAGCATTTGGACCCAGGATGTGAGAGAGGGAGATAGTGACAAGATCATTGCCACCAAGTTTAAGAGATTAAGGAAAGGATTAAAGAACTGGGCCAGAAACCTATCATACCTCAAGAAAATTATTGATAACACAAACTTCTTGATTCTGTGTTTTGATTATTTGGAAGAAGTCAGAGATCTCACCTATGTGGAAGCTAATGGTAGAAATATTCTGAAAGCTCGTTTGGAGAAAGTACTTAAACAACAGAGGCTCTACTAGAAGTAGAGGGCTACCATCAGGAAAATTCAAGTAGGAGAGGCTAATACAAAGTACTTCCAAGCAAAGGCTACTATCAAATACATGCATAATTGTATTGCTATGCTAAAAGATGAGAAAGATATGGAACACCACACTCACCATGCTAAAGCTGCAATCCTATACAAAGCTTTTAAAGAGAGACTGGGTACATCTACAACCACTCAAAATCCACTTCTGTTCCACCATCTTATCTCCTCAGATGACAATTTGGCCCAACTTGAGGTTCCATTTACCAAAGCTGAGATGGATCATGTGGTCCTTCATATGCCAGCAGACAAATATCCTAGACCAGATGGTTTTAATGCTACTTCCTTGAAAGCATGTTGGTCATTTATTGCACCTGACTTCTACAAGCTTATTGATGACTTCTATCATTGCAAAGTCAATCTTCAAAGCATCAACTACTCTTTCATCACCTTGATTCCTAAAACAGAGGCAACAACCACTCCTGCTGAATTCAGGCCCATTTCCCTGCTTAACTGTACTCTCAAAATCATTACCAAACTGCATGCTAACAGACTTCAGAAGGTGATACTCAATTTGGTTCACAAAAATCAATATGGCTTCCTCAATAACAGATGCATTCAGGATTGTCTTGCTTGGTCCTATGAGTAGATTCACCAATGCCACCAATCTAAGGAGATTATTCTACTCAAGATGGACTTTGAGAAAGCATTTGACATGATTAATCATGATACCATTGTGGATATCCTTCCAGCTAAGGGTTTTGGAAGCAGATGGATTAATTGGATCAAGATGATATATGGCTCTGGCTTCTCCTCTATCCTGCTAAATGGTATTCCTGGCAAGCAATTTCTATGCAGGAAAGGGGTTAGACAAGGGGATCCACTATCCCCCCTCATATTTGTGTTAGCTGCTGATCTGCTTCAAACCATGTTTAATGAGGCCATGCATCATTCCTTGATCAGCTCCCCTCTTACTCATACTTCATGACCAAACTACCCAATCATTTAGTATGCTAATGACACTATTCTGGTAGCTAATGCTGACAGTGGACAGCCGCATCAAATTAAGAATTTGCTTCTACACTATGCAGCCTACATTGGTCTTAAAGTGAACTATGCTAAATCCATCATGATACCCATCAACACTCCACCTGGCAAAATGTTGGAGCTATCAAATATTCTTGGCTATAAAATTGGTACTCTTCCCCTTGCCTATCTTGGCTTGCCTCTCAGTATCAATAAACCAAGAATTGTGGACTTTATGCCCATGTTGAAGAGGATTGAGAATAGACTCTTGAGTTGCTCCACTTTATTATCCACTGGTGATAAACTTACTTTGGTCAAATTAGTTTTTGCCAGTATGCCAATATTTTTCATGTGCTCCTTGATGTTTCCCAAAGCTGTGATCAAACAAATTGAGGGCTACCTAAGGAATTGCTTCTGGAGAAAGTTTGGGTCAATGGACTCTGGACCTGCATTGATTGCTTGGATGCAGTTTGTAAACCAAAGGCTCAAGGAGGGCTAGGCATTCTTGATATCACTGTCCACAACAAAGCTCTTCTGATGAAATTTCTTCATAAATTTCTGAATAGATACTCCTTGGGTGTACATCATTTGGGAAACTTACTACCACAATGGCCCTCCTAGTGACAAGTTACTTGGCTCCTTTTGGTGGAAAACCCTGTTAAAGCTCATGCCCATGTACAAATCTCATGCCATTTGTCAAGCTGGTTAGGGAGACACCATTTTCTTCTAGACAGATAGTTGGGATGGACAACCTCTGCAAGCAAAATTCTCTGAGTTATTCTCCTTTGCTATTCACAAGGATGTACTCTCCATTATGTGGTTAATCAAGAAGATGTCAGCACCCTCTTCCATAGACCACTCTCTTTACAAGCTTACCAGCAATTTAACAGGGTTGAGGACATGTTAGCCTCCAGAGAACAATCTGATAGCAAAGACATATGGAAATATCATTGGGCATCAGGGCAGTACTCCTCTATGAAAATGTACACGCGTCTCATGGGTACATACACTGCACATAGCATCTTCCAAAACATTTGGGGTACCTCGCAGACTGAGGCACAATATTTTTTGCTGGTTACACTACAAAAAAAGACACATCCATGACATTTTGGGCCAAACGATTTTTTTCTGTCATACATATGACACTTCTATGACGATAATTGTGACAAACCCGGCATCATCATAGATGTGGTGGGATCCTACTTCTATGACAAAAAATCATGACAAAAAATGGGCTTTTGGTCCTGGGCAGGCCGGAGACGCAGCTGCATGACATTCTTTGGACCGTCCATGACGGAAAAAACCGTGGTAGAAGCGAGGGCAAGGAAAATTTTGGGGTGTTCCCAGATAAGGTGGGAGGTCGGGGTCTGAGCGATGCACGTTTCTCTCATACACGTACGCGCGTGTGTGCGAGGCGTTGGCTCTAACTGAACCTGAGCGAGGCGTTGGGCTCTAACTGAACCCGAGCGATTGCACCGCGGGCTACGCGTTACTGAACCCGAGCGATCGAGCGATGGCTGATAACTAAACCCGATCGAGTGATTCCTTCGCTACTGCTGCTAACTAAAGTCGATCGATGCTGCCTCTCTGGA
>NC_041389.1:449426533-449427750 GCF_002162155.2 Triticum dicoccoides | reverse complement strand
TGCCTCTGGATGAACAGGACCCCGTGGTGTGGAGGGCTGGATGAATAGGACGACCCCGTGGAGGGCTAGATGAATAGTAGACGGTGGAGGGGTGCCCGTGGAGGGGTGGTTGAACAGTAGTCGGTGGAGTAGCGTGCGGTGGAGGCTGGATGAACAGGAGCCCGTGGAGGCTGGAGGAGGTCGACGGTAGCCCGTGGAGGCTGGAGGAGGTCGAGGGTGGAGATGAACAGTATCCCGTGGAGTCCTGTTTTGTGGTATGCCACACCCCTTCCGATGAACAGGACCCCCGTTTCGACCGTAGCGCTCCAACACAAGTCCGTTTCATCCGTTTTGCGGTACGCCACACCCCTCCCGATGAACAGGAGCCCCGTTTTGACTATAGAGCTCCAACACAAGTCCATTTCGTCCATTTTGCGGTACGCCACACCCCTCCTGATCAACAGGACCCCCGTTTCGACCGTAGGAGGTCTGTTTCCTCCGTTTTGCGGTACGCCAGACCCCTCCCGATGAACAGGATCCCGTTTCGAACGTGGCTGGTCGAACACAAGGCCGTTTCCTCCGTTCTGCGGTACGCCAGGCCTCGTTTCCATCGCCTGTTCCGTCCATGCCCTCCCGATGAACACGACGATGCATTCCGTTTCGACCCAGCCGGTTGGCTCCCACATGTTCTGTTGCCTCCCGATGAACACGACGCATTCCGTTGCCTCCCCATGAACACGACGCATTCCGTTGCCTCCCCATGAACACGACGCATTCCGTTGCCTCCCCATGAACACGGCACATTCCGTTGCCTCCCCATGAACACGACGACGACGCTGTTTCTTCGTTCCGACCCAGCCATGTACATGAGCCCTGACCGTACGTATGCGCGAGTAGGCGTTCGAGACCCCTCCCGTATGTACGTACGTGGCCGTATTTTCTTTCTTGCACCCTGGCCGTTGTACGTACGTGTACATGCTACATGCGCGCCTCTACTACGACACGTGCGTGCCTCTACATCCACTAGTATGTACGTACACGGTCACGACCAGAGTGACAACGCTACGTACGCTTCGACCAGGTGGGTCCCGACTGTCTGGCACTTCCTTGCGTGCGAAGATGTAGCTGGTGGGTCCCAGCAGTCAGGGGGGCAAATCGTTTTTTTTCGGACGCACTTCCTTGCATGCAAAGATGTAGCTGGTGGGTCCCAGCAGTCAGGGGGGCGGATCTTTTATTTG
>NC_041389.1:449408495-449426201 GCF_002162155.2 Triticum dicoccoides | reverse complement strand
ACTTCCTTGCGTGCGAAGGTGTAGCTGGTGGGTCCCAGCAGTCAGGGGGGCGAATCGTTTTTTTGCCCGAACGCACTTCCTTGCGTGCGAAGATGTAGCTGGTGGGTCCCAGCAGTCAGGGGGGCGAATCGTTTTTTTGCCCGGACGCACTTCCTTGCGTGCGAAGGTGTAGCTGGTGGGTCCCAGCAGTCAGGGGGAAATGTTTTTTCTGCAAAATACGGTGGCCCATCCGGTGGGTCCCCGCTGTCAGGCGGAGGAATAATTATTATGCGCATAATAAGAAGGCACTTCCTTGCGGCTGCCGTGGACCCAGCCGTCAGCCTCTCCACCTACAGTACTCTTCCGATGGAAGTCGGTCGTTGACCACATTGACCACGCCGCACCGAGAGCACCACGGCGGTGGACGACGGCGAGGCCTAGGAAGGGGATGACGCGGAGCCGGGGAAGACGCGGCAATGGATGCCCACACATAGAGTAGTATGAGGGTTCACTCGTTCGGCTGCGGTGTGAGGCTATCGTCGCCGCAGAATAACAGGGGGTGTGGGTGAGTGGAGGGATGGCCTGGCCAGCGGCGGGAGTAGTAGGGGGCGGTGAGGCCTCCGCGGCATCATAGCCAGCCATGGGAGGCAGGAGCAGGCGGCACGATCGGCGCTGCTTTGGGCGGCTGGAGCAAGAAGACCAGAGGTTGAAGAAGCACGATGGCCGTTGGATGGACATCGTACAGTCACTACAGCTAGAATCGTTCATATTGACTAAGTTGACAAAGCCCTCCGTCCCCGTCAACTTAGTGGGCCCACAAGTCAGCTTCCCACCAAGGTGGGTCCCAGCTAGCAGGGAGAGTATTCATTTTTTCTGCATAATAAAGAGGCACTTTCGGTGGGTCTGAGCTGACAATGGGGGGAACGTTTTTTTCGCGAAATACGGTGGCCCGTTAGGTGGGTCCTAGCAGTCAGGGGGCAAACATTTTTTTTGCAAAATACGGTGGCCCGTCCAGTGGGTCCCTGCTGTCAGTTGGAGGAATCACTATTTTCTGCGCAATAAGGAGGCACTTACTTGCTGCGGCCGTGGACCCAGCTTTCAGACTCTCCACGTACAGTATACTGAAGTTGTTCCTTGACCATGTTGACCACGCCGCGTTCCGTTGCATGCATGTGTCCATGGGCGTGGTGTGTCCCCACTATCAGCCTCTCACGTACAGTCATCTTCCGATGACTCTCGGTTGTTGACCATGTTGACCACACCATGCCGAGCGCACCCAGACTGGAACGACCCGGAGATGGGGAAGACGGGGCAGTGGAGTCGCAGATGGAGAGGAGTGGAAAACTTCACTGGTTCGGGTGTGCGACAGCACAGCCGCGGTGCCGCCCATGAGAGACAGGAGCAAGAACAGAGGTTGAAGAAGGAGCATGGCTGTTGGATTAACATCCAACGGTCCAGCTACTAGAATCATTTGTTGATTAAGTTGACAAAAGTCATGCGTACACGTCCGCTTAGTAGGCCCACAAGTCAGCCACCAAATCTGACGGGTCCCAGCTGTCAACGGGATGAATAATTTTTTTTGCAAAACAAGGAGGCACTTCCTTCCGTGCGAAGATACAGCCAGTGGGTCCCAGCTGTCAGGTGGAGGAAACATTTTTTTAGCTTAATAAGGAGGAACTTTCCTTGCGTGCGACCATGGACCTCATGGGTCCCAGCCGTCAGGCTCTCCACGTACAGTCCTCTTCCAATGACTCTCGTTTGTTGACCACGCCGCACCGAGCGCAGCGAGGCGGTGGACGACGGCGAGGCCCCGGACGGGAACGACTCGGAGATGGGAAGACGCGGCAGTGAAGTCGCAGATTGAGAGGAGGAGAAGGGTTATAACTAGTTCTGTTGCAGCATGGGGCTGCAGTCTGTGGAGAATAACAGGAGGTGTCGAGGGGTGGAGGGATAGCCTGGCCGGCAGTGGGGTAGCGCTTCGCAGCGATGCGTGCTAAGCAGAGCCGCTAGCCGCCGGAGGCCGGACCAAGCGGTCCCGACGATGCTGGAGGAAGAAGACGAGAGATTGAAGGTGCATGCCGGCCGTTGGATATAAATCCAATGGTTGTGGATGACAGAATCATTTGTTGACCAAGTTGACAACGCCCTGCATAGGCTTCGACCTATTGGCCCACATGTCAGCTTGCAAAAATGTGGCATATATTTAACCCATGTTTTCTAGAATGCACAGTCCATTTGCTGGGCTGGGTGAACAAATAATTTCGCGTCAATCAGGCCCATTTATATTTTCTAAGAAATCCCAGCCCATTTGCACTTCCTTGAAATACACGTATTAGGTGGGCTCATTATAGATATAATGCTATGTTAGAAGGATCAATTAATATCAAAGAATCAACCGAATAGGCACATTATATATATATATATAATTAACAAATTAGCGAGTTATTGCTCAAAATAAAAATGAGCGCGTTATTATTAAATTGGTCCTTAAAATCTTTGCAAGCTTTTGTATGCAATCACCAGGATTTTCCTTGCCTGTGAGTCAAAAACAACCAGGATTTTCCTTGCCAACTTCCGTTAAACATTTACTTTTATAAGTTAATAACACGTGGGATGTTTTTATAATGTATATATAAGTCTCTATAAAATATACGGTAATAGTAATAATATAGATATATATAATGTGGTTAGAAGGGAAAACATAAATTGGACACATCATTATTATTCTTATATATAGATAAATAGAACAGAGACCTGCGTTTTATTAAAAAGTACATTGGGTTGCCGATCTTTAAGAAAAAGCCCATAGGCTGGTATGGACCTCAAAAAATAAGTTGAAACCACTGTCGCCGTATGTCGTGGGCTACGCATGTTAAAATACAAAACCTAGGCCTAACTGATACTTGTTCGCCCTCTGAAAAAAATGATACCAGATCCCCGAGTGAACTGGATTAAAGAGGGGGGCGGCGGCACGACTGAAGAAGCACATCAGGAGCGATTTCTTCTTCTTCAGTGGATGTCTCTTGATAGCATTTTTTTACTTGCCTGTTCACCATACAACTTGTATTTTTAGCCTCCCAGTCCGTCGTGGTGGACCAGCAGCCCATTTCTTGGGAGGGCCAACCTACAGAAACTAGCTCTCGATTTTTCATCAAGCCCCCAAAACAATGCAGTACTATGTTTGTTTTGAGGCCGAAAACATTATGGTAGGGGTTGAGCGGGGGAGAGGGGAAGACAGAGTAATAAAAAGATTAAAAAGAGTTGATGCACCGTTGCTACCCTAACAAAGCAGGTGCAATTCTTCTCGGGAAGAAGGTGTGCCGTTGACACCCACATGTCACATACCCCATAGTAGGCATATTAACAAGTTCACACACAAATACAACAGAAAAGGTAAACATTCGTATCAAACTCAGGTTCATAGGACACGTTCATATTCATAGCCAACATTCACTATCAACAACTCAAAAGATTCATATATACACAAGCTCAGCATATCTATGCATCCAAATGATTGATAGATCACACGACAATATTCATACATAATTCACAAAAAGATTCAGGTATACACATGTTTAGTATGTTTATGCATCCAAATGATTGAGATCAGAACCAATATGATCCATGGACGAACTTTAATAACCTAGGGTACAGACTGGTAAATGGTGTTCAATCGGAGGTACTTCTTGCTAAAATTAGTTCTTGTACGAGTAAACTTTCGAGTACATAAGAGGCAGCACAGACAATCTGAACTTTGCTTGTAGGTTTATCCCCAAATAGTGGCCTCGTGCCAAGGGAGGTTTGAGCAACTTGGCCACTACTTTCATCCAACTAGTTTACTGGCTCATCTTGGTCCTGTATCTCGCCAAAATTCTACATTGCAGACAAGAAAGGAGGCGGTTGAGAAAATGAACCACCCAAATTTTTTGTGCAGTTCAACTAAAAAGGAACATCCTTGGCGTGCAGACTGATTAAGTGCCAGATGAATATACACGTCAACCAACTTGTCTGGAATCTTTAGACTCCATGCCATATAGTTCGCTACCATATGTGCCGATAACCAAAAGGCACAAGTTGGGACCAAAGACTGGACTGTGTTTTTCTGGGCTATGCACCAAGCAATATTTTTGGCGTTCACTCTCCTAATACTTGGAGTTTGACAATTGGTTGACGCCAGTTGATACTCGAATGAATATAGGCACTTCTTCTTGTCAACATCGATGCTTGTCTGAGTGATCTTTGGAGTACATAGCAGCAGCACAAGTACCTGTCCATCTGATCATTTTGTGCAGTTCTACTGAAATCACCCGATGTAATGATTTGCCTACGAGTTCAGGCTCCAAATTGCTCCTTTATGAAATCGGCAAACAGTAGCACAATACCAAATTACCAATACATATGACAAGCACAATAATCAGGATAAAGACCAGTACCAACCTATGTGAGGTAGCATATCAATTACTATTTCCTTTGACTAGAAGTCAAGATAAGCGAAGCGACTAACAGCAAATGAAGAAAGCAAGCCGAGATTAGCGACTGACAGGAAAGGACGGAAGCTGTCGAGGCAATGAAGCACCCAATTTTTTTGTGCAGTTCCACCAAAATCGAGCATCCCTGTTGGCACATATATTGAGAGAGTGAGATTACTGTAATAGTGGGACTAGTTGATGAAACATACACTAACAAATAGAAGCACCGTCATTATCTTAATGGGTAAAGTTAGCAACATAGTAGTCTTGCTTAAAGAGAGGTATTAGTTTATTTAATCAGTGCCAATTAGCTCAACACTCAAAGCATTGCCATTTATCATAGGTTGCAAAACTTTAACGTGCAAAGATAAAGGAGTTTCTCATGACAGTAGCACGATACAAATAGAGATGACAACAAACTAATATGGATGAAGGCCTTAGGCCCGTACCAACGTGAGAAAAAAAGCTTATTCATGTAGTCCCATAAGAGATGATAAAGCACTCACTGGAATCACACTATAGTATATATTTTTGTGCACTTCAAATGTATGGTTGAAATCACTCTTGTTTACCAGTGCTGAGATTATATCGAAAGATTATCAAGAACTTCCAGCAGAGTTAAAGCACTGGCTGGGATACAGTTCATTGTATTGTCTTGTGTAGTTCCACTAAAATGTATGATTGGCACAACATGATCCCTGTTTGCACAGGTAGGAACAAGGTGAAACCTTCATTAGCTTAGTGAGAAAGGATAGGAAGACACTAGCATATTACTCAAACAGTAGCATCAAATTCATGATGGACAATACGCAAAACATTGCCTCATTGAACCAATGACAATAAATTGACATGCAAAACAATAGCACTATTATGTCATGACACTAATAATATTCCCTCCCTGCTCCACCACATGATTCACCTCCATAGACAAACATACACACGTACATGATTTAGCATAGGGTCCTACTAAAGATTTGTTTAACTCCAACAGGAAAATTAGGTAGTAATAAATTAGTGGTACTTATGTACTCCTAATTAATTAAGTGAGACAACAAAAGTGGAAGGGCTCCCTGGAGGATCGTCTCACATGTAAGGTAGTCGTTGCCAGAGCCCTTGAATGGCCTCGACTGAGGCCTCTGGCTTCAACAAGATCGTCTTGGCACTATTTATTCTTCTTCTTCTTCCTCTTCATGCTCTGTTTCTCTTTCTCCTCACCAGTTGGTGAAACCAAGTACATGATTGGCCTTCTAATTCAGAATTGGTTTTGTCAGTGAGGGAGTATAAGTGTACTAGTAAAAATAGCATTATTTTCTCATGCCAGTCAGAAAATAGAGATGAACACATGCATTAAATATCATTTTTACCTAAAGGAAGGTTATGGCGCCAATATGGATGATGAGGATTGGAACACAGATCTCCCTTTGTGCAGTTCCACCAAAATGAACCAACTGTTCCATTCTGACGTTCCAGTTAAACAGCACAAAAGTCACTTCTTTTAAGAAGAGTTTTGTGCAGTGCACCAAAAGGTCACAACAGCAACCAGGTGAATTGGATATCCCTGTTTGCAGAAAAAGGTACAGAGGAAACAGTCAGAGTCTCAAACAATTACAGGCAAAAACATTTGGCTAAACTTGTTATGGCTTATAACAGTGGCATGGCTTCATTTTTACCAGGGACATTAGATTAAGAACAGATAAATATTTGGTATAAGGGCATGGGACAGTGGGTGCACCATCAGTCTAGCACCATGTACGTAAACATGGGCATAAAGTGGTGATTCATTGTTTGTTGCCCCGAGAAACAAACATCCAAGAAACATATATGGATTGGTCCCATTTTTGTTCACTCTAGCCACCTACTCCTATGTGTGGATAGAAAATCTAGTCCTGGTCATACCACTGTGTACAGCGTTACCCCTATATTTCCCTTTTCGACCAAGAGACCGGTTGGATGACCAGTCTGTACTACTTTCACCCCCTTTCCTTCATGTTTGTACCAAGTCCGATGTACATACTAAATTCCCCCACCCCCACTTTATTTCTTGTTTGAACCAAGTACTCCCTCCGTCCAGAATTACTTGTCATCAAAATGGATGTGTCTAGAACTAAAATACATCCAGATACATCCATTTCAATGACAAGTATTTTCGGACGGAGGGAGTACATGATTCCACTCCATGAAGTAGCTTTACCTCTAACAATAGAAAAAAATAGGTGACATTGGACCATCCGATCGAGAGGGGCTGAGAGGTAGAAAATGATGCACATGCAGCGATGTAGTGAGCTGGGGAAGTAGAGCTAAGGCGGTTTCGAATGAAGATATACCTGAAGGTCGTTGGGATGTGGATAGGTGGGCGGCGGGAGGCCGGATCCGCCCATAGGCAACGACGAAGGGATCGGAGGACCTCCCGTGCCGGCGCTCGGCCAGAGATAACGGTGCGGCCGGCAGTGGGTCTCCTCCCTCGCTGTCGACGACGGCCTAAATGCTGCCCCTCCTCCCCTTCACCGGCGGAGGGGGATACATCCGGATCTGTAACCAGTGGTGAGGATAGAAAGCCAGTGTTTTTTGAAGGGAGAAAGACAGTGTTACTAGCCCCATCTTGTTTAGATCTGGAGAGAATGAGAGTGTGTGAATAGAGCAACCCTAGCAAGCAAGCACGGAGGCTCCGGCCTATATATACGTAGTGGGGTAGTTTTCCTTTTTCACTCCATCAAAACAATCATTTAAAATTGTGTACTACTACATGCCAGGTCACGGTTTTTTTAGTTGTTGATTGTTTTTTGAGATAGTTACCCGCTTGTTCCAAGTGGTGTTACGGTGTGCCAGGTCGCACTTTGTATCGTTCAAGTCTGGTACTACAAGTCCCTCCATTAAATGAACAACTACCCCCTCGTAAAAATTGTGAACAAGCCCACGGCTAAAATTAGCGGAAATGTGGGTTGCCCCAACATGCATTATTATTTATATTTTCTACTCCCTCCGTTCCTAAATATAAGTCTTTTTTATTAGCCACACCTAAGACAAGAATTTTTTTATTAGCAGTGAACCCCACATGTCATAGACACAAAAATTGTGGCAAGATTCCCTTAGGAAAGCCAAAGTGTGTCTAACAATTAGGCAAGTGTGGCAAGTGTGGGAAAAATAATGTGGCAACATAAGACAAACATAGTCACAATCCAAACAGCTCCGTACTTTTTTGTGACATGCATGAAAATTTGGTTAGTTAAATTTATAGTCAAAATTTGGCAAGGTGCGTCAAATAAACACATGGAAGTATCAAAAGGAAAGTCACGGCATGCATGCATGCATGAGTTGTACTCCCTCCGTTTCCAAATATAAGTCTTTTTAGATATTGCAACAAGTGACTACATACGAAGCAGAATATTTCTACATACGAAGTAGTCCATTTGAAATGTGTAAAAAGACTTATATCGAGTGCAGTGCTTTGATGTGTCGCGTCAACTCGTACAAGACCGAGAAATTTGATTACTACAATGCCCTCTCCCCCGTGGACTGAGCTCTGGTGCGTTAACTGCACCTGCCTTTGGCTGCATGACAGGAGGGCCAACCACCTATTGGGCCCACCTGTCATAGACGCAAAGGCAAGTGCAGTAAGTAGAAGCTTTCGCTACACGCTATCCCTCCCACACGAGGTGGACGGACATGCAACAGTGGATTCAATACTGTAGAAGTAGGAGTAACATCATTGTTCATCTACTCGAAGAGGCGAAGAGCCAAGCACAACCCGAACGTGGAAATTGCGAACGCTCGCGTGGTGTGGTGCCTTGGAGCACGCATATACTAGCCAGGCTCTTGCATGAGACAAAATTGCTAGTATTGTTTAATAATTAAACTCCATCATCCATTGGTTGATACCCATTCTGCATAGGTCCACGTGCTTAGCACCGTTTCCTCCTGGGGTCACCAATGTTTATTTGCTAATTAATAGCATTGCATGCAATGAACTAGCCATTGCAAGTCATTAAAAGCATGCACACCTCTCATCTCTTATTGGTTGATACGTCAAGAAACAAGAAACAAGGTAGACATTAATGCACCGTGCCTAAGTGTTTTGGGACTACTTGGTTTTCGTAAGATGACTTACACACCTAGACGGAGGGAGTAGTATAGCCCTATTAACCGGAAAGGAGTATTTGCCTTTCTAGAGATTTCAACAAGTGACTACTACACCGCGTGCAGTACTCCCTCCCTTCCGGTTTATAGGGCTCAAATCTCAAATCTCATGAACCAAGGCATTTTGCGATTGGAGGAATGTATCTCGTACTTTACAAAACTACCCTAATTAAACTCATGCATTAATTATGTAGTTCTCTCGTTTTCCTCTCCGCCTTGGTCGCGGTGCACAATATTGACCACTCCTATATGACTAGCCGCTCTATCTACATGTGGGACATTTCAAAGCATCCGGGCCCGCGTGCCATCCACCAAATCACAGCGAGGTGCTACAGTCGAGACTCACCTGTCACCTCGGTGTGGCCGTCATGACCCGTCATATCACAAAACCCACACCTTTACCAGCAGTGGTAAGGTGGCCTCCAAGTTGGACTGGACGAAGCAACCATCATTTCACTGGAACGCTCATTCAAGCCCTTTCTTCCATTTCTTGAAGAAAACCTCACTCCAGGCTACTCACTTCTGCCATTTTTCTTCTGTACCGACGTAGGAAAGGCGGGCGAATCAGTTATGCTGCTATACTTTCATTCCGAGAATCTTCTTTTTGCGAAGCACCGACCGATTCTCACATCCTATTATTTTCCCGTTTTCATTGTGATTGTGGTTGCCTTTCGATTGCTTTTTGTTTGGCAGTTCATTGATGGATCCTGGAGCACTAGGCAAAGAGTTGTCGGTGGACAACCCACTGGAGACAGCGATCTCCATGAAGCGAGCACCGACCAACGAGTTGACCATGTTGGCGGGCCAACCCATGGAGATGAAGAACTCCAAGAAACAAGCACTGGCCAAAGAGTTGACGACGTTGGCGGATGAACTCCTCAAAGAAAGTTGGAAGAACATTAAGGGCCCCACTGTGCCTACCCCAGGAACTCTGATAGCCACCTATGCGAGTCTGAAGGCCGAGTTTGAGGAGATAGTCGCCGTTGAGAAGCAGTATTCCCCTAGCAAGGTGATGGCCCCCATCGAGGACGAGGAGATGGCCCCCGGAGGGATGAGATCCCCCGGTGAGCTGCACAAGGTAAAAAATAATGGTTTATTACCATGGTTGTGGTTTTTGATTATTTGCAATGTGGTTGCTAATATATTAGGGTTGTGCAGATGCCGGTGGATGTCCTTGATGATTCCGATGTCGCGGCCCGTCCTGTTGGCATCGCCCTAGAGATTGATTCCGATGCCGCTATCCATCCTGTGGGCATCACCCCAGAGATCGATTCCGATGTCGCGGTCAGTCCTATGGACATCACCCCAGAAATCGATTGCCATGCCGCTGTTCGTGCTGTGGTCATTGCCCAAGAGTTCGATGACAAGAAATAGTTGGTCGCGCTAATCCTTCAGGGTAGTTTGCATTGCCCTGTGTTTAATTACGAGAATGATCCGTGTTATCAAACCATCTTAGGGCCAGTGCACTATCTTGTGTGGGAGGATCTTGCTACTTTTGTTTGATAGTGAATCATGCGATGAATCATGCGAACCCTCTCCGAGTTATGGAAACAGATGTATCCTCACCAGCTTTTGATGTAATATTTGGCATGCTTAGATGTAAGTTTGAACTGTTTATCATATCAGCAAGGCTTGTTTGATGATTCTTGGTGTTAGTAGGCTAGCTACTATGCGAGCTATAGTACTTGCAAAACACTCACCGAAGAGAAACGTTGGGGCTGATGAGCTTGTGGTACGCTTATACTTATCCCTCGTCGATCGACCAATAGCCCTAGCTCCTAAATTGTAGGCTTAGCGATAGATCAGACAATAGTCGACACAGATACATTCACACCTCATTTGGTTCATAGGGTAGGGAAATCGTAGCAAAATTACAGAGAACGTGCAACACAAAATCATAGCAGTGCAGAGACGTACTCCCTCCATTCCAAAATAGATGACCTAGGCGGGCTAGTTTGGCCTAGTGGGTTTTAGTGATATGACGTGGTACAGTGCCGTCCAGTCTTTGCGTGTGGTAGCAGTATTGCGGGTACAGTAAGTTTTCTTGAAGAAGCGGAATTCAACGAAGTCATGATGGTTCCTTCATCCGAACAACTTACAGTGGGAAAGGTTGGTCCTGCGATACAATCGGGGTAGACCAGGATAATTTTTTGCATGGCAGGTGGACCAGGATGGTCGACGCCCCACATGTCGGTGAATGAAAGTATTCTTTCCGATATAGAGGACAAGCAATGAGTATTCATTGTTTATTTTTGATGAGAGCTATTGTCTCCACTGTTACAACGTAGGAGTGTGAAACACAACAGCCCAGTGAACTTGGCATGTGCACCACTCCCTCCTTCCTCATGTAATGCCCAGGTTACAACTTTTTCTCACTTTCTCTCTATCTATTTCCTCTCAAATGTTTTTTACCTTTCTTTTTTAGACACAATTGTTTTTATGCCTTTTTTAGAATTATTTTTTTATACCTAGGAGCATGTGTAGAGACGGGCTCTTGCAGAGCCCACTCCTTGACTTTGTCAATGCCTCTCTCTCCTCCACATAAGGAGTACTACTTGCTATGCATGCATGCGGTGGGCAGCTGGCGTCTTGAGGGGCCAGGGCGGTGAGAGCGGGCTCCGGAAGCGGTCCGGACTCCAGCATGGCCCACCTCACATTATCACCATATATTTCTTGGAGTCCGTGCGCGGCGGGCGGGCGATCTCTTCTCCCTCCCCCGTTTCTCTCTTCTCAGCCGACACCCGCCGAGCGATTAGATTTCGGCTATTGACGGTTTATTCAATTACGGTCCCACATGTCAGTGAAATTGCAAGACAACGCGTGTCCCCTCTGGTGAGTGGCGTGCGAGCCAGACTTTCGAGGGTGCGATGGGTACGAGTCGTAAGTGTGCCACCTTTTCCTTTAGAACTTGCGAAGCGTAACATTTTTGCGCGATCGACTAATAGAAATCCAGAACAAAATGACAAGGGCGATGCTTTCTCGCTCGTTAGGCGGGCTAGTTCGAGTGATATGATGTGCTACAGTACCATCCACTTGCTCCATTTTTATGTAAGCAAGAGTTTACACTCTTACGCAGGAGGAGTGCGAAACACCGTGAATCTAATTTTGATCAAGGGATAACTGTTCCCTACCAAATAATGGAGGACTGTCAGTGATTATAGCATGATAATTAGGGCATCAGTGATGGCCCACAAATTTACACTGGCATCTGTCCGAGGACACTGATGGATGCCATCCGATGCTGCCCGCATACCTTTCGACAACTATATGAACTAGCGGGACAAAATTCGTGCAAACAAAGCAAATTTCAAATTAACTGGATGAAATTCATTACATTCAAAAACTTTTCCTACAAACTGGACGAAATTCATTACATATTTCGCACAAACCATACTAAAACCTACTGTAAACCTAATCTAAACGATCGCTGGTGCCCGACCACCATGTCCGGCCATGAACCCAAGAAAGACGGCCATTGCCTTTGCCTCCTCCTCATCCGCCTCGATAACCTCCTCCTCCGGATCACAAGGTTCTGAAGATTTCCGCCTCCACGTCACCGTCAAGCGGCTAGTCGGCCGCCAATGTTTACCCCACCAAGCTTGGCGTCGACTGAGTGGAGTAGAGGTGGCCTTCCTGGGACCAGAGCGGCGGTGACCTACCGTGTACTACTCTTCCTCGCTACCGGCTGCACCTGCGCACGCGTGCCTGCTTCGTGGTCGTGGCGGCGGAGGGCGGCCGAGGGGGGGGGGTGCCGGTGATCTCCTTTGTTTGCTCCTGCGACAGTATGTCAAAGAAAGCTTTGGAGCGCGCTCCGAGCAGAGCCGCCGATGTCCCTCGTCTGCTCCTGTGATAGTACGTCCAAGAGAGCTTCGGAGCGCCAGGAGGCCATGGTTGGAGTGGTGCCGACAGAAGGAAGGGACCGGGGGAGAATAAGTGTGGGTCTTTGGCTATGGCTGGGAGCTGGGGCTCAAGTTAATATAGCGGGCGAATGGCAATGAGCCGCGGCAGATGGATGGACAACTGGCGCCGGAGTAGGTTCGTCGGGCGTGAATGCGGACGCTGCTTCAGTGACTTAACTGCAGATGCATTGGGTTAATGACATGTGGGCCCAATGGGCATCTGGCCCGCATGTTAGTGACACACCAATTGCACCTGCAGTTAAGTCCGGTGAATGCGACACTGACATTCTGGAGACATGGTGACCGTTTCAGGCGGGAAGCGCGCACTAGCGATGGAAGGGGTTTCGGTGTGCAGTGGCACTAAGATAGGTCGCTCACGATCCGTACCGTACTACCATAGTACCCTCTCTAGCTAGGCTGTTTTATAGATTGTCATTGTGATGGATGATATACATGAGCAAGGCGCTCCGAGTATGACCGTTGGTGTTGAGCCAAGTGAATACATGCTCGGCGTTCGCATAGGCCTCCATCAAACGTCTGAACAGTAATGTCAGGCACCGCCGGGGTGCACAGGTGATGGGCTCGCCGTTTGCGTTGTGCCATGAGTAGGACTTTGATTTAGAGGGCGACGTGCATGCATTAGCATGCTTTGACAGCATGACCGTGAGTGTCTAACGCGAAGTATTTCATTTTCATTTGGCTGACGAGGGTGCATTGCAGTGACGAGTCCGTGGTTTGATTCCCCACATACGCATAATTTTGGTTTTTACATTATTTCTTTCTCCATTGAGAGGTAGGCCCGCGTAGATAGATAAAGAACACAAGCTGATGAGGCGCATGCTGACTGTTTGACTAGTCAACCAGACAAATATGGAGCTATATGCTGAGACAGTGGCCCTATAATCACCATATCTCATATACAATGATCAAAGTGAGCTATCAAGACAAGTTCGATGACCGCCAATGCATTTTACTCGATAATAAATGACCAGGATTGAAGGGGAATCCTAATTTCCTTCGTCTTCTGTCCTTGAGCTCTTGACAAACCAATGCACTATACGGTTGTCTGGCCACTCCACCCCAGATCTCTCACCAAGCGTCGTTCATGCCACCACGCCGCACACTAACCGGTAAGGCAGCAATGGCATCCCGCCACGCCGAGTTCCTCGCCGCACACGACCGCACACAATATGGTAGGGAAGCGATGTCATCCCGCCATGCCGAGTTCATTGCCGCTCGCGACCTCACAACTATGTGGGAGGAATTTGAAGATGCCAAGGCCGAATGGGCGGTAGAGCAAGAGGCGGCCAAAGCCGCACAAAGGGAGCGGAAAAGTCAGAAAGCACTCAAGAAAAGAGAGGCCCGCCGCCACAAGAAAGAAAAGGACGCATGCGCTGCTGCAGAGAGGTCGGCGAAGATCCAAGCACGGTGGGGTGTCGCCAACAAAGCCGGGAAGGAGAACGACGTCGTCTGGCCAGCATGTGAGAAGTAGTAGTACTGGTAGTTAGTGTGTGTGTCTATGTCTGAGTACGAGCATGTACCAGTACTACTAGTTACTACTGTAGTTTTTAGAGCAAATTACCAGTACATTAGCCTAGACTAAATGGAAAAATTCCTATCCTATGCATCAAATGGCATCTCTTTCTCTATAGGAATTCAGATGCATGTCATCCCACTTCCTATGATTTTCATATTCCTATAAAATTCCTATCCTATGAATGAAAGGAGGCCTCTGTTGGATTAACTACTGTAGCTAGCAGTACTGCTGGTATAGTAGTTTGACGGCTCATTAGTCATTGTTACTCAAGAAGTGGAATTCAACGAACTCATGAGGGTTCCTTCATCTGAGCAACTTCAAAGTGGGAAGTGGGCATGTGATTTGACGCCTCATTAGTCATTGTTACTGCGGCACGATGACCTGGGTGACTCTCGCTTGGAGTTCTGCGTGCATGGCAAGTGGACCAGGATGGTCGATGTTCCACATGTTGTCGAACGAAAGTATTCTTTCCGATATTGAGGAGCAAGGAAACCACGTGGTATAGTATCACTGCTGATTGGTTCTCAAAAAAATAGTATCACTGCTGATTTATAATTATTTTTTATTTCTGATGAATGCTAACGTTTCAACTCTTATGACGAAGGGTGCCAAACACGACACGTGCTGGATGTCCCACACGTCAGCGAAAGGGGTGGGACATGAACAACGTGGTACGTAGAGCCCAACGTAAAAAAACAGCATGGTAGAGCGTCTCCACTTCTTCCACTTCTGGGTCGGAGACCACACGTAGTAGTACTTAGTGGTAAGAACGATACAAAGTGCGACCCGGAGAGAAAGACACGTCTAATTGGAAGGTCTCGGGGCATACACGTAAACAAATATAAAAGTTAATATGTGCCTCCAACTAATATAGTAGCAGTAGAGTACTTATGCATGTACTCCATAACATCACCGTGCATTGCACGTACAACATTTAGTGGTAGTACGTAGTAAGAGACAAATGCCGCCCAAGAGTTCCCTTCTCGACCTACGTTTGGGTGTTTGGTAGAGTGTATGGAGGGTGCATGAGTCCACACTAGTTTAGCACAAATACACTAGAAGCATGCATGAAGAGAGCATGCATGAAGAGGGGTGTTGAGTTGAGCATGCATGAAGAGGGAACAACTATGCTGAGACGAGAACGCAACCAAACAAACCCTATATGCCATGCATGTTCATACCATTTGTGCCATTCTACTTCACTTACTGCGCTACATTACTCAGGTTCGTACGTCCACTCCTGGGTACATGTCTGTCTCGTAGTTCCAGTCCCATGTGTTCTTCATATAGATGGAATGATCCTTGCATAACACATGCAACTTGATGCTAGATGTCTCGCGTGTTGGCAAAAGGATGAACAAAGCTCATGTAAAAAAATACTAGAGTGGAAGAACATAGATTCCCGATGACAGAGAAGGAGCAAGGAACCTCGTGGTGGAGCGTCTGCACTCATAATATTTAATATTATTCAGCGATATAAAATCAACCAATCATCTCCATAGTGGACTGGAAGAGTAAGAAACACGGCAGCCCAGTGTAGTTACATCATACTAGTACATGGCTAACTCACGCTATCACCATATTTCTTGGCTTCCGTGCGATACCTATCACTAGTAATCCAGCAGCCTGTATCGCTTCTCCCTCCTCATCTCTATCAAAGTGCGGCGGGCTGGCGTTTTTGCCATCTATTGAGGTCGGTTAACTCATCACATGTTAGCGACATGCCAAGAGCATTCTAAAAAAATTCCTTTCACGTTCCGTTTTCAAAAAGAAAAAAAATCCTTTCACGTACGAATTTGATTGTATGCTTTGAGCAACTTGCATGTCCTATACTGCTCCTGTTTGATACTCTAACTTAGCTAGAGGTCAGACTAACTCATGACTAACCCTGAACTAACTATAGCCAAAGAGGTGTTTGGGTGACAGGGTTAGATTGACAATAAATGCACTTGATGGAGAGAGAAAAGTGATTTTTCAGTGGTCCCAATGAGAACTATCTCCAGTTAGCACCTCTTGGGTGGGATAGTTTTTTTTGGTGGGTTTGGTGCAACTTGCTCCAATTTAAACCCTCATGCTTTGATACTTTAGGGCTATTTGAGCCCCAACTAGCTCAAAGTAACTCTAACCCATGGATCCAAACAGGGCCTATGGCCAGTCTCGGCGCGGAGCAGTCGCGTGCACCGGAAAGCGGCGCTCTCTCGGTCGCCGTGCCACTTCAAAGCCGGCGCCTGTGAGAGGTCATCTCCGCTCTGGCCGGGCATTAATGCAGCACTGACGCTCCAGGGCGACGCTGACCGTTTCACGCAGGAAGCGCGCGTTGGCAAGGGAGTATAGGTTTTGAACCGTTTCAGGTGTAGTACTGGTAGTTTGGAAAACTACTCAATTATTGCACTCAGTTTCCTAAGAAATTGTGGTAAAAAACATTACTCCACAGCCCGCTTCCCTTCTCCTTCCTCTTCCACCGCCCGCGCATGTCCGCAGGAAGCAACCGGTCTACCCTTATATAGGAGTGCTAGCACAAAAAGATGCATGCATGACCACTAAAATTTCCATATTAAAGCGCCGCTCTGGCGGGAGTATGGCGTATGTTGTTACCTTCGGCCGGGCCATGGCTACCGGGCGACGGCGACCAGAGAAGAGGCAGCGGGAGGGGAATGAATGCAGCTACTGTTTGGGTTCGCCTTCTGGCTTAAATAAATGCGCAACATCACGTGTACCCGCGGGTGCACAAATTGTAACATACGTGTCTGCTTAAGTGGGCGTCACATAACTGGTGTGTATGTGAGAGAGAGATTCTGAGAGACAGAGTGCATGTGTGCGACTCTACTCTTCGGACATGTACTCAACCTTTTGCATCGGGATATAAGTATAATGGTATTTACTTTAGCTAGTGATTTACGTGGCCATGTTAACGTGGTTATGTCAAAAAAATGTCACTTCCTACTCGTGATTTGCGTTATATAATTACAAGCAATATTCTCGTGCATTGCATGGAACATCAATATGCATTTTTTTACAAAACACCTATTGTGATTGACCCATGCAAGAGTAATCCCATGTGTAAAAACTAATGATATCTCGAGAATTCTATCGGAAAACTGGTATCTCGAGAATGTCATCGAAAAAAATGAAAGATGAGAGATAAGGCGAGGAGGAGTGGAGCGTGGTGGTGACTGGTGGTCGGAATGGGCGGAGGCATGGGGATTGACGGCGCCGGCAGGCGGCAGCGGCCACCATGCATGCTAGCTTGTTCTAGAGACTTATTCCTTTTTTAACTGCTGAGCAATGAGGTTGTGGGAGATAATGACGTGGAGAGAGGTGCGGGTATCTTTTGTAAAATTATCATAGTTTGCTTTCTATCCGTCAGATATAGATCATACGGTCTGTATTACAAGATGGCAGGCACACCATCATCGCGAACTCGTTTTTTATAAGGGTACAGATGTTAAGTTTGCTGACTACTAAAGTGAAGTGGAATTTGTCCATGTTATGCAAGTAAATAAAGGTGATTGTTTATCATACGGGGTAAGGTTGGATGAAGGGTGGTAGGAAGAAATGCTCTGCCTAGAGCATGTGTGTGTGAGATGGAGTCTTAGTGTGTGTGTGGGGTGTCTGTGTGTGTGTGTGAGTGAGTGAGAGAGAGAGAGATGGAGTCTTAGTTTGTGTGTGAGAGAGAGAGAGATGGAGT
>NC_041389.1:449407116-449408485 GCF_002162155.2 Triticum dicoccoides | reverse complement strand
TAGGGACGGCGGCGAGACGGCAGCCGACGCGGAGGCAGGCGAAGACGGCGGCGAAGGGGCTCCGGGGACCTGGTGGAGCTCGCTGCTGCTCCGGCGAGGACGTCGGCGGGGCCTGGTGTGGGAGCTCCTTCCCCTGGGGCTCGTGGACGAGGGAGCAGGAGGCGATGCGGGCGGGCGCCTGCGGGCCGGGGCGGCGGCGGCTCGGGCCCGGGCGGGCTACGCCTGGGCCTGCAGGGCCGTGCGAGGTGGGAGGAAGGCTGCGGGGCGCATGGCGCTCTCCCGTTGGCTGGGAGGCGACTGGAGCGGTGGCGCTGGCGAGTGGGACGGTGCCAAGTGGCGGACGGGAGGTGGACGGGCGTGGAAAATGAGGCGCCGGTGTCTGGGAGGTTAGGGGAGGAGGCTAGGGGTAGGTTTAGCCCGAAAATGGACGTGGGGGTGTCCATTTATAGGTAGGAGGGGCTAGGTTAGGGGGAATTGGGGGCTTTCAAAGCCCTCCGATCGCGATCCGACGGATCCGAATGAGGGGGAGGTTAGGCAGGCCTGGGAGAGGTTGGTGGGCTGTGTTTAGATGGGCTAAGCTTTCAGGAGAGAAGAGATGGCATCCCAGCAGCAGTTTCAGAGACCGAAACGTTCGGCGAAGGTACCGGCAGCGGTACCGCTATATGTTTAACGGTTGGGCTATCAAACGAGCTCTGGATGCGACGAAACTTGACAGGCGGCCTGTCTACACTATAATAAGACCACACGCCAAGTTTCATCCCATTTCGAGAACATTTTTATGCCACTTATAAAATAATACTTCGAAGGTGCCGCGGGCGTGTGCGAGTGTGAAAGGGCTCGGAACGGACAACGGAGAGAACCGCGGAACCCGAACGGATGCAAGTTTTGAAAAACATGCGGATGAAATGCAGATGATGACATGGCAAAGTGCAACACGCATGCAAATGACATGGCAACAAAGGCGAAATAACTGGAAGACACCTGGCGCATCGAATCCGGGGCGTTACATAGTGTGTGTGCGTGTGGGGGGGTGTGCGTGCGTGCGTGCATGCGCATGCACGCGCGCGCGCGTGTGTGTGTGTGTGTCGCGAGGTCCCCTATGGCGGATATAATTTAAGTGTGCATGTCTTCATCATAGAGAGGTGATGTGTATGGCAGAGGCCACCAACGATGGGGTGCGAGAGAGAAAATGCCCGTAGGGAGGGAAGAGAAGGTGCGTACGCGTGAGAGGAGTCGACATCGAGAGAACGTGTTTGTTCGAGAGACACCAAGGAAGACTACTATATATCGATGGTGCATGTAGGCGGGAATTAAACAAAGGGATGGTCTTACTGGTTTCGAGGATATAAGGGAAGAGTGAGAGGCACGC
>NC_041389.1:449390687-449407106 GCF_002162155.2 Triticum dicoccoides | reverse complement strand
GTGAGTGTGTGTTTTACCCATCCAGGCGGAAGTTATGTGCACAAAAGAGGAGAACAATTCCATGTGGCGTTAGGATTGAGGGTAATTAAGTACGTATGGAGACATAGAGGCCTTGAACGTGCATGTGTGAGAGGTATACATGTATATGCGGGATGTGTGTGTGTGCGCGCGCATGATCGAGATAAAAGAAAGAAGACATAAGTCATAAGATCAACGACATGGGAGAGACGGATCGGTATTACAATATGCATGCATGTGAGAATGCAGGGAAGAAGGCCCGACAATTGAGCATGTGTTTTTGTCTTTAAGAGATAGTGGCGTGGGCTGGAGCATGCATCTATGGCGAGCAGAGGGAGTGAGGCACAACGATTGTGCAAAAGAGATCAACCTATAAATGCATATGTATGGAGAGACATATATAGTGTGGGTGATAGGAAGCAAGACTCCGTGCGAGAAAGAAATGTTGACGGAGAAACTACAGATAGATACAGAGATGGAGATGTTAGCTAGAGGGACATCCGCTAGTTTGGGTGTTGGAGATGACCGCCAGGTGGTTCAGAGGGTGAAGTTATATATGTGTGTGAGAGGGCACTTGACTGCATGTAGAGAGAAACATATGTAGTGTGCGTGATAGGTATCAAGAGTGAGGGCGAGAAAGAAGGTTGATGGAGAAACATATAAATAGAAAGATAAAGATGCTAGCTAGTGTGCGTTAGAGATAGGATTCGAGTGGATTAGAAGGCTGAGTTATGTGTGTGGGTGTGAGAGAGATAGAGAGAGGATGCATGTGAGTCACATACAAATAGATATCAGAGAGAAATGAGATCCCGAGAGACGGAGTTTTGTGTCTGCGAGAGAGAAAGATATTTCACAATGAGAGTGATAGCTAGAGAGACATATGAGGGAACGCAAGATATCTGTAGGGAGAGGGAGTGTGTGTGAGCGACATACAAGAGAACAATGGAGAAATATGAGACCCTGGGAGACAGAGTTTGTGTTTGTGTGTGAGAAAGAGATATTTAAGAGGAAGAGTCGTAGATTCTCATATCTAAGGAGCGAAAGACATCTCTGTATGAGGGGTGTGCGAGTGGCACACATGGGAATAGTAGAGAGAAATGAGACCCCGGGAGACAAAGTTTTGTGTTTGTGTGAGAGAAAGAGATTCCACATGGAGAATCATAGTTAGAGACACATAGCAGAGAGCGAGATATACTTAGAGAGAGATAGAGTGATGAAGGTCGAGGGAGAGAGTACCGTCAGTGTGTTACGAAGATAAAAGATCATTGTCGACATACAGGTAGCACGAGAGATACCTGAGAGACGATGAACGCCTATAGGTCTAGAGAGATAGTCCTATATAAGCATGAGTGATGGCTATATGACACGAATATCTAGATTAAAGGGGGTTCAAATATTTAAACTGGAGATCACGACATCGATAATATCAAAACGCAAATTGGTGTATCAAACATGCATATTCATTTGAATTTGGGCACATGTGTAATGTTATATAGTTTATCAATATTGGTGATCCATAGATTCTTTAATTACAAACAATGCATGGTTTATATGCAATTAATGTCTAAACGGGATTACACTATATGTTGCATGTGTGAAACACATTATACATGTTTGAGAAGTAAAAAAACCCCGCATGAAACACACATTAATTGGAGACAGTTAGCGAGGAATGCATACATTAGATTTCAACATAAAGTGGTTTCAAATATTTGAAAATCCAAATTGATGGATACAACCTTATGAATCTGAGATCATGCCATTTGTATATTTATGTATAAATGGTGTTGTTCTTTTGAAAGTATATATATAAAAATGATGTATATAGAATGTAATTCCAATTGAAAATGGATCCTTCCCGAAAAAATAGAATACAAACATGATTCGAATTGAGTTGGCACGGTAAATATGCACTCTGCAAAATTTAAACGAAGCGGGGAAAGTCGCAGTAACTGCCTGAAATCAAAATCTACGAGATGGAAATTACTACTGCCTATCCCTGCCACGCAAAGCCTATCTGTTGGATTTCTATAGGTTTCGATAGGGGTAGGTTTGTAATTTCACCCAAACGTGACGTAACCGCCTCTCACCCGGATTCATACACGGTGGGCGCCAAAACACAGTGTGTCCTCGGCCGAAATTGACTCCCTCCCCGATTCATATTCATACACGGTGGGTGCCAAAAACAAACTCTCGTCGGCAAATATTCGGTGTATGTGAGATTACCGTCCTATCCCCAACCGACTAATATTGTTGTGATGTAGTAGAAATTTGAAATGGGGGCTAAGTTTGTAAATTTCCTCGCATTTGAGACAAGCGTGCCCTGAATACATGGTTCCCCCTTCCTCTCTACCTCCCTTTTCCCCATTCGTACTCTGTGGGCGCCAAAACACCCTCTCCACCCCACCCTCATCCGTCCGCCGCCGTCCGCCACCCCATCCACCGCCGTCCTCCTCCACCACGCCGGAGCTGATACCCCGCTGCCGCCGTCTATTACAAGAGATCGACCTCTCTCATCCATGGCTTCGAACTGGGATCCTTGCATCCCGTCCTCTCGCTTCATCCCTGCCGTCGTCCACCTTGCCGGCGCCGCTCCTGTGACCATCTCGTCCATCGTGCCCCGCCGCCACCGTCTACCCTCCTAGATCTACTTCCACGCCGCCAACAGCCATCGCCGCCGCAGCACCGTCAAATTCTCAGCAGATGCGTACACGGCGCCGCACCAGTGGCGGTACTCTTTCGTATCTGCTCAACTTATTTATCGCAGCAAGAAAATAGATCGCCACTGCTTTACTCTGATTTCTTGTCTTGGTTGCGAAGTTGCCTTTGTCCGGTTTGCACCTTCAGATCCGCCATGGCACGCTCAACACTATACTCCCAATGCTTATGGTTTCCCCTTTTATATTCCACACCAGTTAAACAACAATAGACTAAATTTCAAAATTGGGCCAGTCGATTTTTCAGAGCTCGCCGGAGTTTGCCGGTGCGAACAAAGGGGCTCGGTTGGTTGTTGGGCCTCGCCGAACAAAGAAAACTTGACGCGGGTGGGGGTTGGGGCGGGGGTGGGGGGTGGGGGTGGCAGAGGAACACATGCGGTGGGGGTCGGCGGTCCGGCCGGCGGCCCATGCGGTGTTCTGTATGGGAAGAATCAGAGACGAGGAAGAAGAAGGGTTAGGAGACGTAGGATCTTCATCCAACCGCTTGAAATGGTCGAGAGACAGCTGGGATTTGCATTCTTAATGCGCTTTGGTTAATCATGTGTGGGCACTGCGCAACCAACATTTTATTATCCAAAATCT
This sequence comes from Triticum dicoccoides, assembly GCF_002162155.2. Lineage (NCBI taxonomy): Eukaryota > Viridiplantae > Streptophyta > Magnoliopsida > Poales > Poaceae > Triticum > Triticum dicoccoides. Next base: position 449,403,789 of record NC_041389.1, on the reverse strand, counting down.
GCTTGCTCTTCTTTACCATGTTCCTCTTCCGTTCTTCTTTAATATGTACTCTCTCCGTTCCTAAATACAAGTCTTTGTATAGATTCCACCATGGACTACATATGGAGCAAAATGAGTGAATCTACACTCTAAAATGTATCTGGATACATCTGTATGTGATCCATAGTGGAAATCTCTACCAAGAGTTATATTTTGGAATGGACGGAGTATGATAGTAGTATAGTATGTTCCTTGTACTGAAGATGAGCATGGACATTTGCAGTGTAGAGGTCTATACGGTCGGTTGTGAGGGACACTTTGAGCCTCTTTGATTCGTAGGGTTTTGTAAACATAGGAATAGGATTTGTAGTGACCTGCCCACTTGAATCCTATAAGAGTAGCAAGGAAATGGGGGGAGCTGTGTCGCCTTTGAGAGTTACACTGATATTAACAGTACCACACCATCACTTGAAGAGAGCTGGTATCTGAAGCCTTTCTAGCCGTACCGGCAATACTAGCACATATATTCCAACAAGTTCCACTTTGCTGATTTTACTCTGATGCTTAAGGTTTTCTCGTTATATCTACACTATAATCTGTGTAGCTGCTTTGTATCGCACTAGCAGCAGTCCACTCTTGAAGCTAAACACTGCAATGACTTACAAAATTGGCACCAAGGCATTGAGTGCCATTCTGGATGCAATGAAACTCATATGCTCCCCACCTATTGAATATGATCCTAATGACTCTTGTTCAAAATTGCCACATATAGAGAGACACCATGGAATTGCATTTCTTTGGGCGTTGTGATTCATCATGAGTGGGCAACCAACATTGTATGCAATGAAGTGAAACCTCAAGAATATGCTTCCTCTTCTGTTCTTTAACATGTTCCTCTTTGTTTATTCTGTATTAAGTACGTGCAGTATGTTCCTTGTCAGGAAGGGGCGCAGGGACATCTGCAGTCAACAGCTGATAGAGTTGGCCTGTACGTGATCGATAGGCTTTCAATTACTAGCGGTAATACAACACTGTATTTTCAAGCCAGTTCCACTTTCCCAATTTATATATCGTGGTTATGGTGTACCCCTGTTATGTACACTATGATCTGCCTAGTTGTTGTGTGCTCTTGTTATCATGGTTTGGCAATAAACTCTCTATACAGTATATTATGAACCTATCATCTGCCAACTATCCTTACTTCTGGAGCCTATTTTTTGTGTACTTGTGCCAGATTATATAAATGCACGCACCATATTACAGCACACATGAGCTCTCTCATCAGAATCCAGTGATAGCACACAAGTGTTTACAGGGGCGCCCCTATATTAGAATATCATCTGCATTACAAAGATAATCTCACAACTATTTATGTTTTCATGGTTCTCAGATATTATACGCAATTACAGTGAATATCAGAATCCGCGCATTAGAAGAATATTGTGGAACACTGCAATGACTTACAAAATTGGCACCGAGGCATTGAGTGCCATTATGGATGCAATGAAACTCATACGCTCCCCACCTGTTGATTCTTGTTCAGAATATGATCCTAATGACTATTCTAACCTCGAGGAGTCAAAGGCAGATGGCATGTCATGTTCACCCATCAAGGTGCCTGTTCTAATTTGGCAAGGTTTTATTGATTGCGCGTATCTTGCATATGTTGTCTTGCATTTCTTCTACTTTGTTGCACCACCATCTGCTTAGTTTACTCATCATATAACTCGAGATGCCATGCCCATCCATTATCAATACATATTCTATCTGTCATCATACCATGTTTTTCCACTCAAATGCTGTTCTTGTGCATCAGACATCAAAAAGGAAGAGGGTGATTGCCAAACCTGAAGGAGCACCAGCAAAGTCCTTGAAAAACGTGGTGGTGCGGGAGAAATCAGACAGCGCCCCACATATATTGGATGCACAACCAGTGACACAAAACGTAGGACCGACTCCAGCAGACTGTACCCATACTTCACTGGCCACACCACTAGCCCCACCACACAGGACCTGCACTCCAGCAAAAGGTATACCGATTTCATTTGCCATAGCACCAGCCGGACCACAGAAAAATCCCACTCCAGCAAAAAGTACAGTAAGTCCACTGGTCGAAGACCTATCTCAACTGCAGAGACAGCCAATTCTTGTAGATTGGAACCCCATTCCATTTATTCCCAGTTTAAAAGACAATGCTTTCAATGTTGTTAGGGACTACGTGCATATATTCCCATCATGGGAAGATTATAGTGAAGACAAACACCATTTTCACATCTTCCTGTCCAACTTACGTGTAAGTGCTATTATTCCTGGTTATTATTTTCCTATTTTCTGCTGATTGAACACATCAATGATTTACATTACATTGTTGTAACTAGGTGAGGGTCAATCTGGATAGTCATGACGAGCAAAGCTTGCTTGTGCTTTTCAAGGAAGCATTGCAGCAGTATCGGTGTTACCTGAGGAAATCACACTTTGATGGCAAGTCTATAAATGAATTTCCGGTGAAGTCTCCTGTGCTAAATTTAAAAGACATTGAATGAAAAAACCTTGTTATGCACTAGTCTCGTTCCTAGGATGAGGTGCTGTCTATGAAATCACATGACAATTTGAACTTCTACTTTTCCGCATGTGCCTTACGGATCTTTTTTGCGGGAAATCTGCTCGAAGAAGAATTCCGGTTTGAAAAGAACGACAAGATATTGCAAATATGCTGCCCGCTGCTTTGCTCTTGTTAGTACCTGTTGTCCTGTATCACTGTACTTGCATACATACCTGGTTCATTATGTGACAGCAGTATGCATGATAGCTTGCTTATCAATTGTTCGCTCCAAATTATCTGATCTGTATGAATGGTTACATTAGTGTAGAATATATCCAATGCCAATGAATTTTTTTAGCTCTCCATTGTTCTTGTAAGTACATGATGTCCTTTATCAGTGTACTTATATTGACAGGTAGTTGTTCATGTACCATCACTCTGCAGCTTATTTTCCTTTGCCCTCCATTTTCTACACATCAGATCTATATTTACTCTTACCATAAGGTTGGTACTGAAAAAGTTTAGCTGTGCATTGCTCTTGGCTGTGCCTTTTGCCTGTATTGTTGCACATGCATTTATAGCTACTTGGTTATGTAGCATCACTCTTCATCTTATCTTAAATATTCTCCATTTTTTCGCATATTATCACATCTATATTTACTCTTAACAAAATGTAGAATAAAGGCAATGCTTATGAAGAAGATTCTATGGTAAACTTCTTGAATTGCCCCCTCATCAGCATGGACAAGGGCTTTATAGAGCCTGTCTTCACCAGTAATGTAAGTCTGTCCTTCTCAAGCCTTCAAACTTTATTGTGTATATTTGGTTAGGCATGACTGCAACAGCTGTTTATTTTTGGTGTTTGCATCAAATTGCATGTTTAAAGTTTATTATGTAGTTCATAAAAAAAAGTTTGTCCTTCTCAATTTAAGTTTTCAGTTGTACAACCAAGTTCCTTCTTCATACCATGTAAATTAAACTATACAGAGCAAGTGATCTTCTTTTGCACTGCATGTATGCTTCTGTTCTTCATCCGTAATCCAGTGGTGTGGTGAACCTACCCACTACCGCACAATGGCATATTCTGCAATGTCTTAACTATGAACAATGTTATATCATTCTACTATTATTTAAACCGTCTCTTTATTTGCCAATCTGAAATGAGATAAATTGACATCACACTAACAATTGATACTTACGAGTTCTTGATCTGTAATCAAGTGGTGTCGTGAAGCTGCCAACTCCTTCACAATGTCATTTCCTGCCATGTCTTGACCCGAACAATACCATATTGTGTTAATGCAATTTTAAACTGTGTCACTTTATTCGTCAGTAAGAAATGTGATGAATTATCAGCACTGATACATTTATGTGCAAAACCTGTCATCTTTCTGCTTGTTTATCTTTCAGAGTGAGGAAGATATAAGTGTTGAACAAGCGCAGTCTCATCATCTTGCTCAGCTGCTTGCACCACAGCTCGCTAGTAGGGCTAACCTTTCTTGAACTCTATTGAAGTGCTGTCGGTTTTGTACATTATTTTTTCAGCATGTTTATTTGCACTGGTGGTGATCTTTGATGCCCAGTGTATGTAATCTGCTGTCTGCTTGTGCTTTATTATCATAGTGGCGAACTTTGATGCCCAGTGGATGTAATATGTCGTAATTTCTTTATTGTATAGTCTAGATTTTTTCTTATTCACGATGCTATAGTTATTTTATTGTATATATATCATGTCTTCATAGTAAACAGGCCAAACCATAAAATTACGGTACATAATCGGGCCGTCATGCAATCACGATGTATGATCCGCATCATGGGCCCTGTCATCTTGGTCCGTTAAAAGGACAAAAGTAAATTGGCCCACTAGTAGATTCGGGCCTTTAATAGGCCGAGTAACCCCCGGCCCTCTTTTCACAAGAAAACTCAAGGGACTTTTTGGAGGGTGAGAAGTAGGTTGGGCCTGAAACGTGTCGAACACCTCACGGGCCAGCAGCAGCCCAAAATGGACCCCGGCCCATGATTGTGCGAATCAAATCACGGGCTTCTAACAGGCCAAAATTGTCTCAGTCCTTGTTTGGCCCAATCAAATATCGGCTGCGAGCAGGACGGATGCAAACTGGGCCGTAGTTAGGCCCAACTATATGACGGGCTTTTAACAGGCCGAAATTAATATAGGGCCAAAATGTTAAACGGGCCCTTAAGAGGCCGAAACTAATATCAGGCCGAATTACTAAATGGGCCTTTAGCAAGTGGGCCCAAAAGCATAGCGTCCAGTTGACGGGCCGAATCTGATATGGGCCATAATTGAGCCCAAAGCCTCTTAAAGGGCCGGACCTGATCTGCGCCATGATTTGGCCCAGAACGTGGTAGGCTTTTAACGGGCCGGATCTCATATGGGCCATTATTAGGCCCGGAACATCGCGGTCCATTAATGGACCGGATCAAATATGGGTCAGCATTTGGCCCAAAACATGGCAGCCAGTTAATGGGCCGGCCTACTAGGGTCCTCAAAATCTTGTGGGCCTACAGCTAGGCCGGCCCATTAATGTCGGCGAAATCTCATGGGCCATAGGCTGGGCCGGCCCATTATGGTCCGCAAGAATTTTGTGGGCCTTTACCTGGGCCGGCCCATTATGGCACACAAAAATCTTGTGGGCCTTTACCTGGGCCGGCCCATTATGGCCCGCAAAATCTTGTGGGCCTTTAGCTGGGCCAGCCCATTATGGTCCACAAAATCTCATGGGCCTTTAGCTGGGTCGGCCCATTATGGTCCGCAAAATCTTGTGGGCCTTTAGTTGGGCCGGCCCATTTAAACTTGATGGGTCGGTCCACGTGTCAACATATCATAGGCGCGTCTCACCCATTGGATGAGTGACACCTGTGCCAACGCAGACCTGACACGTGTTTGCTCCAGCCAATGATGATTTTACACGTGGAAAATCCCCATTGGTCGGGGCTGTTAACGGGTTATCGGATCCAAAACCCGACCCAATAGCTTAACGGTGTTCCATTACGGTGGATGCCATGTGTCGGTCATGTTGGGGAACGTTGCAGAAAATAAAAAATTTCCTACGGTTTCACCAAGATCCATCTATGAGTTCATCTAAGCAACGAGTCATAGGAGAGAGATCGAATCTACATACCACTTGTATATCACGTGCGGAAGCATTCAAGAGAACGGTGATGATGGAGTCGTACTCGCCATGATCCAAATCACCGATGACCAAGTGCCGAACGGACAGCACCTCCGCGTTCAACACACGTACGGAACGGATGACGTCTCCTCCTTCTTGATCCAGCAAGGGGGAAGGAGAGGTTGAGGAAGAAGGCTCCACCAACAGCACGGCGGCGTGGTGTTGGTGGAGAGGCAGTACTCCGACAGGACTTCACCAAGCACTTAACGGAGGAGGAGAGGTGTTGGGGAGGGGACGGGCTGCGCCTTGGATGTTGTGTGCAGCCCTCCCCTCGCCCCTCTATTTATAGGGGAAGGGGGAAGGGGGCCAGCCCCCTCTAGATGAGATCTAGAGGGGGGGCGGTGGCCAAGGGAGGGGGCTTGCCCCCCAAGCAAGGGGGGCGCCCCCACTAGGGTTCCCCCCCCAACCCTAGGCGCATGGGCCCAAGGGGGGGCGCCCAGCCCTCCAGGGGCTGGTTCCCTGCCCCCTACGACCCATGAGACCCTCCGAGAGGGGTGGCCCCTCCCAGTGGACCCCCGGAACCCCTCCGGTGGCCCCGGTACAATATCGATATGCCCCCGAAACTTTCCGGTGACCGTATGACAACTTCCCATATATAAATCTTCACCTCCGGACCATTCCGGAACTCCTTGGGACGTCCGGGATCTCATCCGGGACTCCGAACAACATTCGGTAATCACATACAAGTCTTCCTAATAACCCTAGCGTCACCGAACCTTTAGTGTGTAGACCCTACGGGTTCGGGAGACATGCAGACATGACCGAGACGGCTCTCTGGTCAATAACCAACAGCGGGATCTGGATACCCATGTTGGCTCCCACATGCTCCTCGATGATCTCATCGGATGAACCACGATGTCGAGGATTCAATCAACCCCGCATACAATTCCCTTTGTCAAATGGTACGTTACTTGCCCGAGACTCGATCGTCGGTATCCCAATACCTCGTTCAGTCTCGTTACCGGCAAGTCACTTTTACTCGTACCGTAATGCATGATCCCGTGACCAAACACTTGGCCACTTTGAGCTCATTATGATGATGCATTACCGAGTGGGCCCAGAGATACCTCTCCGTCATACGGAGTGACAAATCCCAGTCTCGATTCGTGTCAACCCAACAGACACTTTCGGAGATACCCGTAGTGCACCTTTATAGTCACCCAGTTACGTTGTGACGTTTGGTACACCCAAGGCACTCCTACGGTATCCAGGAGTTACACGATCTCATGGTCTAAGGAAAAGATACTTGACATTGGAAAAGCTCTAGCAAAACAAACTACACGATCTTGTGCTATGCTTAGGATTGGGTCTTGTCCATCACATCATTCTCCCAATGATGTGATCCCGTTATCAACGACATCCAATGTCCATAGTCAGGAAACCATGACTATCTGTTGATCAACGAGCTAGTCAACTAGAGGCTCACTAGGGACATGTTGTGGTCTAAGTATTCACACGTGTATTACGATTTCCGGATAATACAATTATAACATGAATAAAAGACAACTATCATGAACAAAGAAATATAATAATAATCCTTTTATTATTGCCTCTAGGGCATATTTCCAACAGTCTCCCACTTGCACTAGAGTCAATAATCTAGTTGCATTGTGATGAATCGAACACCCATAGAGTTCTGGTGTTGATCATGTTTTGCTCGCGGAAGAGGTTTAGTCAACGAATCTGCGACATTCAGATCCGTATGTACTTTGCAAATATCTATGTCTCCATCTTGAACATTTTCACGGATGGAGTTGAAACGATGCTTGATGTGCCTGGTCTTCTTGTGAAACCTGGGCTCCTTGGCAAGGGCAATAGCTCCAGTGTTGTCACAGAAGAGTTTGATCGGCCCTGACGCATTGGGTATGACTCCTAGGTCGGTGATGAACTCCTTCACCCAAATTGCTTCATGCGCTGCCTCTGAGGCTGCCATGTACTCCGCTTCACATGTAGATCCTGCCACGATGCTCTGCTTGCACCTGCACCAGCTTACTGCCCCACCATTCAACATATACATGTATCCGGTTTGTGACTTAGGGTCATCCAGATCTGTGTCGAAGCTAGCGTCGACGTAACCCTTTACGACGAGATCTTCGTCACCTCCATAAACGAGAAACATGTCCTTTGTCCTTTTCAGGTACTTCAGGATATTCTTGAACGTTGTCCAGTGTTCCTTGCCGGGATTACTTTGGTACCTTCCTACCAAACTTACGGAAAGGTTTACATCAGGTCTGGTACACAGCATGTCATACATAATAGATCCTATGGTTGAGGCATAGGGGATGTCACTCATCTGTTCTTTATCTTTTGCCGTGGTTGGGCATTGAGCCGAGCTCAATCTCACACCTTGCAATACAGGCAAGAACCCTTTCTTGGACTGATCCATTTTGAACTTCTTCAAAATCTTATCAAGGTATGTGCTTTGTGAAAGACCTATGAGGCGTCTCGATCTATCCCTATAGATTTTGATGCCTAATATGTAAGCAACTTCTCCAAGGTCCTTCATTGAAAAACACTTATTCAAGTAGGACTTAATGTTGTCCAAGAATTCTATATCATTTCCCATCAAAAGTATGTCATCTACATATAATATGAGAAATGCTACAGAGCTCCCACTCACTTTCTTGTAAACGCAGGCTTCTCCATAAGTCTGCATAAACCCAAACGCTTTGATCATCTCATCAAAGCGAATGTTCCAACTCCGAGACGCTTGCACCAGCCCATAAATGGATCGCTGGAGCTTGCACACTTTGTTAGCATTCTTAGGATCGACAAAACCTTCCGGCTGCATCATATACAACTCTTCCTTAAGATAACCGTTAAGGAATGCCGTTTTGACGTCCATCTGCCATATCTCATAATCATAGTATGCGGCAATTGCTAACATGATTCGGACGGACTTAAGCTTCGCTACGGGAGAGAAAGTCTCATCGTAGTCAATACCTGGAACTTGCCGATAACCCTTAGCAACAAGTCGAGCTTTATAGATGGTGACATTACCATCCGCGTCCGTCTTCTTCTTAAAGATCCATTTGTTTTCTATCGCTCGCCGATCATCGGGCAAGTCAGTCAAAGTCCATACTTTGTTTTCATACATGGATTCTATCTTTGATTGCATGGCTTCTAGCCATTTGTTGGAATCTGGGCCCGCCATCGCTTCTTCATAGTTTGAAGGTTCACCGTTGTCTAACAACATGATTTCCAGGACAGGGTTGCCATACCACTCTGGTGTGGAACGTGTCCTTGTGGACCTATGAAGTTCAGTAGCAACTTGATCCGAAGTACCTTGATCATCATCATTAATTTCCTCTCCAGTCGGTGTAGGCACCATAGGAACATTTTCCTGAGCTGCACTACTTTTCGGTTCAAGAGGTAGTACTTCATCGAGTTCTACTTTTCTCCCACTTATTCCTTTCGAGAGAAACTCTTTTTCCAAAAAGGATCCGTTCTTGGCAACAAAGATCTTGCCTTTGCATCTAAGGTAGAAGGTATGCCCAATGGTTTCCTTAGGGTATCCTATGAAGACACATTTTTCCGACTTGGGTTCGAGCTTTTCAGGTTGAAGTTTCTTGACATAAGCATCGCATCCCCAAACTTTTAGAAACGACAGCTTAGGTTTCTTCCCAAACCATAATTCATACGTTGTCGTCTCAACGGATTTAGACAGTGCCCTATTTAAAGTGAATGTAGTTGTCTCTAGAGCGTATCCCCAAAATGATAGTGGTAAATCGGTAAGAGACATCATAGATCGCACCATATCCAATAGAGTGTGATTACGATGTTCGGACACACCGTTACGCTGAGGTGTTCCAGGCGGCGTGAGTTGTGAAACGATTCCAGATTTTCTTAAGTGTGTACCAAATCCGTGACTTAAATATTCTCCTCCACGATCCGATCGTAAGAATTTTATCTTTTGGTCACGTTGATTCTCTACTTCATTCTGAAATTCCTTGAACTTTTCAAAGGTCTCAGACTTGTGTTTCATCAAGTAGACATACCCATATCTACTCAAGTCATCTGTGAGAGTGAGAACATAACGATATCCTCCGCGAGCCTCAATGCTCATTGGACCACACACATCAGTATGTATGATTTCCAATAAGTTGGTTGCTCGCTCCATTGTTCCGGAGAACGGGGTCTTGGTCATTTTGCCCATGAGGCATGGTTCGCATGTGTCAAATGATTCATAATCGAGAGACTCTAAAAGTCCATCAGCATGGAGCTTCTTCATGCGCTTGACACCAATGTGACCAAGGCGGTAGTGCCACAAGTATGTGGGACTATCGTTATCAACTTTACATCTTTTGGTATTCACACTATGAATATGTGTAACATTACGTTCGAGATTCATTAAGAATAAACCATTGACCATCGGGGCATGACCATAAAACATATCTCTCATATAAATAGAACAACCATTATTCTCGGATTTAAATGAGTAGCCATCTCGCATCAAACGAGATCCAGATACAATGTTCATGCTCAAACTTGGCACTAAATAACAATTATTGAGGTTTAAAACTAATCCTGTAGGTAAATGTAGAGGTAGCGTGCCGACGGCAATCACATCGACCTTGGAACCATTCCCGACGCGCATCGTCACTTCGTCCTTCGCCAGTCTCCGCTTGTTCCGTAGCTCCTGCTGTGAGTTACAAATATGAGCAACGGCACCGGTATCAAATATCTAGGAGTTACTACGAGTACTGGTAAGGTACACATCAATTACATGTATATCAAATATACCTTTAGTGTTGCCGGCCTTCTTATCCGCTAAGTATTTGGGGCAGTTCCGCTTCCAGTGACCCTTCCCTTTGCAATAAAAGCACTCAGTCTCAGGCTTGGGTCCATTCTTTGACTTCCTCCCGGCAACTGGCTTACCGGGCGCGGCAACATCTTTGCCCTCCTTCTTGAAGTTCTTCTTACCCTTGCCCTTCTTGAACTTAGTGGTCTTATTGACCATCAACACTTGATGTTCTTTCTTGATTTCAACCTCTGCTGATTTCAGCATTGAAAATACTTCAGGAATGGTCTTCACCATCCCCTGCATATTGTAGTTCAACACAAAGCTCTTGTAGCTCGGTGGGAGCGACTGAATGATTCTGTCAATGACCGCCTCGTCCAGGAGGTTGATCTCCAGCTAGGACAGGCGGTTGTGCAACCCAGACATTTTGAGTATGTGCTCACTGACAGAACTGTTTTCCTCCATCTTACAACTATAGAACTTGTCGGAGACTTCATATCTCTCGACCCGGGCATGATCTTGAAAAACCATTTTCAGCTCCTCGAACATCTCATATGCTCTGTGTCGCTCAAAACGCTTTTGGAGCCCCGGTTCTAAGCTGTAAAGCATGCCGCACTGAACAAGGGAGTAATCATCAGCACGTGACTGCCAAGTGTTCATAACATCTTGGTTCTCTGGGATTGGTGCTTCACCTAGCAGTGCTTCTAGGATATAATCTTTCTTGGCTGCTATGAGGATGATCCTCAAGTTCCGGACCCAGTCCGAATAGTTGCTGCCATCATCTTTCAGCTTGGTTTTCTCTAGGAACGCGTTGAAGTTCATGTTGACATGAGCGTTGGCCATTTGATCTACAAGACATATTTTGCAAAGATTTTAGACTAAGTTCATGATAATTAAGTTCATCTAATTAAATTATTTAATGAACTCCCACTCAGATTGACATCCCTCTAGTCATCTAAGTGTTACACGATCCGAGTCGACTAAGTCGTGTCCGATCATCACGTGAGACGGACTAGTCATCATCGGTGAACATCTCCATGTTGATCGTATCTTCCATACGACTCATGTTCGACCTTTCGGTCTCTGTGTTCCGAGGCCATGTCTGTACATGCTAGGCTCGTCAAGTTAACCCTAAGTGTTTTTGCATGTGTAAAACTGTCTTACACCCGTTGTATGTGAACGTAAGGATCTATCACACCCGATCATCACGTGGTGCTTCGAAGCGACGAACTTTAGCAACGACGCACAGTTAGGGGGAACACTTTCTTGAAATTATTATAAGGGATCATCTTATTTACTACCGTCGTTCTAAGTAAACAAGATGCATAAACATAATAAACATCACATGCAATTATATAATAGTGACATGATATGGCCAATATCATATAGCTCCTTTGATCTCCATCTTCGGGGCTCCATGATCATCTTCGTCACCGGCATGACACCATGATCTCCATCATCATGATCTCCATCATCGTGTCTTCATGAAGTTGTCACGCCAACGACTACTTCTACTTCTATGGCTAACATGTTTAGCAATAAAGTAAAGTAATTTACATGGCGTTCTTCAATGACACGCAGGTCATACAAAAAATAAAGACAACTCCTATGGCTCCTGCCGGTTGTCATACTCATCGACATGCAAGTCGTGATTCCTATTACAAGAACATGATCTCATACATCACAATATATATCATTCATCATTCATCACAACTTCTGGCCATATCACATCACATGACAATTGCTGCAAAAACAAGTTAGACGTCCTCTAATTGTTGTTGCATCTTTTACGTGGCTGCAATTGGGTTCTAGCAAGAACGTTTTCTTACCTACGAATAACCACAACGTGATTTTGTCAACTTCTATTTACCCTTCATAAGGACCTTTTTCGTCGAATCCGCTCCAACTAAAGTGGGAGAGACAGACACCCGCTAGCCACCTTATGCAACTAGTGCATGTCAATCGGTGGAACCTGTCTCACGTAAGCGTACGTGTAAGGTCGGTCCGGGCCGCTTCATCCCACAATACCGCTGAAGCAAAATAAGACTAGTAGCGGCAAGCAAGTTGACAAGATCTACGCCCACAACAAAATTGTGTTCTACTCGTGCAATAGAGAACTACGGATAGACCTAGCTCATGATGCCACTGTTGGGGAACGTTGCAGAAAATAAAAAATTTCCTACGGTTTCACCAAGATCCATCTATGAGTTCATCTAAGCAACGAGTCATAGGAGAGAGATCGAATCTACATACCACTTGTATATCACGTGCGGAAGCATTCAAGAGAACGGTGATGATGGAGTCGTACTCGCCATGATCCAAATCACCGATGACCAAGTGCCGAACGGACAGCACCTCCGCGTTCAACACACGTACGGAACGGATGACGTCTCCTCCTTCTTGATCCAGCAAGGGGGAAGGAGAGGTTGAGGAAGAAGGCTCCACCAACAGCACGGCGGCGTGGTGTTGGTGGAGAGGCAGTACTCCGACAGGACTTCACCAAGCACTTAACGGAGGAGGAGAGGTGTTGGGGAGGGGACGGGCTGCGCCTTGGATGTTGTGTGCAGCCCTCCCCTCGCCCCTCTATTTATAGGGGAAGGGGGAAGGGGGCCAGCCCCCTCTAGATGAGATCTAGAGGGGGGGCGG
>NC_041389.1:449381391-449390470 GCF_002162155.2 Triticum dicoccoides | reverse complement strand
CCCCCCCCAACCCTAGGCGCATGGGCCCAAGGGGGGGCGCCCAGCCCTCCAGGGGCTGGTTCCCTGCCCCCTACGACCCATGAGACCCTCCGAGAGGGGTGGCCCCTCCCAGTGGACCCCCGGAACCCCTCCGGTGGCCCCGGTACAATATCGATATGCCCCCGAAACTTTCCGGTGACCGTATGACAACTTCCCATATATAAATCTTCACCTCCGGACCATTCCGGAACTCCTCGGGACGTCCGGGATCTCATCCGGGACTCCGAACAACATTCGGTAATCACATACAAGTCTTCCTAATAACCCTAGCGTCACCGAACCTTTAGTGTGTAGACCCTACGGGTTCGGGAGACATGCAGACATGACCGAGACGGCTCTCCGGTCAATAACCAACAGCGGGATCTGGATACCCATGTTGGCTCCCACATGCTCCTCGATAATCTCATCAGATGAACCACGATGTCGAGGATTCAATCAACCCCACATACAATTCCCTTTGTCAAACGGTACGTTACTTGCCCGAGACTCGATCGTCGGTATCCCAATACCTCGTTCAGTCTCGTTACCGGCAAGTCACTTTTACTTGTACCGTAATGCATGATCCCGTGACCAAACACTTGGTCACTTTGATCTCATTATGATGATGCATTACCGAGTGGGCCCAGAGATACCTCTCCGTCATACGGAGTGACAAATCCCAGTCTTGATCCGTGTCAACCCAACAGACACTTTCGGAGCTACCTGTAGTGCACCTTTATAGTCACCCAGTTACGTTGTGACGTTTGGTACACCCAAGGCACTCCTACGGTATCCGGAAGTTACACGATCTCATGGTCTAAGGAAAAGATACTTGACATTGGAAAAGCTCTAGCAAAATGAACTACACGATCTTGAGCTATGGTTAGGATTGGGTCTTGTCCATCACATCATTCTCCCAATGATGTGATCCCGTTATCAACGACATCCAATGTCCATTGTCAGGAAACCATGACTATCTGTTGATCAACGAGCTAGTCAATTAGAGGCTCACTAGGGACATGTTGTGGTCTAAGTATTCACACGTGTATTACGATTTCCGGATAATACAATTATAGCATGAATAAAAGACAACTATCATGAACAAAGAAATATAATAATAATCCTTTTATTATTGCCTCTAGGGCATATTTCCAACAGGTCACCCTTGATGAAAGCACTTCTGTGACGCGTGATTTATCATCATGGAAGTGGAAACTTCCGTGATGATAATTTTGGTAATGTCATGGAACACTTCTACGACATCACAGGTATGACTATCTTGGTTCTGTCATAAAATCGTCATGGATGTACATGTATGACAAAAAACATGACCTACTGTGACAAACACGTATCATCACAGAAGTGTATTTTTTTGTAGTGTTACTTCTGGATGACAGACTTAATACAAGAAATATGCTCCATGGACATAATATGTACCTCCCAGACTATCACTGTGCCTTATGTTCTGATAAGGTGGAAGAAACTTTGAACCACTTATTCTGTAACTGTCCATTTGCACTCTCTTGCTGGGATATCATAGCATCTAGGAGAGCCAGAGGTATCTCCACTTTTGATGGGATCTTACTCATTACTAATCAGTTACCAAAAGACTTAGCGCTAGATATTATAGTTATGAGTTACTCGGGTATTTGGTCCGTGAGAAATGACAAGATCTATCAGTCAGCAACACCTGCTATTGATTCATGGAAATTTTATCTGGCTGCAGGACTTTGGTCTGTACAACTTAGGGCCAAAGATGGCAAAGCGAACAGGATTAAGGACTGGACTGATTTATATCTATAATGGGTTTGTCCATGATACCTAGAACTGGGATTGGCTGAGTGAGCTCTGCTCCTTTTTTGTTTTTTTGTAACTTATTTTGTACTTTACTTTATTTTTAATGAAAATACCGTAGAACAATTTTTCTATAGTCAAGGCTAAAAAAAGGGAACAACATGGCACACACATGTGACTAGATAAGATAATTAATGTTCAAGGGCAGGCTACCCGTAGTGCTCAAGATTTGGCATGGCAACTGACACCTTTCATTTTTGGGCAGGAGATGTACGAAGATATGACCGAGCGAATTGATACAAATGTTTTGTCAGGTAAAATTTTGAAGGAAGTCATAGCAAACCATAAATGATTTCATGAATGGGACCAAGAAAATACCTCAAAAATCACCATCCAATTGTTCAGGTAGCTTTCCTGCCCTCCAAATTTGAGTAAAGGTTTGCATGATTATGGAGTAAATAACTTGCATGCTATTTGGGAGTTTCAAGTTATATAATTCTTTCTTTTGCTAGATTCTGATAGAGGCCAAAGACAAAAATGCAAATGATGACGAAGGAAATGTGCTACCAACACTTGTGTACATGGCACGGGAGAAGTGGCCTCAACACCACCATAATTTCAAAGTTGGAGCAATGAATGCTCTAGTGCACTCAATAATCTTGCCCATCGTACTAAGCATACAATTTATTGTAAAATTTTATAGTGTTCATTAGCCCATTTTTTATACTAATTCTTAGCAGCATATTAGTTGCCACGTATTCTATATAATTTTGAAGTTTTTAGTAAACAGTAATGTTTGCAAGAGTAACCAAATTAGCAAAATGCTGTCATGCAATTTCAAGTTCACACCCTAATAATTCATTTTGTGTCATTGGATTGTCCATAGAGTTGAGGGAGTGCAAAACTCTCCACTTCTTTAGTACTCCCTCCGTCTCGGTTTACAGGGTGTGCGCGCAGTTCTAGGTCATTCATTTGGCTAACTAAACATAAGTTATATGTCACCAAAAGTATATCATTCGATTTCTTTAAGCGGATGTAGTTTCTAAACAAATATTTTTCATCACATATAAGGCCTCTCCCAATGTTTCATGTTGTACGGGTGCTAAGCCTGCCATGTAGGGGAAATCTGATGTGGCAAGACAATTAAGAGGAGAGAGGTGAGTTTGGTGACCCAGGAAGAACCAACGCCAAGCGCGCGAACCTAGGCAAAACATTTAAATGAAACAACCTCACCAATGCATGAGAGATTTTAGTAGCTAAGTCATTAAATGAAGAGCGCTTAGCTACAACAAGTTAAGCACCTATGCATTGGGGACTATAGTTGCTAAATTAATGCACTTAGCATCTTATCTAAGCACATGTGCATTGGGAGAGGTCTAATACATATATAGCTAGTAAAATTCTCAAGCTAGAATGACGCGCACGCCCTGTAAACTGAGATGGAGGAAGTGAAATACATGCAATGAATTTGAGCTTAAAATATGTTGGTTTTAGATATAAACAATAACTTGTTCCCTCTCGCTAGACATTTTTTCTCGAAAGCGCACCCAATTGCACATCACATGTGTTACAAGAATCCCTAAGATGGTGTCGTCCAACAACGAAAACAAGCAAAGTAGCAAAGGATGTGGATGGTAATGCTATGATCATAATGAATATTTCTAAATGTGACAATTTTTCTATTGAAATGCAGATACGAGTGTCATGAGTGATAAGCAACCGACCTATCATCATGAATGTAGACTGTGATATGTATTCCAAAATTTGCGATACAATCGAAGATGCTGTAGGATCGAAAGTATGTCTAGAGGTGGGTTGATTAGACTACTTGACTAACTAAAAATCTAGCCTTTTCCCAATTTTAGTTGTGGGCAGATTTTAGCAATTCGAACAAGTCAAGCAATCTTCCTACACATGCAATTCTAAGAGTGTAGCAGCGGAAAGTAACACATTGCATATGAAGTTAAAGGAAGGGTTTGGAGAGTGCAAATGCAATGGAGACACCGAGATTTTTTGCGTGGTTCCGATAGGTGGTGCTATCGTACATCCACGTTGATGGAGACTTCAACCCACGATGGGTAACGGTTGCGCGAGTCCACGGAGGGCTCCACCCACGAAGGGTCCACAAAGAAGCAACCTTGTCTATCCCACCATGGCCATCGTCCATGAAGGACTTCGTCACTCGGGTAGATCTTCACGAATTAGACGTTTTCTTTGCCCTTACAAACTTCTTGGTTCAACTCCACTTCTCTTGACGAAGGCTCCCAAGCGACACCTAACCAATCTAGAAGACACCAATCACCAGAAGGTAATAGAAGGTGTGTTGATGATGAACTCCTTGCTCTTGTGCTTCAAATGATAGTCTCCCCAACACTCAACTCTCTCTCACACATTTGGGTATGGTAGAAGGGAGATTTGAGTGGAAATCTACTTGGGGAAGGCTAGAGATCAAGATTCTTGCAGTAGGATTGGAATGCCTTGATCTCAACACATGAGTAGGTGGTTCTCTCTCAGAAAATGAATGGTGGAAGTGTAGGCATGTTCTGATGGCTCTCTCGCAAATGAAGAGCGGGTGGAGGGGTATATATAGCCTCCACACAAAAGTCCAACCGTTACACACATTTGACCCAACTCGGTGAGACCGAATAGAAAAACTCGATGGCACTGATTAGTTCAAACATGTGAACGTTAGGAATCTCTGTGGGACCAATTGGAACAACTCGGTGAGACCGATGTGCTAGGGCGAGGGCAAAATATCATCTCGGTGGCACCGATTGCATGAACTCGGTGGGACCGAATTTAATGAAGAGAAAACCGAGAGTCAGTCAAGCAAACTCGGTGTGATCGATTACTCATTTCGGTGAGACCAAAATGTTACAAAGGGAAACAGAGAGATTGTAGGGCCATCTCAGTGAGACCGAGATCCGTATCGGTCGGACCGAACTGTTAGGGTTTCTGGCAGTGGCTATGTCAAGTGAACTCGGTGGGTCCGGATAGGAAATATCGGTGTGGCCGAGTTGGAGTTTAAGGTTTTGACATATTTGGATGGAGAGAGTGGTTGTGGTTTTTTGTTGGGGGTTGGGTGCGACATATTCCAATGGATGGCTTATCATGGTGGGAGCGAGTAGAACGTCGTCGGTGCCTGGAAGCGAGATAAGGCGTAGACACGAACATGATGCACTTTACCCAGATTCGGGGATCTCCTAGGAGATAACACCCCTAGTCCTGCTCTGCGGGGTCTCCGCATGATCACTAAGGCACAAGTGATACAATGGTGCTCCTTGAGCTGTGTGCTAGAGGTAGAAGGAGGCATGGCTAGCTCTCTTCTTCCTCTAGGGTAGTGGCCAGCTCTAATGGTGTGGGAACCCTTTGCATGGGTGCCCTAGGGGGTTTATATAGGCCTACCCCCCAGGGGTACAATGGTAATCTGGCCGGGTGCTGGACCCGGCTGTCAGTGTCTCTGGTCGCCGGCTTCTCCGCCGGCCGCTAGGGCCCGCCGCCTGGTGGGCCCCGCCAACTGGTCTGGTACGGAGCCGATAGGCCGCTCCCACCGCTGGCGGGTCTGGTTGGTGGCTGGTCACTATAGTCGTGCTGCTAATGACGCAGGCTTGGTCAGCAGAGTGTGGCTACAGTCCCGCCGCCTGGTCGGAGATCACTGTAGCCACACCACGTCTTATCGGGTTGATGGCGCATGGGCCCCGAGGGAGGAACTGGCCGCCTGATGGAGGCCGGCCTCCTTCAGGCCCGACTGGTCTGGCTTCTATCATCTTCCAGGCTCTCGCTGCCTGGTAGGGCCCGCCGCCCAGGACATAGTGACAGGTCGTCATGGGGAAAGGACTCCGCCTGTCAAGCTGGCGTGGAGGGGGGAGTGGCGACAGTGCTGCGCTGTGCGGAGATCTCCGCCTGTACGAGACACTATAGCCATGCCAAGCCCAGGATTCGGGGGCGAGGGACTACACTATAGCCTCGCCCTATCTTGTCCTCTTGACAAGGGGCGCAAACTCTGAGGGCGATGGGTGGCCGTCTGCTAGACGCCGGCCTCTAGGGAGGCCATTTGCTAGGAGCCGGCCGGTCTTGGTGCCGTCTGCTGGTGCTTGGCCGTCTTCGGGCAGCCAGCCGTTGAACCAGCCGACCATTGGAAGGCGACGCTTCATTATGAGGTTTCGTGGGGTGAAGCCGGCCCAAAGTCTTGACAGGTTCAGGGGCTCAGGTGAGGCTACCCGGGGCCCACTACTCTAACAGTAGTCCCCGAAGCTGGTGAGGTGTTGCGGCCGAAGGGTCGTGAAGTCTCAGCAACTTCCCCTCTCACCGCGTGTAACGCCCCGGATCCGATGCGCCAGGTGTCTGCCAGTTATTCGCCGTAGTTGCCATGTCATTTGCTTGCGTGTTGCATATTGTCATGTCATCATGTGCATTTCATTTTGCATACATGTTCGTCTCATGCATCCGAGCTTTTTCCCCGTTGTCCATTTTGCAATCCGGCACTCCTATGTCATCCGGCGTCCCCTTCTCGCCTCTCTTCGTGGTTGGGTGTTGAACTTTCTCGGAATGGCCCTAGACTTGTCAAGTGGCCTTGGTATAGCACCGGTAGACCGCCTGTCAAGTTTCGTGCCATTTAGAGGTTGTTTGGTACTCCAACGGTTAACCGCGCAGCCCGAAACACCCCTTTCATCTTGCATCCCAACGCCTCTCCAAAATGGCCCAAAACCCATCTAACTCCCCTCTATGCTCTCGGTCGTTCGATCACGATCGCGTGGCCAAAAACCGCTCCTCATTTGGACTCTCCTAGCTCCCTCTACCTATAAATATGTGTCCCTCCCCGTTCATTTCGCAGTCCAAACCCCCGAAACCCTAGCCCCTTCTCCACCGTGCCGCCGGACATGTCCATCCGCTCCGGACATGTCCACCGGACACGTTGCTTCGTCCAATCCCGCGTCGCCACGTCAGCAGCGCTGCCGCCTCGCCCAATCGCTTGCCGCCACCTCACCCTCTCTCTCCTCCCTCCACCGCGCGGCCCGCAGGACCCGGATCGGGCCCGCACGAGCCCGTCCGCGCCGCCGCCCGGCCCAGCAGCGCCAGGCCGCCGGCCCAGCTTCCCGGCCTGCCAGGCCTCTTCCTCGAGCCGGGCCCGATAGCCCATGGGTGAGCTCCTCTAGATCCCGCCCGTGCGCGTTATAGTTATTTGTCGCTCGTTCTGTTTTTTTACCAAGTCCCTGATATTCTGCAGTATTGTCATGCCATGTTCATCGCATCGTATCTCTGCATCCGTAGCTCCGTTTCGTGCGTTTAATATGTCAAATTGTTCGCCTCAACGAGTACATCATTTCATTCCATTGCATCATGTTCATTTGAGGTCATCTTGATGCCTGAATCTTTGTTGCAAGAGTGCTTCATGATGTTTTCTGCTGTCTGTTATTAGAACTAGCTCTTTTGTCATTTTTGTCATGATTGATGTGTGCATCCTATGAGGTTGATGTCTACATGTGTTTTGAACTATGCCATGTCTTCTTTACATAGGTGCTTACCATGTATTTTTGTGATCAATGTGGTGACTAGCACAAGCATGCAAACTAGGCATCGTGATGTTGCTGATTTGAGTCCCTGTTCTGCTGTTATTTTGATGCCATGTAAACATGATGCTACAGAGAGATCCATGCATATTTTGAGATACTTCAGTAAGGATGTTTTGAACATATGGTTATTGTCTATCCATTCATGCCCCTGGTTACAATTATGGAGTAGCCTATAATGTCATTTTCGTGCTCTACTTTTGCTTCAAAATATTTCCTGGCAGATTGTTTACATGTTATTCAATTTTGCTGAGGTTGTTGTAGTTGATCCTTGCATGCTATGAACTTGTTCTTGCCTTGGTTTGTTTCATAAACATGCCTTCTTACTGTTGGGTGCCTTGCCATGCCATGTATTGCTCTGTAGTGAGTTGCACAAGCTCACCAACATGCCTTCATAATTCTGTTTCTGCCATGTTTGAATCTGTAATATAACTTGCTATGTTTACGTGGGTGCCATCATATTTTCTGATCCTTTTGGCTAATGGTCAGTAAGGGAATTTTGTTCTATGCAATTAGTAGATTCATTCCATGCCTTTGTTTGCCATGATAAGTTCCTGTAACATGTTGTTTGATAGCTCTGAACATTGCAACCTGATGTTAATTTCTGGAAAGTCTGAACTGTTATTATTTGCAATCTTGCCATGTGTGTTTGAGCATGTTCTAGTGATAATTAGAGCATGTGTGCTTGATATTTGAATGCATTTTGCATCAATGCCATGTTTAACTTGTGTTGCTCATATCTTCTAGGCCGTAGCTCCGAATTAAATGAACTTTATATGTAAATTGACTAGAATCTCGTGTAGATCATCTTGGTGCATCTTAACTTGCTGTTTAACAACTTGAACATAATGTTTATTCAGATCTGGACCAATTTCAAAATATGCATATGAGACTTACCGGAATTGTTATATGTTGTTCCCGACCTCATTTAAACTTGCCTTGTTGTGTTGCTCTCGTTTGCATCATCTCTTGCCATGAGTAGCTTCATGTAGCCTTGTCATGCATCATGCGTGTTGTGCATCATGCCTTGTTCATGTGTGGTGTGTTTACCATGTTGTGTGCTCCTTTTCGATAGTTCCTGTTTCGTTGCGATCGTGAGGATTCGTTCGTCTACGCTTGGTTCGTCTTCGTGGCTTCATCTTCTTCATGGACTCGTTCTTCTTCCTAGCGGGATTTCAGGCAAGATGACCGCTACCCTGGATCTCACTACTATCATTGCTATGCAAGTTGGTTTGTTCTATCGCTTTGCTGCGCTACCTATCACCTGTTTATCAAGCCTCCCATATTGCCATGAACCTCTAACCTCTGACACCTTTCCTATGCAAACCGTTGTTTGGCTATGTTACCGCTTTGCTCAGCCCTCTTATAGCGTTGCTAGTTGCAGGTGAAGTTGAAGATTGCTCCATGGCGGACAGGATTTTGTTGGGATATCACAATATCTCTTATATTATTAATGCATCTATATACTTGGTAAAGGGTGGAAGACTCGGCCCTATGCCTGGTGTTTTGTTCCACTCTTGCCGCCCTAGTTTCCGTCATACCGGTGTTATGTTCCCAGATTTTGCGTTCCTTACGCGGTCGGGTGATTTATGGGACCACCTTGACAGTTCTCTTTGAATAAAACTCCTCCAGCAAGGCCCAACCTTGGTTTTACCATTTGCCTCACCTCCACCTATACCTTTCCCTTGGGTCGGCCA
>NC_041389.1:449339959-449381079 GCF_002162155.2 Triticum dicoccoides | reverse complement strand
CGGGCCAATGCTTGTCTAAGTGTTGGTCCAAACCGAGCGATGTCCGGCGCCCCCTGGGCAACCAGGGTCTATGCCAACCCGACGTCTGGCTCATCCGGTGTGCCCTGAGAACGAGATATGTGCAGCTCCTATCGGGATTTGTCGGCACAGCGGGAGGCTTTGCTGGTCTTGTTTTACCATTGTCGAAATGTCTTGTAAACCGAGATTCCGAGTCTGATCGAGTCTTCCTGGGAGAAGGTATATCCTTCATTGATCGCGAGAGCTTGTCATGGGCTAAGTTGGGACACCCCTGCAGGGTATAATCTTTTGAAAGCCGTGCCTGCGGTTATAGGCAGATGTGAATTTGTTAATGTCCAGTTGTAGATAACTTGACACCAGATCCGAATTAAAACGCGTCAACCGTGTGTGTAGCCATGATGGTCTCTTTTCGGCGGAGTCCGGAAAGTGAACACGGTCTTTAGGTTATGTTTGACGTAAGTAGGAGTTTAGGATCACTTCCTGATCATTGCTAGCTTCACGACCGTTCTGCTTGCTCTCTTCTCGCTCTTATTTGCGTACGTTAGCCACCATATATGCTTAGTTGCTGCTGCAGCCTCACCACTTTACCCCTTCCTTTCCCATTAAGCTTTTCTAGTCTTGATACCCATGGTAATGGGATTGCTGATTCCTCATGGCTCACAGATTACTACAACAACAGTTGCAGGTACAGGTTATGCGATGATCATGACGCGAGAGCGATGCTTGCTTGTTTGGAATTCTTCTTATGCTTCTTCTTCGATCAGGGGATAGGTTCCAGGTCGGCAGCCTGGGCTAGCAGGGTGGAAGTCGTTTGAGTTTCTGTTTGTGATTCATCCGTAGTCGGATGATGCTCTTATGTATTGTGATATTGTATTCGTGTGGCATTGTATGCCTCTTGTATGTATCCCCATCTTTTATGTAATGTTGATGTAATGATATCCACCTTGCAAAAGCGTTTCAATATGCGGGTCTATCCTTGGTGGGACCTTCGAGTTCCTTTTGGATAGGGTCGCATATTGGGTGTGACACCGCGCTATGAACAAATGCTTGATCTGCCTTGTAACCCGCCGACTGCTGGAGTTAGTTTCGACAAGGCAGGATCATCCACCTATTTCGAACATCAAGGCGGGAAACAAGTGGCGTGCCTACTAAGCTTCCCAGGCCCGCCGCCCGCCACGAGCACACCACGCAGTGCACGCCAGCCCAGCTAGCCTGCCACTCCACGCTCCTGATGGGATGTGACAGTGAGTCGGGCCTGCCACTACGGGGCCTCAGCACGCGGGTGGATCCGCTGTGGCCGGGGCTGGCGGTTGCAATCCTTGTGGGCGTTATGGCGCAGTAACTCCAAGCAGTAATCAGGGGGTCGTGGGGTCATGGGCGCAATTAATCCCACGATCCCATGCCCCGCCCCCTCGGCTTCGCAGCCCGAGGGCTATAAGTAGGGGGAAGCAGGGGAGCGGTGGAGCACGCGCGCCCTCCTCCCCACACTCTCTTCCTTCTCTCTCTCTCTCTCTCTCTCTCTCTCTCTCTCTCTCTCTCTTTCTCTGCCGCTGCTGCTGCTGCTTAGTGCTCGTTGTAGTGCCGCCGCAGTTTGCCGTCGCTGTGCTTCTCCTTCCCACGCAGCTCCGCTCGAGGCCATGGCACGCGAGAAGGGTGGCGACTGGGACGGCTCGACGGTGATCGAGAATCACGTCACCTTCCTCCGGAACACGCGCCGGATGCCCAACGCAGCATTCGTCCAGGTGCGGGTGCCGCCATCGGAGGAGATCTCGCCGGTGCCGCAGGCGGATGGGCGGGTCGTCTTCTGCTCGCACTTCCTCTGCGGCTTCGGCTTCCCGGCGAGCGGCTTTATCCGCTTGTTCATGGACTTCAACCACCTCTAGCCGCATCACATGACGCCCAACACCGTGACGCTGTTGTCCGCCTTCGTCACGGCGTGCAAGGGCTACATCGGCATCCTCCCCACCATCGAGCTATGGGGAGCTTTCTTCTACGGCAAGCTGGGCACCTCCGCCAAGGAGACGGTGGCAGAGTGCGGCGGCTTTGTTGTTGTGCGTCGGCCGGCGAAGAGGAACGCCTTCCCGGTCATCAAGCTGTCACAGTCGATGAAGCTGTGGCAGCAGTCTTATTTCTACGTTGAGAACGTCGACCCGGCAGTCGACTTCATCAACCTGCCGGCCTACGAGGCCGGCCCCCCTGTCGGGCTTCAGCCCAACTGGGGCTACAAGCCGAAGCCGGTGTCGGCGGACACGGCTGCCGCCATCGGCCGGCTCCGGGTGCTCTAGGAGTCGGAGGGTCTCGTGGCGTCCGACCTGCTCATCGCCTTCGTCGAGCGCCGGGTTCTCTCGCTTCAAGGCCGCCCTCATCTGATCTGTCTGATGAGCGCGCATCGCGACCCGAGCAGGATGTGCACGCAGGAGATGCCGACTGCCGAGGTGGCGAGGATGGTGAACGAGATCTCCGACCTCAAGGTGTCGGAGGGGCCTGGCGGTTCGGGAAATGGTCGTACTCCCGCAACAACCCGCCGCCTGTCGTAAGTCTCTTAATTTCTTCTTTTTAGCTCTAGCTGTAGTCTTGTTCCTGGTGTGAAACAATGCCTTCTCCGAAACGCAGATTTATATGTCTGCGGCGACGGCCGCCATCGTGGGACCGGGTGGTGACTACCAGCTGGCCCGGGAGGTGAGCGACGAGGACGACCCCGACTTGGGGGCGGCCGCCTTAGAGGACGACGCAATAGGCGGCGGCGACAGAGCAGGCGGCTCCGAAGAGGGCGGCGACATGGAGACCTGGCCCGATGATGACGATGACTCAGATGAGCCGCGCCCCTCCCGGAGCACCACTAACACCGGTGCAGGCGCCTCCGCCGGGCCATCTGCTCGAGGCGGCAAGCGCAAGTGGAAGCAGGGCGCTGCCTTGTTCGGCAGCGTGCCGAAAAAGCCCAAGAACCCGGCCGCAGCTACCAGGCGGAAAGAAGCCGCGGCGAAGGTGGCCAAGTTCCAGAGGCAACCGAATGTGCTGCCCATGGTGTCAGCGTAAGTATTCCTCTTACGCTTCCACTTCTTTGCCGATCTGGCCTAAAAACTCCTTTATCTTGCTTTCTTATCTCAGGGCCCTGCTCACCCTCGAGAAGTCGGCCGCCGCCTCAGTCATCAGGTTGGCGGAGACCTCCACCACCACCCGGTGAATTGATCCGGCCGCTGACCTCCGGGAAGCGCAGGAGTGAAACACGCGGGAGGTGCGAGAGGAACAGGAAGCCGTCCGCCTGGAGAAGTCGGAGGCTGACAAGGCAGCAGCGTCTATGGCGAGGAAGTTGGCACAGGCGGAGGCTGACACCGCGGTGAAGGAGCGGCTTGCAGAGGCCACGTGCCGCCAGGAGCCGCTGCTCGTGACTCCCCTGAACACCGCGCCGCCTCCTCCAGAGTTCGTGGCAATGACTGGGGGAGCCGGTGATGAGCAGCCGGTAATGGAGAGGGAAGGCGGCCACGTGGCCATGACGAACATCATCGTGTCGCCGCCACCGCCGACTGGCAGAGCTCAAGACGGGCAGCCGGCCGCCCCACCGGTGCCACTAGCCGGGAACGAGGTGGTGACAGACCTGACTCCTAAGGTCCGCACACCCGTGCACCGCCGTCTTTCGAAGGCGGCCTCGGCACCGCGACCGCTAGAGGCCGGTGCTGCAAGTTCGTCGGTCCCCGACACCAGGTGACTAGCGTCGCGCCCGCCGGCTGGGTACGTGGAGGCGGGACGGGAGCATTGAACCAGGCTGCCCTCGACGTCCAGGCCAAGCTCTGTGCTGAAGCCGAAGCCCTCAAGCGATGCAACGAGGCGTTCCTGGATTCACGGGCAGCCATCCGAGTAAGTTTCTTATTTCTCTTTTATTTTTGGTCTTCTTGCTTCCTTTGTGGGGGCGCGCCAGCGCACCCACTGGGTGTAGTCCCCAAGTTTCGGGCCGGCTGCTGAGCAGGCGGTCCGGAACTTTAACATGCAAGCGTTGAATGCTAACTTCTTCTGACATCCCTCTTACAGGATTATCACAACCTTCAGGCGGCCACCTTCAACTCCGGGGTCCGGGAGCTGGAGAAGTAGACCGCCCACTTGTCCGAGAGCCGGAGTAAGTTTTCACTTCCTTCCTTCGCGGGGGCACGTTGGCGCACCCGCGGGCTATACTCCCCAAGATTCGGGCCGACTGCCGAGCAATCGGGCCGGATCTTTCCAGTGACTTTATTTCTGTTGATAAATTTTTTCTCTGTGGGGGCGCGATAGCGCACCCGCGGGCTGTAGTCCCCGAGATTCGGGCTGACTGCTGAGTAGTCGGGCCGGATCTCCCCAGCAACTGTGTCCCTTCTTTGTTGATTGATTAACGTTCTTTCTTCCTCCCTTTTTGCAGAGGCCAACGCCGCACTGCGCGGCAAGGAGGCGGAGTGCGGCAAGCTGGCCGAGGAGCGTAACCGACTGGTAACTCAGCTCGCGGAGCAGTCGGAGGCCCTCAAGACGGATCAGAGGGAGGCGAAGACGAAGGAGACCGACCTCCTTGATAAGTTCGAGGTCGAGCGCTCCGCCTGGGCCGACAAGGAGGCGCAGGTGACTGCCTGCTTCAGCAGCATTGAAGACCTGGTTGACGGTAAGCCTCTTCTTCTTTTCTTTCTTGCTTTGAGTCGCCGGCCCTTATCTAGGCCGACTACTTGCTTCTAACCTTTGGCTTTTCTTGCCCCTCGTTCAAATAGACTTCTTCCCAGGCCTCCATCGTCGCGAACCAGATCATCGAGGCCCAACGCCAGGAGCGGAGGGTGGAAGGCGTGCAGATTGCCACCGACGCCCCCCGTACCCTCAACAAGCAGCTGCTCAACATCCAGGCCCGCCTTTGGCCTGCCCATCAGATGATGCACCGCCTTCAGCGCGACGGGGCCCAGGCGATCTCCACCCTCTGGCCAGGCGTGCAGGCTCCGCACACTCCCAGTCAGACTGCCAACTGGCTGGAGGTGGTGGCCGGCCGCCTGGAGGCCTAGAAGGGCTCTGCGGCCCAGGCTGGGGCGCGCCGAGCCCTGGAGTTCGTCAAGGCATGGTACCCTGGGCTGGATCTAGCCGAGTTGACCATGTTTCGACTGGAGGCGCAGGAAGAGCTGGTGGCGGTGGAGGCCGACCTTGTCAGCAGGGCTGCGGCGATCGTCGACTACACTGGCACGAGCATCTTCATCCAGGAGGTGGTTGAAGAGGGTGCCAAAGCGCCACTGGAATGGCTCGAGCTGAACCCGGAGGACAACGAGGACTCGGCTGAGGTGATCGACTCTAGTGATGAAGGGGAGGAGGAGGAAGAAGAAAGCGAGGAGGACGCGTCGGAGGTCGGAGCGGATGGCCAGCCTCAACCTGATCGGGCCTCGAGCAATGACCCGCACTCCAATACTCCGACTGCTGCTAGAGGCAGCCAGGCGGAGACCGACCAGCCGCCCGTTCCACCGACGGACGCCACCGATTCTGCCGTCCAGCCGTCCACTGCCCCAACTGGTGCCACCGACCCTGCCATCCATCCGGATCCTTCTGCTACTCCAACCGGCATCACCGACTTGACCGTCCAGTCGGATCCTTCTGCCGCCCCTTAGGGTGTTATCTTTTTCTTTTTCTGCTCACTAGTCTGACAAACTTTGGTTAAAATTGCACAATTCCACCCGCGGGGTGTATATCAAACTCTGCTGAATGCTGGCCAGTGGGCCTTTATCTATGTAAATACTTTTGTCACAATTCATGCTTTGCTTTGCCGACTTCTGACTTTTCTTGCTTTATACTCCTTGCTTTTTTCCTTTGTCGCCCTCCCTTGGCTATCCTCTTGCCAGCCAAACAGCCGCTTTGCGGACTGCGGCTGGGTCGAGTACTTAGCCATTTGTGTGTGTGTGGGGGGCAAGTACTTAGCCGTTTGGAGTGTCGGGAAGGCAAGCAGAAACCTGCCGGCCGGCTGCTCGGTAGCCGGCCGAAAAGGCGGGATGCCGGCCTCGGCTATATGCGTACTTTCCTTAGCCATTTTTCATGTGGGCATTGTTTTGCAGCCCCTGCCCGCCGTACAGTCGCTCTACAAGCGGCGGCTTTTGACAGGGGAAGTTTTTGGTGCCGACACACTACTTGTCCGGCTGCAGGAGGCGGCATATAGCAGAAGGCGGCGAGCCTCCGGGCCGACTGGTCGAACCTGGTGCCAGGCGGAATAGTAAAACAACACATTCATAGGCAGAACACTTATCATATGGATAAAAGAGGGTAGTCCCCGAGCTCTTCTCGGGGGACCCGGAGTCTTCATACTTAATACAAAAGATAGCGTGATACATACTGCTTTCAACTGTAAAATCTTTGGAGGAGGTTTGCATTCCATGGCCTCTCCGTCTCCTTGCCTGAGTCATCTCTTTTGCATGCTCTGGGATTTTGAGCGTCGATCAGGTAGTAGGAACCGTTGCCCAATACCTTGCTGATGATGAAAGGTCCTTCCCAAGGTGCCGAGAGCTTGTGCTGGCCGGCTGTTCGTTGGATCAGCCGAAGCACAAGGTCTCCCTCTTGGAAGGATCTTGGCTTCACCTTGGGGTTGTAGTATCAGCGCAGACTCTGCTGGTAGATGGCGGACCGGCTGAGCACCAGCAGCCGGCCCTCTTCCAGCAAGTCGACATCGTCTTCTCGTGCCTCCTTGACGTCCACCTCGGTGTTCATGGTGACTCGCGGGGAGTCAAACTCTATATCCGTCGGGATGACGGCTTCAGCGCCGTAGACGAGGAAGAAGGGTGTGAAGCCGGTCGACTTGTTCGGAGTTGTGCGCAAGCTCCAAAGGATGGCCGGCAGCTCATCGAGCCAACAGCCGGCCGAACGCTCTAGAGGCTTGACCAGTCGGGGCTTGATGCCGGACAGAATGAGGCCGTTTGCTCGCTCTACTTGGCCGTTTGACTACGGATGGGCAACAGACGCTAAGTCCAGTTGGATGCCCTGCGTCGCGCAGAAACGAGCCAAGGCTCCTTTGGCGAAGTTTGTGCCATTGTCGCTGATGATGCTATGTGGTATGCCATACCGAGTGGTGATGTCGGTGATGAAAGTCACGACAGTCGGCCCAGTGAGCTTCTTGATTGGCTTTGCCTCTATCCACTTGGTGAACTTGTCCACGGTGACAAGCAGATGACTCATGCCGCCACGAGCCATCTTGAATGGCCCCACCATGTCCAGCCCCCAAACAGCAAAGGGCCAGGCAATGGGAATGGTCTTAAGTGTAGAAGCCGGCAAGTGTGGCTTGGAATGGAACTTCTGGCACCCTTTACACTTCTGGACCAATTCTTTGGCGTCTTCTAGAGCATTCGGCCAGAAGAAACCATGGCGGAAAGCTTTGGCAACAAGTGATCTTGAAGCCGCGTGGTGACCACATTCGCCTTGGTGGATATCTTTGAGGATTGCTTGACCCTGGTCCGGCTCCACGCAGCGCTGGTACACAGTAGTGACACTGCGCCGTACCAGTTCTTTGTTGACTATGGTGTATGCTGCTGCCCACCGTTGTACTT
The DNA here is from genome assembly GCF_002162155.2 of Triticum dicoccoides. Taxonomy (NCBI): domain Eukaryota; kingdom Viridiplantae; phylum Streptophyta; class Magnoliopsida; order Poales; family Poaceae; genus Triticum; species Triticum dicoccoides. The sequence goes on along the minus strand of NC_041389.1, from coordinate 449,373,544 downwards.
GTCGGGCTAGAATCTCATCAGTCGGAAGCTCTTTGTTCAGCAGAAAGTTGAGGATGGGTTGAGCCCATGAGGGTGCTGCTATCTCTTTGACTGCCACGACTGCAATTTGTACAAGGGCGGTTGGGCCGGGAGGCGGCGGGTTGGAGTTGGATGTCGCCTGCTGAGTTGAAGAAATCCCTGGGCCGACTGGTACAATCGCCAGGCCGGGTTCTGAAGTCCCCGGGTCGGGTGCGACAGCTGCAGTCCCTGGCCCGCCTGCCGAAGTCCCCGCGCCGGCTTTTGGGGCCCTCAAGTCGGATCCGACTGCTTCAGGAGGGGCCGGCACGAAGATGGAGTCGGACTCTGGTGATGGCTTGACAGACGGCTTAAGGAGGCGTTGTAGGGCGACGCCGGCTGGTATCGCTTGCCGGGTGGAGCCGATCTGTGCCAAGGCATCTTCTTGCTCGTTGTCATTTCTTGGCACATGGAGGAACTCGCACCCATCAAAATATCCATTGAGTTGCTGTACAAGGAAGCAGTAACTTGCCATATTTGCATCTTTGGCATCCCAGTCGCCTGACGACTGCTGGACCACCAAGTCAGAGTCACCATAGCACAGGATCCAGCGAATGCCGAGTTCCTTGGCAAGCCGGAGCCCGTGTATGAGTGCGTCGTATTCAGCTTCGTTGTTGGAGGTGGCAAAGTGGATTTGCAGCACATATCTGAGCTTGTCGCCTTTGGGAAAGGTGAGGACGATGCCGGCTCCCAGACCGGTGTGCATCTTTGAACCATCAAAGTGCATCCGCTAATGGGTGGAGTCTGGCGCTGGCGGCAAGTACTGGGTTTCAGCCCAGTCGACGAGGAAGTCGGCCAGCGCTTGTGACTTGATGGCGGTGCGAGGCTGGTAATAGATGGTGTAAGGGGCTAGATCAATGGCCCATTTCGCATCTCGTCCTGAAGCATCTCAGCTTCCAATGATCTCAGCAAGCGGAGCAGTGCAGACAACAGTAATTGGGTGCTCTTGGAAATAAGGCTTCAGCTTCTTGGCGGCAAAGTGCACACTATAGCACATCTTCTGGTAGTGGGGGTAGTTTTGCTTGGAGGCGGACAGTACTTCACTCAAGTAATATACCGGCCTCTGGACCGGCAATGCTCTACCCTCCTCCTTGTGTTCCACCACTATGACTATGCTGACCACCCGACTAGTGGCGGCGATGTAGAGGAGCATGGGCTCTTTATCAGTCGGAGCCGCCAAGATAGGCGGGGTGGTCAACATCTTTTTGAGATGGAAAAAAGCCTCGTCCGCCTTGTCGTTCCACTCAAAAAAAGTGGTCTTCTTCATGAGCTAGTACAGGGGAAGAGCCTTCTCGCCCAGCCGACTGATGAAACAGCTAATTGATGCTAGACAGCCGGTGAACTTCTACATGTCCAGCAGTCAGGTGGGCACCTCCATCTTCTCGATGGCCTTGATCTTCACAGGGTTGCACTCTATGCCGCGCTCTGAGACCAGAAAGCTGAAAAGCTGGCCGGTTGGTACTCCAAAGACGCATTTCTCCGGGTTGAGCTTGATCTAAAATCGGTGCAGGTTCTCAAATGTCTCCTTGAGGTCCTCCAGCAGCATGCCACGCTTATCCGTCTTCACCTCCACATCATCCACATAAACATGGGCGTTTCTGCCGAGTTTCTTGAGGAGGCACTTCTGCATGCAACACTGAAACATGGCGCCGGCATTTCGCAGGCCAAACGGCATGGTCTGGTAGAAGAAGGCTCCAAATGGTGTGACGAAGGTGGTCTTCAGCCTGTCGGCCGGGTTTAGCTTGATCTGGTGGTACCCTGAGTACGCATCCAAAAAACTCAGCAGCTCGCATCCGGCTGTGGAGTCTATCACTTGGTCAATTCTTGGCAGGGCAAAGGGTCTTTGGGGCAAGCTTTGTTGAGGCTGGTTGCCAACATATCTACTTTTCCAAACACTTTTGCCCTTGTTTTGGACTCTAACTTGCATGATTTGAATGAAACTAACACGGACTGACGTTGTTTTCAGCAGAACTGCCATGATGTTGTTTTATGTGTAGAAAACAGAAGTTCTCGGAATGACCTGAAAATCCACGGAGGCAAGTTTTGGAAAATATAAAAAATTCTGGCGAAAGAATCAAGACAAGGGGGCCCACACCCTGTCCACGAGGGTGGGGGGTGCGCCCACCCTCCTGGGCGCGCCCCCTATCTCATGGGCCCCCTGAGGCTCCACCGACCTCAATTCCAACTCCATATATTCCGTTTCGCAGAGAAAAAAATCAGAGAGAAAGTTTCATCGCGTTTTACGATACAGAGCCGCGGCCAAGCCCTAATCTTTCTCGGGAGGGCTGATCCGGAGTCCGTTCGGGGCGCCGGAGAGGGGGATTCGTCGCCGTCATCATCATCAACCATCCTCCATCACCAATTTTTCATGAAGCTCACCGCCGTACGTGAGTAATTCCATCGTAGGCTTGCTGGACGGTGATGGGTTGGATGAGATTTACCATGTAATCAAGTTAGTTTTGTTAGGGTTTGATCCCTAGTATCCACTATGTTCTGAGATTGATGTTGCTATGACTTTGCTATGCTTAATGCTTGTCACTAGGGCCCGAGTGCCATGATTTCAGATCTGAACCTATTATGTTTTCATGAATATATGTGTGTGCTTGATCCTATCTTGCAAGTCTATAGTCACCTATTATGTGTTATGATCCGACAACCCCGAAGTGACAATAATCGGGATACTTCTCGGTGATGACCATAGTTTGAGGAGTTCATGTATTCACTATGTGCTAATGCTTTGTTCCGGTTATATATTAAAAGGAGGCCTTAATATCCCTTAGTTTCCAATAGGACCCCGCTGCCACGGGAGGGTATTACAAAAGATGTCATGCAAGTTCTTTTCCATAAGCACGTATGACTATATTCGGAATACATGCCTACATTACATTGATGAATTGGAGCTAGTTCTGTGTCACCCTATGTTATAGCTATTACATGAGGAATTGCATCCGACATAATTATCCATCATTGATCCAATGCCTATGAGCTTTTCACATATTGTGCTTCGCTTATTTATTTTTCTGTTGCTACTGTTACAATTACTACAAAACTATTACCTTTACTTTTGCCACTGTTACCTTTATTATCATACCACTTTGCTACCAAATACTTTGCTGCCGATATTAAGTTATCCAGGTGTGGTTGAATTGACAACTCAACTGCTAATACTCAAGAATATTCTTTGGCTCCCCTTGTGTCGAATCAATAAATTTGGGTCGAATACTTTACCCTCGAAAGCTATTGCGATCCCCTACACTTGTGGGTTATCAAGACTAATTTCTGGCGCCGTTGCCGGGGAGCATAGCTCTATTCTTTGAGTCACTTGGGATTTATATCTGTTGATCACTATGAGGAACTTGAAAGACGAAAGGACCAAGATTTTCCCTCAACTACGAGGGGAGGTAAGGAACTACCATCTAGCTCTGCACTAGATTCTCCTTCTGTTTTGAGTAAGCTTGCGACACCTAAACCCACTACTGCTATGAATTCTGACATGTCGCACGTTATTGATGATGCCACTTCTGCTATGCATGATACTTATGATGAAACTACTTCTGTGCGTGATACCACTTTGCCATTAGGTGAATTTCTTGATGAACAACTTGCTAGGGTTAGAGAGAATGAAATTATTGAAGATGCTATTATTGATGATAGTGATGATGAAAGTTCTCCCCCTGATTATGAATTACCTGTCGTTCCTACGGGTTATGTTATGGATGAAGAAACTGCTAGAGATTTTCTTGCTTGCAATGATAGATCAGATCTTAAGAAATTGTTAGCTATGCTGAAACAAAAGACTCTAAATGCTAGAATGAAACATGACCCTGCTTTTGCCACTTCACCTATCTTTGTTACTGATAAGGATTATGAATTCTCTGTCGATCCTGAGATTATTACTTTAGTTGAATCCGATCATTTCTATGGCACTGAATCTAAAACTGTTGTGGCACATCTCACCAAGTTAAATGATATAGCCATGATAACCCACAAGTGTAAGGGATCGCAACAGCTTTCGAGGGTAAAGTATTCAACCGAAATTTATTGATTCGACACAAGGGGAGCCAAAGAATATTCTTGAGTATTAGCAGTTGAGTTGTCAATTCAACCACACCTGGATAACTTAGTATCTGCAGCAAAGTATTTAGTAGCAAAGTAGTATGATAATAAAGGTAACGGTGGCAAAAGTAATGTTTTTGGGTTTTGTAGTAATTGTAACAGTAGCAACGGGAAAGTAAATAAGCAAAGAACAATATATGAAAAGCTCGTAGGCAATGGATCAGTGATGGATAATTATGCTTGATGTGATTCCTCATGTTATAGCTATAACATAGGGTGACACAGAACTAGCTCCAATTCATCAATGTAATGTAGGCATGTATTCCGTAAATACTCATACGTGCTTATGGAAAAGAACTTGCATGACATCTTTTGTCCTACCCTCCCGTGGCAGCGGGGTCCTAGTGGAAACTAAGGGATATTAAGGCCTCCTTTTAATAGAGAACCGGACCAAAGCATTAACACATAGTGAATACATGAACTCCTCAAACTACGGTCATCACAGAGAAGTATCCCGATTATTGTCACTTTGGGGTTGTCGGATCATAACACATAATAGGTGACTATAGACTTGCAAGATAGGATCAAGAACACACATATATTCATGAGAACATAATAGGTTCAGATCTGAAATCATGGCACTCGGGCCCTAGAGACAAGCATTAAGCATAGCAAAGTCATAGCAACATCAATCTCAGAACATAGTGGATACTAGGGATCAAACCCTAACAAAAACTAACTTGATTACATGGTAAATCTCATCCAACCCATCACCGTCCAGCAAGCCTGATGGAATTAATCTTGCATGGCGGCGAGCATCATGAAATTGGTGATGGAGGATGGTTGATGATGACGACAGCGACGAATCTCCCTCTCCGGAGCTCCGAACGGACTCCAGATCAGCCCTCCCGAGAGAGATTAGGGCTTGGCGGGGGCTCCGTGTCGTAAAACATGATGAAACTTTCTCTCTGATTTTTTTCTCCCCGAGACGGAATATATGGAGTTGGAGTTGAGGTCGGTGGAGGTCCAGGGGGGCCACGAGATAGGGGGCTCGCCCTATAGGGGGGGAGCCCCCTGTCTCGTGGACAGGGTGTGGGCCCCCTGGTATATTTATTTTGCCTAGAAATTCTTATTAATTCCAAAAAGTGCCTCCGTGGATTTTCAGGAGATTCTGAGAACTTTTCTTTTCTACACATAAAACAACATCATGGCAGTTCTGCTGAAAACAGCGTCAGTCCGGGTTAGTTTCATTCAAATCATGCAAGTTAGAGTCCAAAACAAGGGAAAAAGTGTTTGGAAAAGTAGATACGTTGGAGACATATCAACTCCCCCAAGCTTAAACCTTTGCTTGTCCTCAAGCAATTTAGTTGATAGACTGAAAGTGATAAAGAAAAACTTTTACAAAATCTGTTTGCTCTTGTTGTTGCAAACATGAAAAGCCAGCATTCAAGTTTCAGCAAGTATTATGAACTAACCATACTCACAATAACACTTGGGGTCTCACAATTACTCATATCAATAGCATAATCAGCTAGCGAGCCATAATAATAAAACTCGGATGACAACACTTTCTCAAAACAATCATAGCATGATATAACAAAATGGTACCTCTCTAGCCCTTTCTGAGACTGCAAAACATAAATGCAGAGCACCTTTAAAGATCAAGGACTGACTAAACATTGTAATTCATGGTAAAAGAGATCGAGTCAAGTCATACCCAATATAAGCCAATAGTAATGAATGCAAATGACAGTGTGCTCTCCAGCGGGTGCTTTTTAATAAGAAGGGTGATGACTCAACATAAAAATAAATAGATAGGCCCTTCGTAGAGGGAAGCAGGGATTTGTAGAGGTGCCAGAGATCGATTTTAAAATAGAGATTGAATAACATTTTGAGCGGCATACTTTCACTGACAATGCAACAACTATGAGATGGCTGTATCTTCCATACTACATGCATTATAGGAAGTTCCCAAACAGAATGGTAAAGGTTTATACTCCCCCAACCACCAACAAGCATCAATCCATGGCTTGCCCGAAACAACGAGTGCCTCCAACTAACAATAGCCCTGGGGGAGTTTTGTTTAATTATTTTGATTTGCTTTGATCTTTTTGGATCATGGGACTGGGCATACCAGTTACCGGCCCTTTCTCGTGAATGAGGAGCGGAGTCCAGTCCTCTTGAGAATAACCCACCTAGCATGGAAGATATAGGCATCCCTAGTTGTAACATGAGCTGCTCGAGCATACAAAACAGAATTTCATTTGAAGATTTGGAGTTTGGCACATACAAATTTACTTGGAACGGCAGGTAAATACCACATATAGGAAGGTATAGTGGACTCATATGGAACAACTTTCGGGTTTAAGGAATTTGGATGCACAAGCAATATTCCTGCTTAGTACAGGTGAAGGCTAGCAAAAGACTGGGAAGTGACAACTGAGAGAGCGACAACAGTCATAAACATGCATTAAAATTAATTCACACCGAATACAAGCATGAGTAGGATACAATCCACCATGAACATAAATATCATGAAGGCTATGTTGATTTGATTCAACTACATGCGTGAACATGTGCCAAGTCGAGTCACTCAATTCATTCAAAGGAGGATACCATCCCATCATACCACATCATAATCATTCTAATAGCATCTTGGCACGCAAGGTAAACCATTATAACTCATAGATAATCAAGCATGGCACAAGCAACTATAATCTCTAAATGTCATTGCAAATATGTTTACTTCATAATAAGCTGACTCGGAAACGATGAACTCATCATATTTACAAAAACAAGAGAGGTCGAGTTCATACCAGCTTTTCTCATCCTAATAAGTCCATCATATATCGTCATTATTGCCTTTCACTTGCACGACCGAACGATGTGTATAATAATAAGAGTGCACATGCATTGCACTAAGCTGGAATCTGCAAGCATTCAACTCAAAAGAGAAGACAAGTAATATGAGCTCTAAGTTAAATAAACAATCATGCATATGAGAGCCAGTAAACATTTTCAATATGGTCTTCTCAACCCCCAAAGGAAAGAAAAGAAAAGAAAACTATTTACACGGGAAAGCTCCCAACAAGTAAGAAGAAGAACTAGAAATCTTTTTGGGTTTTTATTTTAATTCTACTACAAGCATGGAAATTAAACCAACTAATTTTTTTGGTTTTTCTCAAGGTTTATCAAACACACAAGAAGAAAACTAGGAAAAAAAGAAAATTAAACTAGCATGGATAATACAATGAAAGAGTATGAGCACCGACAACTAGTGTGTGAACATGAATGTAAAGTCAGTGAGAAATACGTACTCCCCCAAGCTTAGGCTTTTGGCCTAAGTTGGTCTAGTACCAAGGACCGCCGCTACTCTCCCCGGTGTAATGGGAGGTGTAATCAGGATACCACTGGTTGGTCATCTCCGGATCCCACTGGACAGATGATGCACGATAAGGGTCCAGTCCAGGTTCCAGCTCAGGTTCAGGTTCTGGAGTAAAAGCTTGGGCTCGATGATTGTTCGCCGCTTCCGATGTGACGAGAAAATTTTATGCAAGCAAATCAAACAACAAAGGCGTAGGAAAAATAATAATCTCAAAGTGTTTCTTATTAAATCTAAGTTTATATAAGAGCATCCTCTCTTCGTTGTCAAAGATAAACTTGTGTGCTACCATGCTCTTGTAATCTAAAATGTGAGGAGGCAATATTATCTCCTCTTCCTCACGGTGCCTAATGGGTATCTAAAAATGTCTAGCAAGACATCCAGCATAGATACCTCCAAATATGGGGCCTTTTGTATGATTCAGGGCTAGCCGTTTAGCAACAACGGCACCCATACTAAAAGTATTGTCTCCAAGCAAGGCATGTTGAAGAATGATGATATCAGGAACACTTAAGTTTCCACTATTGCCATGACCAATCAAGCATCTACTAGCAAATATGGCAAAGTAGCATAAAACAGGAAAGTGTATGCAAGAGACTTTTGCCTCGGGACCCTTCTTTGGCTCCTCTACAACGAAAGTATTAACAAAGCCATCCACATCTTTACGATGGGGTTCCTCTAATTCTCCCTCATAAGGTATCCTACACACCGTGCAAAAATTATGTAAAGACATTTCTCTGAATTCATCATATAAATGAAATGATACTGTAGGCGGTGATTTCTAAGGATAATAATAAAAGTTTGGCACAAAAGTATTGGAGAGTAGGAGATACTGACTGATCCGGTCGTTGATGAAACCAGTGAGGCCAGCAGTCTCGATCAAAGAATAAAAATCTTCATGAATTCCAGCTTCTTTCAAGAAATCCTCACATGGCCATTCACACGACCGCACTTCCGCTAAGCGAGGAAGATTATACTTGGCTTTTTCCTTCTTTTTGGCTTGTTTTTCCTGAGAGCTTTGGCTAGAAGAGCCCCTCAAAAACTTCCTTAACATTTGCTGAAAATTTCTGAAATTTTAGTAACTTCAAGATAAAACTAAATAAAACTGAAAAAGAGTGGTAGCAACTACTCCTACAAGTGCCTAGAGCCTATATCATGCATTAGAATTGCTTGGGACCTCATAAATTTAACATGAAAGCTCAAGAACATGGTCACCTATGCAGCAAAAATTTGCAATGAATAAAGCACTAGAACAAAAAACTAATTGGACCAATGGAGGAGTCACATACCAAGCAACAATCTCCCAAAGCAGTTTTATGAATGGAGCTTTGAGCAAGGAGATCGAAAATCGCAACAAAATGAGCTAGAACTCGTGCTTGAGCTAGATGGGGATTTTTTGGGTAGAAGATGAAGTGTGTGGCTGCTGGCATAAGTGGAGGGGGGCCACCAGGGGCCCACGAGACAGGGGCGCGCCCTATAGGGGGGGCGCGCCCTCCACTCTCGTGGCCTGGTGCTTTCCCCTCCTGCAGTGTTTTCAGTGCCGAAAATCCTCAAATAATCCATAAAAAATCATACTAAATTTGCAGGGCATTTGGAGCACTTTTATTTTCGGGAAATTTTTTTATTGCACGGGTAAATCAGAAAACAGACGGATAATACTATTTTTGCTTTATTTATTCTAAATAATAGAAAGTAAAAAGTGGGTACAAAAGGTTGTGCCTTCTAGTTTCATCCATCTCATGATCATCAAAATGAATCCACTAACAAGGTTGATCAAGTCTTGTTAACAAACTCATTCCGAATAACACGGAACCGGAGAAATTTCGAATAACACGAAGTTACCTCAATGGGGATATGAAAATCCCCAACAATAAGAATATCATACTTTTTCTTGACAGTAGGGAGAGGAAATTCAGAACCTCCAATAATAATAGTTGGAACTTTTCCAATAGAATTGATGCTATGAACTTGAGATTGTTTCCTCGGAAAGTGTACCGTATACTCATTACCATTAACATGAAAAGTAACATTGCCTTTGTTGCAATCAATAACAGCCCCTGCAGTATTCAAAAAGGGTCTACCAAGGATAATAAACATACTATCGTCCTCAGGAATATCAAGAATAACAAAGTCCGTTAAGATAGTGACATTTGCAACCACAACAGGCACATCGTCACAAATGCCGACAGGTATGGCGGTTGATTTATCAACCATTTGCAAAGATATTTCAGTAGGTGTCAACTTATTCAATTAAAGTCCACGATATAAAGAGAGAGGCATAACACTAACACCGGCTCCAAGATCACATAAAACAGTTCTAACATAGTTTCGTTTAATGGAGCATGGTATAGTTGGTACACCCGGATCTCCAAGTTTCTTTGGTATTCCACCCTTAAAAGTGTAAATAGCAAGCATGGTGGAAATTTCCACTTCCGGTATCTTTCTTTTGTTTGTAATGATATCCTTCATATACTTAGCATAAGGATTTACTTTCAGCATATCAGTTAAGCGCATACGTAAGAAGATAGGTCTAATCATTTCAGCAAAGCGGTCAAAATCCTCATCATCCTTTGTCTTGGATGGTTTAGGAGGAAAGGGCATGGGTTTCTGAACCCATGGTTCTCTTTCTCTACTGTGCTTCCTAGCAACAAAATCTCTCTTATCATAATGTTGATTCTTTGATTGTGGGTTATCAAGATCAACAACAGGTTCAACCTCTACTTCATTGTTTTTGCTAGGTTGAGCATCAACATGAACATTATCATTAACATTATCACTAGGTTCATGTTCATTACCTGATTGTGTTTCAACATCAGAGATAGAAATATCATTGGGATTCTTAGGTGTGTCTACAGTAGGTTCCCTAGAAGCATGCAAAGTTCTATCGTCTTTCTTTTCCTTCTTTTTAGAAGAACTAGGTGCCTCTAAATTATTTCTCTGAGAATCTTGCTCGATTCTCTTAGGGTGGCCTTCAAGATACAAAGGTTTCTAAGTCATTCTACCAGTTCTAGTAGCCACCCTAACAGCAAAGTCATTTTTATTATTTAATTCCTCAAGCAAATCATTTTGAGCTTTGAGTACTTGCTCAGCTTGAGTAGCAACCATAGAAGCATATTTGCTAACGAGTTGGAGTTCACCTTTAACTCTAGCCATATTATCGCTCACGCGTCCTATCTCGAAAGCATTATTCTTTAACGCTCTACCAACATAAGCATTAAAACTTTCTTGTCTAGCCATAAAGTCATCAAATTCATCTAAGCATGGGCTATGAAATTTAGTAGAGGGGATTTCAACTTTATCATATCTATAGAGAGAATTTACCTTTACTACCTGTGTTGAGTTATCAAGACAATGTGGTTCTTCAACAGGCGGTATATTAAGACCATGTATTTCTTCAATAGGTGGTAAATTCTTAACATCTTCAGCTTTAATACCTTTTTCTTTCATTGATTTCTTTGTCTCTTGCATATCTTCAGGACTGAGAAATAAAACACCTCTCTTCTTCGGAGTGGGTTTAGGAATAGGCTCAGGAGTTGGCTCAATTGGTTAAGGAATTTCCTCAGGGATTGGTTCAGGAAGAGTCCAATTATTTTCATTAGTCAACATATTATTCAGTAATAATTCATCTTAGTCGACAGTTCTTTCCCTGAAAACACAACCAGCACAACTATCCAAGTAGTCGTTGGAAGCATCGGTTAGTCCATTATAAAAGATATCAAGTATTTCATTTTTCTTGAGAGGATGATCAGGCAAAGCATTAAGTAACCAGATAAGCCTCCCCCAAGCTTGTGGGAGACTCTCTTCTTTTATTTGCACAAAATTATATATTTCCCGCAAGGCAGCTTGTTTCTTATGAGCAGGGAAATATTTAGCAGAGAAGTAATAAATCATATCCTGGGGACTACGCACACAACCAGAAGCAAGTGAATTATACCAAGTCTTAGCATCACCCATTAACGAGAACGCAAATATCTTAAGGATATAAAAATAGCGGGATCTTTCATCATGAGTAAACAGGGTAGCTATATCATTCAACTTGGTAAGATGTGCCACAACAGTTTCAGATTCAAGGCCATAAAAAGGATCAGATTCAACTAGAGTAATAATCTCAAGATCAACAGAGAATTCATAATCCTTATCAGTACCATAGATAGGTGAAGTAGCAAAAGCAGGGTCAGGTTTCATTCTAGCATTAAGAGACTGTTGCTTCCATTTAGCTAATAATTTCTTAAGATCATATCTATCATTGCAAGCAAAGATAGCTCTAGCAGCTTCTTCATTCATAACATAACCCTCAGGAACAACAGGCAATACATAATCATTGGGAGAATTTTCATCATCATTATCATCAATAAAAGCATCTTCAATAATTTCATTCTCTCTAACTCTAGCAAGTTGTTCATCAAGAAATTCACCTAATGGCAAAGTAGTATCATGCACAGAAGTAGTTTTATCATGCATAGCGGAAGTGGCATCATCAATAACATGCGACATATCAGAATTCATAGCGGTAGCAGGTTTAGGTGTCTCAAGCTTACTCATAATAGAAGGAGAATCTAGTGTAGAGCTAGATGGCAGTTCCTTACCTCCCCTCATAGTTGAGGGATAAATCTTGGTTTTAGCGTCTTTCAAGTTCTTCATAGTGATCAACATATATAAATCCCAAGTGACTCAGAGAATAGAGCTATGCTCCCAGGCAACGGTGCCAGAAATTAGTCTTGATAACCCACAAGCGTAGGGGATCGCAACAGCTTTCGAGGGTAAAGTATTCAACCCAAATTTATTGATTCGACACAAGGGGAGCCAAAGAATATTATTGAGTATTAGCAGTTGAGTTGTCAATTCAACCACACCTGGATAACTTAGTATCTGCAGCAAAGTATTTAGTAGCAAAGTAGTATGATAATAAAGGTAACGGTGGCAAAAGTAATGTTTTTGGGTTTTGTAGTAATTGTAACAGTAGCAACTGGAAAGTAAATAAGCGAAGAACAATATATGAAAAGCTCGTAGGCAATGGATCAGTGATGGATAATTATGCGGGATGTGATTCCTCATGTAATAGCTATAACACAGGGTGACATAGAACTAGCTCCAATTCATCAATGTAATGTAGGCATGTATTCCGTAAATAGTCATACGTGCTTATGGAAAAGAACTTGCATGACATCTTTTGTCCTACCCTCCGGTGGCAGCGGGGTCCTAGTGGAAACTAAGGGATATTAAGGCCTCCTTTTAATAGAGAACCGGACCAAAGCATTAACACATAGTGAATACATGAACTCCTCAAACTACGGTCATCACTGAGAAGTATCCTGATTATTGTCACTTCGGGGTTGTCGGATCATAACACATAATAGGTGACTATAGACTTGCAAGATAGGATCAAGAACACACATATATTCATGAAAACATAATAGGTTCAGATCTGAAATCATGGTACTCGGGCCCTAGTGACAAGAATTAAGCATAGCAAAGTCATAGCAACATCAATCTCAGAACATAGTGGATACTAGGGATCAAACCCTAACAAAACTAACTTGATTACATGGTAAATCTCATCCAACCCATCACCGTCCAGCAAGCCTACGATGGAATTACTCATGCACGGCGGTGAGCATGATGAAATTGGTGATGGAGGATGGTTGATGATGAAGACGACGACGAATCCCCCTCTCCGGAGCCCCCGAACGGACTCCAGATCAGCCCTCCGAGAGAGATTAGGGCTTGGCGGCGGCTCCGTGTCGTAAAACGTGATGAAACTTTCTCTCTGATTTTTTTCTCCCCGAGACGGAATATATGGAGTTGGAGTTGAGGTCGGTGGAGGTCCAGGGGGCCCACGAGATAGGGGGGCGCGCCCTATAGGGGGGGCTGTCTCGTGGACAGGGTGTGGGCCCCCTGGTATATTTCTTTCGCCCAAAAATTCTTATTAATTCCAAAAAGTGCCTCCGTGGATTTTCAGGACATTCCGAGAACTTTTCTTTTCTACACATAAAACAACATCATGCCAGTTCTGCTGAAAACAGCGTCAGTCCGGGTTAGTTTCATTCAAATCATGCAAGTTAGAGTCCAAAACAAGGGCAAAAGTGTTTGGAAAAGTAGATACGTTGGAGACGTATCAAGCCACCCTGTTTACTAATGATGAGAACTCTCGCTATTATTATATCCTTAAGACATTTCCGTTCTCATTAAAGGGTGATGCTAAGACTTGGTTTAATTCTCTTGATCCTGGCTGTGTGCGTAGTCCCCAGGATATGATTTATTACTTCTCTGCTAAATATTTCCCTGCTCATAAGAAACAAGCTGCCTTGCAGGAAATATATAATTTTGTGCAAATCAAAGAAGAGAGTCTCCCACAAGCTTGGGGGAGGCTTCTCCAATTACTTAATGCTTTGCCTGATCATTCTCTTAAGAAAAATGAAATACTTGATATCTTTTATAATGGACTAACCGATGCTTCCAAGGACTACTTGGATAGTTGTGCTGGTTGTGTTTTCAGGGAAAGAACAGCCGACGAATCTGAATTACTATTGAATAATATGTTGACTAATGAAAATAATTCGACTCTTCCTAAGCCAAATCCTGAGGCAATTCATGAACCAATTGAGCCAACTCCTGAGCCTATTCCTAAACCCACTCCGAAGAAGAGAGGTGTTCTATTTCTCAGTCCTGAAGATATGCAAGAGGCAAAGAAATCAATGAAAGAAAAAGGTATAAAAGCTGAAGATGTTAAAAATTTACCACCTATTGAAGAAATACATGGTCTTAATATACCACTTGTCGAATAACCACATTGTCTTGATAACCCGAGACAGGTAGTAAAGGTAAATTCTCTCTATAGATATGATAAAGTTGAAATTCCCTCTACTAAATTTCATAGCCCATGCTTAGATGAATTTGATGACTTTATGGCTAGACAAGAAAGTTTTAATGCTTATGTTGGTAGAGAATTAAAGAATAATGCTTTCGAGATAGGACGCTTGAGAGATTATATGGCTAGAGTTAAAGGTGAACTTAAACTCATTAGCAAATATGTTTCTATGGTTGCTACTCAAGCTGACCAAGTACTTAAAACTCAAAATGATTTGCTTGATGAATTAAATAATAAACCTGACTTTGTTGTTTGAGTGGCTACTAGAACTGGTAGAATGACTCAGAACCTTTGTATCCTGAAGGCCACCCTAAGAGAATCGAGCAAGATTCTCAGAGAAATAATTTAGAGGCACCTAGTTCTTCCAAAAAGAAGAAAAAGAAAAATGATAGGACTTTGCATGCTTCTAGTGAACCTGTTGTAGACACACCTGAGAATCCCAATGATATCTCTGTTTCTGATGCTGAAACACAATTAGGTGATGAACATGAACCTAGTGATAATGTTCATGTTGATGCTCAACCTAGCAAAAATAATGAAGTAGAGACTGAACCTGTTGTTGATCTTGATAACCCACAATCAAAGAGTCAACGTTATGATAAGAAAGATTTTGTTGCTAGGAAGCACGGTAGAGAAAGAGAACCATGGGTTCAGAAACCCATGTCCTTTACTCCTAAACCATCCAAGACAAAGGATGATGAGGATTTCGAGCGATTTGCTGAAATGATTAGACCTATCTTCTTACGTATGCGCTTAACTGATATGCTTAAAGTAAACCCTTATGCTAAGTACATGAAGGATATCATTACAAATAAAAGAAAGATACCGGAAGCTGAAATTTCAACCATGCTTGCTAATTACACTTTTAAGGGTGGAATACCAAAGAAACTTTGAGACCCCGGGGTACCAACCATACCATGCTCCATTAAAAGAAACTATGTTAGAACTGCTTTATGTGATCTTGGAGCCGGTGTTAGTGTTATGCCTCTCTCTTTATATCATAGACTTGAATTGAATAAGTTGACACCTACTGAAATATCTTTGCAAATGGCTGATAAATCAACTGCTATACCTGTCGGTATTTGTGAGGATGTGCCTGTTGTGGTTCCAAATGTCACTATCTTAACGGACTTTGTTATTCTTGATGTTCCCGAGGACGATAATATGTCGATTATCCTTGGTAGACCCTTTTTGAATACTGCAGGGGCTGTTATTGATTGCAACAAAGGCAATGTCACTTTTCATGTTAATGGAAATGAGCATACGATACACTTTCCGAGGAAACAATCTCAAGTTCATAGCATCAATTCTATTGGAAAAGTTCGAACTATCATTATTGGAGGTTTTGAATTTCCTCTCCCTACTGTCAACAAAAAGTATGATATTCTTATTGTTGAGGATGTTCATATTCCCGTTGAGGTAACTTAGTGTTATTCGAAATTTCTCCGGTTGCGTGTTATTCGGAATGAGTTTGTTAACAAGACTTGATCAACCTTGTTAGTGGATTCATTTTGATGATCATGAGATGGATGAAACTAGAAGGCACAATCTTCTGTACCCTCTTTTTACCTTCAGTTATTTAGAATAAATAAAGAAAAAATAGTATTACCTGTCTGTTTTCTGAATTATCCGTGCAATAAAAAATATCCCGAAAATAAAACGTGTTCCAAATGCCCTGCAAACTTAGTGTGATTTTTTATGGATTATTTGAGGATTTTAGGCACTGAAAACACTGCAGGAGAGGCGAGCACCTGGCCACGAGGGTGGAGGGCACGCCCACACCACCTGGGCGTGCCCCTTGTCTCATGGGCCCATGGTGGCCCTCCTCCACTTATGCCAGCACCCACACACCCCATCTTCTTCCCAAAAAATCCCCATCCATCTCAAGCACGAGTTCTAGCTCATTTTGCTGCGATTTTCGATCTCCTTGCTCAAAGCTCCATTCACAAAACTGCTTTGGGAGATTGTTGCTTGGTATCTGACTCCTGCATTGGTCCAATTAGTTTTTGTTCTAGTGCTTTATTCATTGCAAATTTTTAATGCATAGGTGACCATGTTCTTGAGCTTGCTTGTTAAATTTATGAGGTCCCAAGTAATTCTAATGCATGATATAGGCTCTAGGCACTTGTAGGAGTAGTTGCTATCAATCTTGTTTAGTTGTATTCACTTTTATTTTGAAGTTACTAAAATTTCAGAAATTTTTCAGAAAAAGAATTATGTCTAGGAGAATGTACCAAGGTGGTTCCTCAGTAAAGAAAGGACCCAGGATTGCTATACGTGAGCAAGACGATGAACTGCCGAGGGATGCAGAAGTATGAGCTTGTGAGTGGCCATCAGACGATTTTATGGTCGAAGCAGGCTTTAAGGAGGAATTTGACGCGTATTTGCATAATGCCGATCTGGAGGACTTCTTACAAGATAAGTGTCCTAAGTACTATCAATTGACTGATTCATTTGTATGAAGGTTTAAATATAAATGTACACGTAATTCCTCGAGTGTCCTATTTGATATCTATGATACATCTTATACCATGGAATTAGAGGATTTTACAACTGCTTGCAAACTTCCACAGTGGGGCAATATTAATGATCCCCACAAATCTGAATTTAGAGATTTCCTTGCTAGTATTATTGTGGGAGAATCTAGGGATATTGCACAAGCTACCATAGGGAGCATTCATTTTCCTGCTATACATTATTTTGCTCTCTTCATTGGTAGATGCATTAACGGTAAAGATGAAGCATGTCATATGTGTGTGCCTGATCTTTGTGTCCTCAAGAGTGCCATGCTAGGTTATAAAGATTATAACTTGGGGGCAATAGTTGCGCGTAGGTTGCATAGTAATGGTAGAGCTGGAGATTTATTTGGAGGAATTTATGCGACCCGAGTGGCAAATTATCTTGGTATAGCCCCACGAGAGGGGGATATGATGTTGCCTCCTGCTTATTTAGATTATGACACTATGGTCCAACATCATTTTCTTAAGAGGAATGAACAATTCCTCCGGTATCGACTAATCTTTGACAGACGTAGCGCTGTCCATGTTACTCTTCCTTCTCCTTTCCTTTTTAATTACCAGGCAAAAGGAAGATTTGTTGTTACCTGGGAGGAAGCAACTGAACACGAGGGGAGAGCGGAGGCGGCTCGCCAACATCCCGCAGCTCCGGAGGCATTTGCTGCTGTCGGTGTACTACAGTAGGGGTACCCTAGTACCCCGAACTTGTGCACGGGCAGTTGCAGCGCCCCGCGGCAAGGGCTTGCCGGGCGACCGCCAAGGTCCTCCGTGGCTCCTTTGGAGCCATTCAAGAACAAAGTGTTCAAGTCAAGGAGACAAGACCCCGGCAAGAGGAGCTTGCCGGGAAGGCCGACCAAGGCATCTCAAGGAACTTGCCGCGACGCGCCGCGCGTCCCGGCGAGGCCCGGTGAGCGACAGGCTTCCGGGCGCGACAAGACAACGACCGCGGCAAGGCACTTGCCGCTGCAAGCGGCCACTCTGTGCCCACGCTCCAGCGCACCCACCAACGTGTCGCCCTGGGGGCCTTTCGAGGCGTGCGTGGCGGGAGGTTGTGCAGCCAGCGGTGCACAGTGGCATGCGTTGCTGACAAGGTAGCCATCGTGGCAGGCGGTGGCGCCCCTGACGGTCCCTTTCTACGTTGTTTGGGCGACGCAGACGGGCATTTAATGCCCTTGTCCCCTGCTGTCAGGGTTAGGTAGGATACACTGTGCAGGCAACTGTACCAACCACCTCTCGTTTTACATTTTTACCCTTGTCTACGTTGCCACCTGTCGGTGACCCCTTTAGCATATAAAAGGAGGCCCATGCGCAACGTATAGGGGGTTCGAACCCAGAAAAACAGATACGCTCGGTCCCGTCAGCGGTTAGAGTGTACTGTAACGCTCCGCGCTCCCGAGCAAGAACACAATACAATCAGACAAGCAGCAGTAGGAGTATTATCTCTCCGGAGAGCTCTGAAGCTGGGTAAACTGCTCGTGTGTCTCGCCTCGATCCGCTCTTCGTGCGACCTTCGCCCCCCGCCGAACCGAAAGGGGCTCGGTCCGCCGGTCCCATAGGTGTTCGTGGATCAGTTTCCCCGACATCTTTGGCGCGCCAGGTAGGGGGCGTCGAGATTGCGTGAACCTGATCCGGCGTGCACACGAGCTAGATCTTCGTTTTCTTCATCAACATGCCACCGAAGAAGAAGGCTTCGGAGGCAGCTGCTCCGTCTGCGTCGATCCCACCACCACCGGAGCAAACGAGTGGTGGGGCAAACGCCGACGGGAGAACGGACATCGGCGAGGGAGCTCACGATGTTGCCAGGTCCAAGGACAAGGCTGCGCCGACCTCGGCATCCCACATGTTCCGCGCCCATCTCAGGAGGCGCAGGACCGACAGCGTCATGGTATTCGCAGTACCATACGTTTGTTGGACCAAGATCAAGCTGGTGGATCCCGGGGCGCTCAAGACCAGCATGCACGCCAACGTGCCGGCACGAGCGAGACGCGGTCGCCCGGACGGGATACTGCTCCTTCTAACATAGTTAGAAGTCCGAGCATATCCCGCTCCTCGCGCCGTCCGCCACTGCCGCCCACCACTCCGGCAGAAGCTTTGGCACGGGCTCAACTGCTCCTGGATTACCCTCCGACGTCGGACAAGATAGAAGAATGGAGGGCCACCATTCAGAGTCTCATCGGTTACGCCAACGGCGACACTCCGCGGCAGCCGAGCACGTCGCTGCCGCGGCAGGGTTGCCAGGCGCGAGCCGATGGCGACAAGACCGGTGAGGGTGCGACCACCACGCACTCTCCCTCCCGAAGGCCAAGATCGCCGACTCGTCAGATCCACCTCGACAGCGACTCCACTGCATCGTCAGACCCACGAGCTCGTCATGATCAGCGCCAAGTTCTTCACGATCGACAGCAAGAAGACGCTCGTACTCGCATCGAGCGCCGAAGAGAAGCGCGACGTCAATCCGACAAGTGCACTGGGCCCTCTGTTGACATGCATGCGCCAGGGGAACCAGGCGACTTGCCGTACGCGGTAGGTTGCCCTGCGTTCACTCGTGAGCTGCGGCAAGTCCAGTGGCCCAGCACGAAGAACTTCAAGCCAGACGTACCAGAGAAGTACGACGGCAAGACGCATCCGTCGGAGTTCCTCAACATCTACACCATCGCGGTGCAGGCTGCCGGGGGACGAGATGACAAGATCCTTGCCAACTACTTCCCGCTAATACTCAAACCCAATGTCAGATCCTGGCTCATGCACTTGCCGGACAACTCCATATCTTCCTGGGCAGATCTGTGTCATCAGTTTGTCGGCGCCTTTACGGGCGGCCACAAGCCTCATCGCCAAGAGAGCGATCTTCATCTGCTTGCCCAGAAGGAAGGAGAGCCCCTGCGCAAGTACATTCAGAGATTCAGCAGCGTACAGCACAACATCCCAGATGTCCACCCTGCCGCGGTAATCAGCGTGTTCCACCAGAACGTGCGGAACCGCAGGATGTGGGAGGAGATGGCGATGTGCAAGATCAGAGACGTCAGTGAGCTATATGCCCTGGACGACAAGTGTGCACGTGCTGAGGAAGGGAGGAGACTCCCTGGAGAGAACATAGGAGCAGGAGGATCTGACAGTGAGGATGTCGCCCCGGCAAAGAAAAACCGGCGGCGGAACAACAGGAAAAGGAAAGGCAAAGAAGTGCTAGTTGTTGAGCAGTCCGGCAACGGAGGTGGCGCCAAGACAACCAAAACTGGTAGCTCCGGCAAAGAGGTTGCCCAGGATGTGGCGGTCGCTGACAAGCAGGACGGCAACAACAAGCAATACTGCAAGATCCACCGTACCAAGGGCCATGATCTCCAGAGCTGCAAGAAGGTCGAGCAGCTTGTTGAGCAGCGGAGAGCTGAATACGAGCGGTGCGACAAGGAGAAAGCCCAGGAAGGTGCTGGAGGATCCGGCAAGAAACGTCCCGGCCGAGGAGCACGCCGCGGCAAGGCCAAGCAGCGGCAAGGAGACAGACCTCCTCGCGGCCGCGACAAGGATGAAGATGACGACGATGATGAAGACATGGATGATGATGAGACCGATGAGCAGGAGTTTCAGAAAGCCACAAAGGTCCTGTGCGTTGACGGTGGTGCTTCTCTGCATACTTCGCACCGCCAGCTCAAGCAGTGGGTGCGGGATGTTAATGCAACAGAACCACCCGTCGAGTCACGCAAGCCTCTGAAATGGTCCGGCACGCCTATCATCTTTGATATTGAGGACCACCCTGATCGCATAACTGCGGTCGGGTGCTTGCGAATGTTGGTTTCACCAACTATCCGCAACCTCAAGGTCACTAAGATGCTAGTTGACGGCGGGGCCGGCTTGAACCTGATCTCCTCCGCGGTGCTCCAGAAACTCCAGATCCCTGACAGTGAGCTCGAAGAGACTGGCACATTCCAAGGAATCAATCCGGGAAGGAGCAAGCCGATGGGAAAGATTACGTTGCCGGTAACATTTGGCAGCGAGCTGAACTTCAGGACTGAGAGGGTCACTTTTGACGTTGCTGATTTTCCATTGCCTTACAATGGGATACTCGGCCGTCCAGCACTCGCCAAATTCATGGCAGCCTCTCACTATGCCTACAACGTGCTAAAGATGCCAGGCCCGATAAGTGTCATCTCTGTCCCTGGTGACAAGAAGGATGCTCTTATCTGTGCCGACAAGATCTACCGGGAAGCAACAACCGCAGCAGATCGCAAGTCACTTACCGCTGAAGCTCCTGGGGGGAAGAAGAAGACCAAGTCCGGCAAGAGTTCCGATGCCCACTCCGGCAAGCGCACCTCTTCGGAGTGCTGCGCTACCGTCGAGGACGCACCATCGAGCTCCATCGGCAAGGGTAAGAAGGCAATGGCAGCTCCACCTGAGACCAAGAAGGTGTCCGCCAAGGAG
Organism: Triticum dicoccoides; assembly: GCF_002162155.2. Lineage (NCBI taxonomy): Eukaryota > Viridiplantae > Streptophyta > Magnoliopsida > Poales > Poaceae > Triticum > Triticum dicoccoides. The sequence continues at coordinate 449,352,258 of NC_041389.1, read as the reverse complement.
GACGGCACTGGTGGTACTTTTACCATCAGTGCCACTCTCGACCCCAAATAGGAAAGCACGCTCGTTGCTTTCCTGCGGGCGAACGTGGACGTGTTTGCATGGCAACCGTCTGACATCCCCGGTGTTCCCAGGAAAGTAATTGAGCACCACCTTGCCGTCTGTCCTCACGCGCGGCCCGTCAAGCAGAAAGTCAGGAAGCAGGCAGTGGAGCGCCAAGAATTCATCGCAGAAGAAATCAAGAAGTTGGAAGCAGCAGGCCTTGTCAGAGGAGTGCTCCATCCTACGTGGTTGGCCAACCCTGTAGTCGTGCGCAAAGCTAACGAGAAATGGAGGCTTTGTATCGACTTTACCGATGTCAATAAAGCTTGTCCCAAAGACCCATTTCCCTTGCCGCGCATTGACTAGATTGTTGACTCCACGGCCGGGTGTGACTTGCTTTCATTTCTCGATGCTTACTCAGGATACCATCAGATCTTCATGGCAGAAGAGGATGAGGAGAAGACCGCATTCATCACACCGTGTGGCATGTACTGTTTTGTACGGATGCCTTTCGGATTGAAGAATGCTGGTTCAACGTTTGCAAGGGTAGTCCATCATGCTTTTGAGCCGCAAATGCACAGAAATGTGGAAGCTTACATGGATGACATAGTGGTCAAGAGCAAAGACAGGGCAACCCTGATTCAAGATTTAGACGAAACATTTGCAAATCTGCGCAAGATCAACCTCAAGCTGAACCCCGAGAAGTGTGTGTTTGGAGTTCCCTCCGGCAAGCTTCTCGGGTTCTTCGTGTCTCAGAGGGGAATCGAAGCCAACCCCGACAAGATCAAGGCCATTGAGCAAATTGAAGCACCAAAGCGCGTCAAGGATGTACGAAGGCTTGCCGGTTGCGTGGCTGCTCTCAGCAGGTTTATCTCTAGATCTGTTGAGCGTGCCCTGCCATTTTTCAAAATATTGAAAAAGGCAGGTCCAATGAAATGGACTCCGGAGGCGGAGGCTGCGCTGTAGGACTTGAAGAGATACCTGTCCTCCACTCCAACACTTGTCGCACCTAGGCCACAAGAGAAGTTGTTGCTGTATATAGCGGCAACCAATCAAGTGGTTAGTGCTGCGTTAGTGGCGGAGAGGGAGGCAGATGATGAGCCAGCAACCATGGCAGGCGCATCCAGCGACAAGCAGGGGGCTTCACCGGCAAGCTCTGGTCCGGCAAGCTCTGATCCGGCAAGCTCTGGTCCCGACAAAGATGGATCTGTGCAGGTGTGTGAGAAGATGCAGAAGAGAATGGTGCAGCGCCCAGTTTACTTTGTCAGTTCCCTTCTGCAGGGGGCTAGGTCAAGGTACTCTGGTGTGCAGAAGTTGCTTTTCGGCCTCCTCATGGCCTCGAGAAAGCTGCGCCATTACTTCCAAGCACATGAGATCACAGTCGTCACTCGCTTTCCGCTGAAGAGGATACTGCAAAATCCAGAAGCGATAGGCAGGATTGTCGAGTGGGCGCTGGAACTGTCAAGCTTTGGCCTCAAGTTTGAAAGTACTTCAACTATCCAAAGCAGAGCATTGGCAGAGTTCATAGCAGAATGGACGCCAACGCCAGATGAAGAAATTCCAGAAACAAGCATCCCCGTCAAGGAATCAAGCAAAGAGTGGCTGGTGTACTTTGATGGTGCCTTCTCGCTGCAAGGCGCCGGTGCAGGCGTGCTGCTTGTCGCACCCACTGGAGAGCACCTCAAGTACGTAGTCCAGATGCACTTTCCCAAGGAGCAAGCAACCAACAATACTGCAGAGTATGAAGGCTTGCTTGCTGGTCTCAGGATCGTGGCAGACCTTGGGATTAAGAAGCTCATTGTCAGGGGTGACTCACAGCTTGTCGTCCGACAAGTGAACAAGAATTATCAGAGTCCGTTGATGGAAGCCTACGTTGATGAAGTGAGAAAGCTAGAAGAGCACTTTGACGGCCTACAGATGGAGCATATTCCGAGAGCTCAGAATGACATTGCTGATGGCCTGTCGAAATGCACCGCACTAAAGTTACCTGTGGAACCAGGGATCTTTGTGCTCAAGCTGACTCAACCGTCTGTAACACCATCAACTAGACAGAGCAAGAAGAGGAAGTTGATTTCTAGCGACTATTTTCCGGCAGAGCTCCCCGAAGCCGCCGCTAAGAAGGTCCCCAAGATCAACACCAAGAGTGTTGAGGAGCAGTCTGCTCCGGCAAACCTTAGTGTTTGTTCCGTTGAAGCAGACGCTCGCGGCAAGTTTTGCCCCGGCAAGCTTGCCGGGGAACATCAAGCTCCGGCTGAGCCACAGGTTCTTGCCGTAGAATCTGATGTTCCCGCAGCAGCAGAAATGCCTTTAGTCTTTGTTGTCGAGCCACAAGCTCCAGCATGGGCACAGCAGATTGTCCATTTCCTTCAGACAGGAGAACTTCTCGAAGAGCAAGAAGAAGCGGAGAGAGTAGCCCGGCAGTCAAGTATGTACCAGTTTGTCGACGACACACTGTACAGAAGAAGACTCAACGGTGTGAAATTGAAGTGTATTTGCCGGGAAGATGGACAGAAGCTGTTGGTAGAGATACATGGAGGCATATGTGGTCACCACATTGACGCAAGAGCACTTGCCGGAAAAGCTTTCCGGCAAGGTTTCTTTTGGCCGACAGCCCTCCAGGATGCAACTGCACAAGTAACCAAGTGTCAAGCGTGCCAGTTCCATTCCAAGCAGATACACTAGCCAGCTCAAACTCTCCAGACGATCCCTTTATCCTGGCCATTTTCGGTCTGGGGGCTCGACATCCTCGGCCCCTTTCCCCGAGCTGTCGGGGGCTTTGAGTACTTGTACGTTGCAATTGACAAGTTCACAAAGTGGCCGGAAGTGGAACCAGTGAGGAAGGTGACAGCACAGTCAGGAGTCAAGTTCTTCAGGTCGATTGTTTGCCGTTTCGGGATCCCTAACAGGATCATCACCGACAACGGCATGCAATTCACGAGCCGCACCTTCATGCAGTACGTCCAAGATCTTGGCGCCAAGATCTGCTTCACTTCTGTTGCTCATCCGAGAAGCAACGGTCAAGCGGAGAGGGCAAATGCTGAAGTGTTGCGCGGTCTCAAGACCAGAACTTTCGACAGGTTGCACAAGTGCGGGAGAAACTGGATTGAGGAGCTGCCGGTGGTTCTTTCGTCGATCAGAACGACGCCAAATCAAGCCACTGGCCAGACACCTTTCGCTCTAGTCTATGGAGCAGAGGCAGTTCTCCCCACGGAACTCATATACGGATCACCTCGAGTGCTCGCTTATGATGAGCTTGAGCAAGAGCAGCTGCGACAAGATGACGCGATGCTCCTTGAGGAGGATCGTCTTCAGGCTGTTGTACGAGCCGCTCGATACCAGCAAGCTTTGCGCTGCTACCATAGCCGCAAAGTTAATGACAGAAGCTTCGAGGAAGGCGACCTTGTTCTTCGGCGCGTTCAGTCCGCCAAGAATTCCAACAAGTTGACGCCGAAGTGGGAAGGCCCTTACCGGGTGAAACGAGTCACTAGGCCTGGCGATGTCCGCCTTGAGACCGAAGATGGCACTCCGGTGAGCAACTCCTGGAACATTGAGCATCTTTAAGTTTTACCCGTAGGGCGCGGTTGCCGGAACCCGTTCCGGCAACCACCTTTCGTACGAGTCTTGCCGATGTTGCATGTAATCCTTTGTACAAAGCCGGGCGCAGATCCCATGCATAAGTAAAGCTCATGTGCTCCGCACATCTTGTCAATTTCATGCATTATATTCTTTCTTGCATGCGTTATCTGACACTTTGGGCAGCACCTACCCCCGGTAAGCAATAACGAGCTGGAAGGCTCCATATCTTTATTTTCTCTTCTTTCTTTTTTTCAACAAAGGAAAGGAAGGTACCCTCGTGCACAAGTTTCCCGGGGGGAAAGGAGAGGAGAAGATAATGGTATAAACCAGGCGTCGTTAAGGAAGTTTTTCGCCTTGCCGGGAAGCAAACGACAGAAAAGCTAAGTTGCCAAAGTTTGAGCAATCAGTTTTAAATTTTTAAGTTATCTTCCTTGAACGACCGTGCTTTGTATGGAAAACCTGTGCGCAGAGGAACCAACTAGTAGCTAGTTGCGCCCTTACTTTGTTTCGAGTCCGCTCAACAACTTAAGTGAGCTGCGGCTAGTTGCGACAAGGTTTCTTGTCGGAAGCGGCATCGCCAGCAGGCTGCTGATGTCCCGCACTCAGCGCTCGCGGCAAAGGTGCCTGCGCCGACAAGTTCCCTAAAAGCGTAGGGTAACAATATACAAAGCAGGGAATCTAGTAAAGGAAATAACGTAGCAATCGATACCAGAAATAAAGTTATATTACAAGATAACTTGTCGCAGCTCTAACAGATTGCCCCCATGGCATGACCAGCAGCGACAAGGAAAAAGATAAAACGGGCGGCCTAGTCTACGCGATCGCCCTCAACCCTCTTGATCCCGCTCACCTTGTCCACAATGGGTGCGACAAGGGCCTTGAGCGCTTCCAGATCAGCGTCAGGCGGCAAGGACTTGAGGACATTGGCGAAGTTGAGGCATGGGTTGCGGAAGGCCACCTTCATCAGCACCTTCTGAAGAGCGCCAGGGCAAATCTTGCGTGACTCGTCGGCCAGCTGCTTTGGGATCTTCTCCCGGAGTCGTTGGAGGGCCGTCGCCACGCCCTTGAAGAACAAGCTGAGCTTGGCGCTGGGTTGGAGATGCTCGTCGGAAGGATACCCGAAGTCCTCCATCCCTAGCTGCGCCAGCTCCCCATCGATGACCGCGGCGATGTTCACCAGACCCTCGGTCCAGTGCTCCATCGTCTCCCTAAATGAGTTCTAGGTGACGGCAATACTCGCCAGCAGTGCTTCGTCGGCCTTGACCTTCTCCGACAGGGTCACCTCTCGCTCCCTGGCGCTGTCCAGCGTCTGAGTCAGCTTGGCCAGCTTCAGCTCGAGATCCGCATTAGAATCCTTGGCGGCATTAAGCTCCTTGCTCCTCTCAGCGAGGAGACCCTGCAGCTCCCCATGAGCGGCAGCATCCTTCTCGCGTTCGCGCTTGAGCACGGCAAGCTCCTCGCCGCTCGCCTTGAGGTCGGCCTCCAACTGCGTCATCCTCGTTTCCAGCTCCTTCTTGGGGGCCTCGGCAGCTGCAGCAGCGTCCTTTGCTTCCTTGAGGGCCTCGCCAAGTGTTTGCTCGCGCGCGACGAGCTCCTCCTCGTAGCTGTCAAGATTGGCCTTCCGCTGCACCAACTCGCCTTCTCGCGCGGACTGCTTCTCGGCAGCAAGCCGTTGTTGCTCCTGAGCTTCAGCCTTCTCGAGGAGGAAGGCTGTGCGCTCCTCGGCGAGTCGCTCCTGCTCCTGTGCTAGAGACCGGAGAGCTTCCTGGTTGATGCCCCGGAGCTCCTCCGCGCGCTTCTCCATATCCACTCCCGCCTTCGCGACGAGCGCTTCTCGGGACGCTAACTTCGCTTGTCGTGCGCGGTAGAGTGACAGCAGCTTCCGCAACAGCTGCTCCTCCTCAGGTTCGCCACTGCTGCTGCTTGGCGTGTCAACCAACGACAGCCCGGCAGAGGCGAGCAGCTCCTCATCAAAAGTTTCTCCTTCGACCGACGCCCTGGAGCTCGACGCCCAGGGAAGCTTGATGAAGATGCCGTCTCCGGCCTTCGAGTAGGCGCCAGGCTGGGGCTCTTCGGGGCCTGCCGCCGCAGCAGCGGCGGAGGGGTCGGCGGTCGGTGCAGCGCCTGGCGCTCCTGCGGCCTCGGGGCCGTCAGTGTGATTGTCGGATCCCTCGCCAGCCTCTGCGGCGGCAGCCTTGGCGGCCTCTTCGCCGGCGGGCTCATCAGCACTGGCTTCCCCTTCGGCGGCCTCGGTTTCCATCGGCTCTGTAGCAGATGGATCTGACGAGCGGAAGAGGGAGAAGGGTCAAGCAAAAACTCAAAGTGAAAATCAGAAGAAGAAAAACCCAAGGGAAGTTTTTAGGCAAGTGGATTACCTGAGCTGGGATCTGCGGTCGCGGTCTCGACCACCGGAGGATCACTAGCGCTGTCCCTTGCCGGAGAACTGTCCCTTGCCGGAGAGTTCTCCCTTGCCGGAGAGCGCTCCCTTGCCGGGGACTCCTCCCTTGGCGGCGTAGTCGAAGCAGATGGCACTTCGGGAGCAGCTTCCGGGCACTCCTGGTGAGGCTGTTCTGCTCCTACACAAATCAACGGTCAAGATATCAGTAGAGAGAATAGCACCCATGAGCGCCTGACAGCCAGAAGCAAACCATGTACTTACGCTGGGGGCTGCGCTGGGAGCTGCTTTGGGGAGTAGCTGCCGGGTCCGTCAAGGTGGTCTCAGACACACCCCCTGCTGACACGGTGGGATCATCCTCGATGACAATCACCGCGGCCTTGGCTCTCTTCGCCGCTCTCTGGGCCAGCGTCCTGAAAGGGAATGGGTTCAGATTGAAGCAAGTCAGATACAAGACAAAAAAACAACAAGAATTGGAGAACTACAAGAACACCAAGAATCTTACTCTTCTTCTTCCTCGTCGGAGCTGAGCGCGGAGAGATCGAAGTCCGGCTCCCCTCCGGTGCGGCGAGGCGGAGGAGTAGGTTCCCTTGCCCGCTTGGCAGGGGCGGTGGCGGTGGACCGGGAAGATCCCGCTCCAGTTGCCGCTGCGGCGTGAGGCACTCCCGCGGCAACAGTGCTTGCCGCGGTAGAGCGTGTCGCACGGCTCGGCGGCTGTTGGTCCGTTTGCCGCCCCGCTACGTCCCCGGCCCTGTGGAGCCGTCTCCTTGCCGGGCCCGGGGGCTCCGCCTGCGGCAGGCTGTCTGAAGGTTCGGGCTCTTCCTCGCTAGGCTCGCTCGGCTCCGCTTCTGGGCCGGCAAGATCTTCCTCGCCGGCAAACTCCTCGCGCTCGGCAAGGCTTGCCGCCTCTGCTGCCTCTGCTTCCTCCACGGTGAACCCAAACTCTCCCGCGGCAGCTGCTGCCGCAGCCTCCTCCGTCCTAGTGGCGATGCGCTGCAGCTCCGCGTTGGTGGTGTCACGGGTGAGGCTCTTCTGCTCGTCGGCGCGGACCGGCACTTCTTCCAAGTTGTCGAAGAACGCCCGCACGACGTCATCCACAGGCTCTTGCCAAGTCGGAACGATTCCGTGGGAATCGCACAACGGCATCATGGCGCGGATCCGGTCAAGCGATGAATTATTGCACAATGGAACGACGCTCCTCGGCAAAACGAATGGGTGCTGGGGATCGCGTTTGAACAGCTCCAGAAGCATTACATCCAACTCCAGGACGGTGAAGTTGAAGTTGAGGCCCGGACGCAGCCGCATTATATCCGCCGAGTTCTTGAACTCCCAGGCGGGTCTCCCCCTCTCCTGCAGGGGGGCGATGCGGCGGCGAAGGAAATCTGTGCCAACGGCGCCTACGGTGAGCCCGGCAAGCCTGAGGCGAAGGATCCGGGTGACGGCGATCTTCAATCTGTCGTCTTCCGGGGCCACGTTGCTCCAATCGTTGCCGCACATGATTGGGGCTTGGCGCAGGGTAGTGAACGGCTGCGGGTTCTCCTCGATGATCCAGCACCACTCCGCTCTCCACTCCTCCCATTTGCTGCGAAGCTCACCCTCCAGATATGCTTCCTTCTTGCCGACTCTCGAGATCCAGGCGATCCCTCCGGCAAGCGGCTCCCCTCTCTCGACCCAAGGCATGAAGAAGTGGCGGAAAAGGGCTACATTGGGGTGGACTCCGACAAAGTTTTCGCACAAATGTGCGAAAACTGCCATGGTCAGAACGGCGTTGGGGGTGAAATCAAGGAGGCGGAGCCCATAGGTGTTCATTATGTCGCAGAAGAACTCCGAGAAGGGCGGGCAGAGCCCGCAATACAAGAACAGCACGAAGAATGGGTACCCGTTTGGAGCCAGTTCCGAAGCGGTGGCCGGGAGTACCCTCGTGCGCGGATGCGCTCGCGTCTCCGTCGACCAGAAGAGGTAGTAGTACTCCCTCAGCTCCTGCACACCGAGCTGAGGGGAGAAGATCGCCCGCTCCTTCCGCAGCGCCGCGCGCCGCTGCGCCTCGGCCGACTTCACGCCCTTCCCCTTGTCGGCTTTCGGAGCCATGGCGGAGGTGGCGGGAGAGGTCGACGGCGTTGGTGATGCTGGTGGCAATGGGGGGCGGAGCGCTGCTCTTTCTCGGCTTCGAGAAGAAGGGGGGAGCGGCGAAGGTTTGCGAAGATGGAGTAGTAGCAACCAGAGGGAGGGGATGGACGTTGCGCCCTTCCGAATAAAGAATCCACCCACGATCTCTCCCACGACGCCGCATTCGACGCGTGCCGTTGGGGAGGGCGCGGTGGATACGGAGTAAGATACGGCGTGGCCCAGGCCGCGTGTGCCCGTGCCCTGTCTTGGGCCTGGCCCAACAGCGCTCGGCACCGTGTATGGCCCAGGCCCGGGGGCTCCTGTCGGTGTACTAGAGTAGGGGTACCCTAGTACCCCGAACTTGTGCATGGGGAGTTGCAGTGCCCCGCGGCAAGGGCTTGCCGGGCGACCGCCAAGGTCCTCCGTGGCTCCTTTGGAGCCATTCAAGAACAAAGTGTTCAAGTCAAGGAGACAAGACCACGGCAAGAGGAGCTTGCCGGGAAGGCCGACCAAGGCATCTCAAGGAACTTGCCGCGACGCGCCGCGCGTCCCGGCGAGGCCCGGTGAGCGACAGGCTTCCGGGCACGACAAGACAACGACCACGGCAAGGCACTTGCCACGGCAAGCGGCCACTCTGTGCCCACGCTCCAGTGCACCCACCAACGTGTCGCCCTGGGGGCCTTTCCAGGCGCGCGTGGCGGGAGGCTGTGCAGCCAGCGGTGCGCGGTGGCATGCGTTGCTGACAAGGTAGCCATCGTGGCAGGTGGTGGCGCCCCTGACGGTCCCTTTCTATGTTGTTTGGGCGACGCAGACGGGCATTTAATGCCCTTGTCCCCTGCCGTCAGGGTTAGGTAGGATACACTGTGCACGCAACTGTACCAACCACCTCTCATTTTACATTTTTACCCTTGTCTACGTTGCCACCTGTCGGTGACCCCTTTAGCATATAAAAGGAGGCCCATGCGCAACGTATAGGGGGTTCGAACCCAGAAAAACAGATACGCTCGGTCCCGTCAGCGGTTAGAGTGTACTGTAACGCTCCGCGCTCCCGAGCAAGAACACAATACAATCAGACAAGCAGCAGTAGGAGTATTATCTCTCTGGAGAGCTCCGAAGCTGGGTAAACTGCTCGTGTGTCTCGCCTCGATCCGCTCTTCGTGCGACCTCCGCCCCCCGCCGAACCGAAAGGGGCTCGGTCCGCCGGTCCCATAGGTGTTCGTGGATCAGTTTCCCCGACAGCTGCTGCATCTTAGTACGACCCCAGTTACAACTACGGATATCAGCCAGGCTACCCTAGGCATTAGACCAACTTAGGCCAAAAGCCTAAGCTTGGGGGAGTATGTATTTCTTACCGACTTCACATTCATGTTCACACACTATTCTAGTCGTCGGTGCTCATACTCTTTTGTATTATCCATGCTAGTTTAATTTTCTTTTTCTATTTTTCTTCTTGTGTGTTTGATAAACCTTAAGAAAAACCAAAAAAATAGTTAGTTTAATTTCCATGCTTGTAGTAGTAATTAAAATGAAAACCCAAAAAGATTTCTCGTTCTTTTTCTTACTTGTTGGGAGCTTTCCCGTGTAAATAGTTTTATTTTCTTTTCTTTCCTTTGGGGGTCGAGAGTAGAAGACCATATTGAAAATGTTTAGTGGCTCTCATATGCATGATTGTTTATTTAACTTAGAGCCCACATTACTTTGTCTTATCTCTTGAGTTGAATGCTTGCAGATTCCAGCTTAGTCCAATGCACATGCACTATTATTATTACACATCGTTCGATCGTGCAAGTGAAAGGCGATAATGATGATATATGATGGACTGATTGAGATGGGAGAAACTGGTATGAACTCGGCCTCTCCTGTTTTTGTAAATATGATGAGTTCATCGTTCCTGATTCAGCTTATTATTAAGTAAACATATTTGCAATGACATTTAGAGATTATAGTTGCTTATGCCATGCTTGATTAGCTATGAGTTATAATGGTTTACCTTGTGTGCCAACATGCTATTAGAATGATTATGATGTGGTATGATGGGATGGTATCCTCCTTTGAATAAATTGAGTGACTCGACTTGGCACATGTTCACACATGTAGTTGAACAAATCAACATAGCCTTCATGATATTTATGTTCATGGTGGATTATATCCTACTCTTGCTTGTACTCGGTGTGAATTAATTTTAATGCATGTTCATGACTATTGTCGCTCTCTCAGTTGGTCACTTCCCAGTCTTCTGCTAGCCTTCACCTGTACTAAGCGGGAATACTGCTTGTGCATCCAAACTCCTTAAACCCCAAAGTTTTTCCAATGAGTCCACCATACCTTCCTATATGCGGTATTTACCTGCTATTCCAAGTAAATTTGTATGTGCCAAACATTAAACCTTCAAATGAAATTCTGTTTTGTATGCTCGAGCAGCTCATGTTTCAACTACGGCTTCCTATATCTTCCATGCTAGGTGGGTTATTCTCAAGAGGAGTGGACTCCGCTCCTCATTCATGAAAAATGGCCGGTAACTGGTGAAAGAACATGCAGTGCCCCCGTGTTTGGTTTTGGTAATTGATGACAATCTCTATGGACTAATGGTTGTCTTGAGTTATATTTGAAGGATCTATCCATAGGCTTTTCTTGAAGTCCATGTGTTGGTTTCAAGGAGTTTATGAGTTGACCAAGGTGCTATTAAGGAATTATCCAAAGATTGGTCATGTGAGTGTTGAGCTTATTGCAAGCATGTCTTGAAGAAAAAGATTGTGTGATCAGTCATGTTTACCTTCAAGACATCATCCAAATGAAGAAAGTTGGAAAGATTCAAGGTTGATCAAGACTAAGTCAAAGAGTGAATCAAGTTGATCAACACACAAAGTGTAGAAGATGTACCGAGAGGGATCAAGCGATCCCATGGTATGGTAAGCATTGTCAATTATGCTTTGTGTACTAACCCATGATCTTCGTGAGAGTTCTTTGTGGGGTTAGGTTGTGGTGTGCAAGTTCAAGTGAAGCATCACGAAGAGATCAAATGCTTGAAGCTTGCCGTCCATTGTGGTGAAAATGGACTTGTGAAGATGTGCGGAAGAGTGGCTCACCCATAGTGGAGTATGGGGGAGCAATCAACTAATCTTCATCGAGCCAACGCAATTAAGAAAGGTGGTCCAACTTGAGGGAGTCAAGATCGTCATCATCTAGCTCAAGTGGACCATGTGCAAGGCAAAGTTTTGCCCTTGATAGGTTTTCCATTTTACCGGTCTCATGGTGGTAGTTGGGAGACCGGGTTTTAGGATCGATTGCCGTACTATCAAGGGGGGCTCTCGATGAGTAACTTGATCGTGTCATTCGTAGAGAGCTCAAACCATTGCATCCTTGCATCATATTTCTTGGTTCTTGTTTGGTTCTCTTTGTGAGTTTTGGAGCTTATGGTCATCTTGATGACAAGCTCGAATTCATCGGAAACGGAGTTCACATGCATCTTCTATGATGTTTTCGATGTTGGAGGTTCTGCCGGTTCTTCTTTGTTGGAGGTTTCTCTCCTCCTCTTGTTATGCTATTTTGATGCTCTCGTTGTCTTGTTTCCAACAAGCTTGAGTTTGCTCAATTCGGAGCTCATATGAAGAAGTTATGGCAGTTCTGTTTTTCTACCTGTGGTAGTACCGCTTGTAGCGTCAAGCGGTATTACCGCTCCAGTACCGCTCTACTACCGCCTCGTTTTTGGGTCTTGCTTTTTCGTGTTGGGTTTAGCAGTAGTTGCACGACAGTAAGGCACGGCAGTTCCGCCCATAAGCAGTAGTACCGCTCCGTTTGGGCGGTAGTACCACCTTTAAGCGGTAGTACCGCTCCGATCAAGCGGTAGTACCGCTACTGCATTACTGCCGCCGTACTCTGCTCTGCCCCGCCTCTTTTGGTCCCGTGTTCTGCTCCTCCAGCGATAGTACCGCTGGGGTGAGCGGTAGTACCGCTTATAAGCGGTACTACCGCCCCAAGGTTCATGTTTTGTTGCTCCATTTCCCTGCTTCTTCCATCCGAGTGGTAGTACCGCTCGTGGAGCGGTAGTACCGCTCGTGTGCGGGCTGAGCACATAACGGTTGGATTTTCCCCCTCCTATAAAAGGGGGTCTTCTTCCCCATTGAACCTTATCCTTTGAGCTCATGTTCTTCCCCCATTGTTGACCTTCTCTGAGCTTGCTATC
>NC_041389.1:449320459-449339717 GCF_002162155.2 Triticum dicoccoides | reverse complement strand
GGAGATCTAGATCCACATTTCCACCAATCACTTTCTCCTCTAAGTGAGGGGAACCCCTTGGATCTAGATCTTGGAGTTCTTCGTGTTCTTCTTTCGTTCTTCCTCTCATTTCCCCCCCTAGCATTAGTTGCTTTGGTGGGATTTGGGAGAGAAGGACTTGGGCACTCCATGTGCCCTTGCCATTGCATTTGGTGCATCGGTTTGAGTTCTCCACGGTGATACGTGGAAGTTTCAAGTTGAGAAGCTTATTACTCTTGGGTGCTTGGTGCCCTTGAGCTTGTTCCTCTTGGGTGCTTTGGCGCCCTAGATGGTTGGTGGTGCTTGGAGCTCAATCATTGTGGTGTAAAGCTCTGGGCAAGCGTCGGGGTCTCCAATTAGGTTGTGGAGATCGCCCCGAGCAATTTGACGGGTTCGGTGACCTCCCCCAAGGGTCGCCATTTGTACGGGTTCGGTGACCGCCCTCAAGGGTCCCTTAGTGGAATCACGGCATCTTGCATTGTGCGAGGGCGTGAGGAGATTACGGTGGCCCTAGTGGCTTCTTGGGGAGCATTGTGCCTCCACACCGCTCCAAACGGAGATTAGCATCCGCAAGGGTGTGAACTTCGGGATACATCGTCGTCTCCGCGTACCTCGGTTATATATTACCCGAGCCCCTTTACTTATGCACTTTACTTTGTGATAGCCATATTGTTCTTTATCATATATCTTGCTATCACATAGTTGCTTATCTTGCTTAGCATAAGTTGTTGGTGCACATAGGTGAGCCAAGTTGTTGTAGGTTTTGTGCTTGACAAATTAACCGCTAGGTTTATTCTGCATTTGTTCAAGCCTAAACCGTAATTATTTTAAAGCGCCTAATCCCCCCCCCCCCCGCCCCCTGTAGGCGACATCCTCGATCTTCCAACCGGGATACCCAGTCCCATGATCCAAAAAGATCAAAGCAAATCAATATAATTAAACAAAACTCCCCTAGAGCTGTTGTTAGTTGGAGGCACTCATTGTTTCGAGCAAGCCATGGATTGATGCTTGTTGGTGGTGGGGGAGTATAAACTTTTACTATTCGGTTTGGGAACTTCCTATAATGCATGTAGTGTGGAAGATACAACCATCTCATAGTTGTTGCGTTGACAGTGAAAGTATGCTGCTCAAAATGTTATTCCATCTCTATTTTAAAATCGAGCTCTGGCACCTCTAAAATCCATGCTTCCCTCTGCGAAGGGCCTATCTATTTACTTTTATGTTGAGTCATCATCCCTCTTATTAAAAAGCACCCACTGGAGAGCACACTATCATTTGCATTCATTATTATTGGTTTATATTAGGTATGACTTGACTGGATATCTTTTACCATGAATTACAATGTTTAGTCAGTCCTTGATCTTTAAAGGTGCTCTGCATTTATGTTTTGCGGTCTCAGAGGGCTAGCGAGATACCATTTTGTTATATCATGTTATGATTATTTTGAGAAAGTGTTGTCATCCGAGTTTTATTATTATGACTCGCTAGCTGATTATGCCATTGATATGAGTAATTGTGAGACCTAAGTGTTATTGTGAGTATGGTTAGTTTATAATACTTGCTGAAACTTCAATGCTGGCTTTACATATTTACAACAAAAAGAGCAAATAGAGTTTGTAAAAGTTTTTCTGTATCACTTTCAATTTATCAACTGAATTGCTTGAGGACAAGCAAAGGTTTAAGCTTGGGGGAGTTGATACGTCTCCAATGTATCTACTTTTCCAAACACTTTTGCCCTTGTTTTGGACTCTAACTTGCATGATTTGAATGAAACTAACCCGGACTGATGTTGTTTTCAGCAGAACTGCCATGATGTTGTTTTATGTGTAGAAAACAGAAGTTCTCGGAATGACCTGAAAATCTACGGAGGCAAGTTTTGGAAAATATAAAAAATTCTGGCGAAAGAATCAAGACCAGGGGGCCCACACTCTGTCCACGAGGGTGGCGGGCGCGCCTACCCCCTGGGCGCGCCCCCCTATCTCGTGGGCCCCTGAGGCTCCACCGACCTCAACTCCAACTCCATATATTCTGTTTTGCGGAGAAAAAAATCAGGGAGAAAGTTTCATCGGGTTTTACGATACGGAGCCGCCGCCAAGCCCTAATCTCTCTCGGGAGGACTGATCTGGAGTCCGTTCGGGGCTCCGGAGAGGGGGATTCATCACCAATTTCATGATGCTCACCGCTGTGTGTGAGTAACTCCATCATAGGCTTGCTGGACGGTGATGGGTTGGATGAGATTTACCATGTAATCAAGTTAGTTTTGTTAGGGTTTGATCCCTAGTATCCACTATGTTCTGAGATTGATATTGCTATGGCTTTGCTATGCTTAATGCCTGTCACTAGGACCCGAGTGCCATGATTTCAGATCTGAACCTATTATGTTTTCATGAATATATGTGGGTTCTTGATCCTATCTTGCAAGTCTATAGTCACCTATTATGTGTTATGATCCGACAACCCCGAAGTGACAATAATCGGGATACTTCTCGGTGATGACCATAGTTTGAGGAGTTCATATATTCACTATGTGCTAATGCTTTGTTCCGGTTCTCTATTAAAAGGAGGCCTTAATATCCCTTAGTTTCCACTAGGACCCCGCTGCCACGGGAGGGTAGGACAAAAGATGTCATGCAAGTTCTTTTCCGTAAGCACGTATGACTATATTCGGAATACATGCCTACATTACATTGATGAATTGGAGCTAGTTCTGTGTCACCCAATGTTATAGCTATTACATGAGGAATCGCACCCGACATAATTATCCATCACTGATCCAATGCCTACGAGCTTTTCACATATTGTGCTTCACTTATTTATTTTTCCGTTGCTACTGTTACAATTACTACAAAACTATTATCTTTACTTTTGCCACTGTTACCTTTATTATCATACCACTTTGCTACCAAATACTTTGCTGCAGATACTAAGTTATCTAGGTGTGGTTGAATTGACAGCTCAACAGCTAATACTCAAGTATATTCTTTGGCTCCCCTTAGGTCGAATCAATAAATTTGGGTTGAATACTTTACCCTCGAAAGTTGTTGCGATCCCCTACACTTGTGGGTTATCACTGGTATAGTCAATACACATGTGCCACTGCTTAATTTTCTTCAGCACAAGGACTGGGTTGGCCAACCATTCTGCAAATAATACTTCCATGATGAAGCCGGCTGTGAGAGGCTGGGCTATCTCTTCTTCGACAACTCTTCTCTTCTCTTCCGACAGGCGGCACAAGGGCTGCCTGACCGGCTTGGCATCAGGTCGGACATGTAACTTGTGCTCGGCGAAATCTGTCTGAACACCCGGCATGTCTTTGGGAGACCATGCAAAGATGTCCCGATTCTCATGGAGGAAATCGATGAGCTCGCTTTCCTATTTTCTGTCAAGGTTTGCACCTATGACAGCGTGCCTCTTCGGGTGCTCCGGGTCCAAGGGTATCTTCTTTGTTTCCTTCGCCGGCTTGAACAAGCCCTCAACTTCTGACTCCTTGGGGATGGGTGACATTTCCGGCTTCTTGCCTGCCATCGCCACAACCCGGTCAAGGAGCCGCTTCTCGGCTGCAATCACAAGGGACTCGGCCAGCCGGCTTCTATCTGCAGTGCAGGCGGACAACTTCTTGTAGTCTCCGACTATGGTCAGGATTCCCTTGGTACTCGGCATCTTCATCTTGAGGTAAGCATAGTGGGGGACCGTCATGAACTTGGCTAGGGCAGGCCGGCCAAGCAGCGCATGGTAGGGGCTCTCAACGTCCCCCACTTCAAACCAAACTGGCTCACGGCGGAAATGATTCTTGTCTCCGAAGAGAACATCAATTTGGGTCTTGCCGATTGGTGAGCAGGAAAGGCCAGGGACTATGCCATGGAATACAGTCCGACTGGGGTGAAGCTTCTTCTTCTTGATTCCCCACTTCTCCATCGTGTCACAGTACAGGATATTGATGATGCTGCCGCCATCTTTTAGGACTCTAGAGAAACAAGCTGCCCGCCTCTCGGTTGCAAAGGTAGCATCTAGGACCAGGGCGTAGGAACCAGGCGAGGGAATCACCTCCGGGTGGTCGGCCCTGCTCCAACTGATTGGCTTCTCCGACCAGTGCATGAATTCTGGAGTGTTTGATGCCAACTTCTTGCTGTTGCTGCCATCTGCTGCGCCTGTCATCGGCCACGCTAGTGAACACAACATAGGCTCCGTGCTCCTCAGGATACTCGTCTTGTATGGCTCCGACTGGCCAAGCCGCCGGCTGCTGGGGCGGAGGAGGCGGCGGGTCGGCAGGCGGAGGAGGCAGGAGTCCATCTCCCTTGGCGACTCTGGTGAGCCAATGGCACTTTCGAGTGGTGTGATTGGATGGCTTAGCGCCACTATGGAACTTGCAGGGTGCATCAAGGGTATGCTCGTACGAGAAAGCGGGCAACCAGTTGGGTTCACCGCCCTTCTGATGCTTGGGCGCTGGCTGCCCTTCCGATTGCTGGTCTTCGACTGTCGCCACCTGCCGGCTGGTGGAAGCCGGCTAGGTGGCCTTGCTCTTGTTGTCGCTTGGTTGCTGTCGCCGATTGGTGTCACCAGCCGGAGTCCGAGGAGCCTGAGGGGCTACCTTGCCGAATGCATTAACTAGGATCTCCGCCTTCATGGAGGAGTCGGCCGTGGCGTGCTTGTCGGTGATGATTAGCAGTTCGTCGAGAGTCGCAGGCTCGTCGCAGAGAAGTCGGTGCTTGAGGAGGGTGCCTTCTCGGCACCCGGCGGTGAAGTACTCGATTGCCTGCACCTCGTGCACGCCTTCGCAGGAGTTGTGTAGCTCAGCCCAGGGTGTGAGATAGTCGCGAGTCAATTCATTGGGCCCTTGGACGCACAAGGAGAGCTGCCGGGGCTTGGGAGACCGCTTGTATGTGCTGGTGAAGTTGCGGATGAAGGCTTCAATGAAATCAACCCAGCTGTTGATGTTGCGGTGCTTCAGCCTGTTAAGCCACGTCCGGGTTGTGCCTTGAAGCATGAGCGGGACGTACTTCACAGCAACACGCTTATTGCTGTTCGCTATGCTGACGGTCATGGAGTAGTCGACCAGCCAGTCCTCCGGCTTCATGGAGCCGGTGTACTTGGGCGTATCTCTTGGGAGTGTGAACCCTTTGGGGAAGGGCTCATCTCGTATTCGTGGGCCCAACGTGTCTTCTTTTTCTAGCGCCAGGAATCGGTTGAGGTGGTCGATCCGATGGCGGGCGCCGTTCTCTCCGACTCCCTCTCGGCAACCAAGGCGGTCGCTGAGTGTCGGATGCGTGACAGGCAGCGGAGTGGGATGCCTTTCTCCACGAGGTGGAGGGGGAGGCAGGTCGCCTTGCCGCTCCACTGCTCGAGGGTGGCCATCGGTGTCACACTCAATGGAGAGGTGAGTCCGGCTGCGGCTGGCAGCCGGCTCATTGCCTCTTCTTCCGCGGGCGCTGCCAGTCGACGTCTGGGATGTCGCGCCATGGTCCTGGTGAAGGGGCGGCTCATCGTTCCGCCGGACGGGCTCTTCGGCACGGCAGTTGGCTTCGTGCTGCGCGGCGGCCGCGTCTAGGAGCTGCTGGACTCGCTCTGTCATGTGGCGACGCTCGTCGCCCTCATACTTGTTCAACTCATCCGTTACCGCCTGGGCGGCCTCGATGTTCTCTGCAGGCGTGGCGTAGATGGGACGATCTGTCTCGAACATGCTGGCGATGGTCGCGCCACGCTGCCGGATCAAGCCGATGCGGCTAGGCCCCTTAGGAGCCAGCGTGCCACCGACAGCTCGGTCCATCTCACGCCGGTAGGCCTCCGGGAGGCGTCGCATGTTGGCCAGTCAGTTGGCGCTCTCGATAAGCTAGACCCGGTGTGCTTCCAGCATCTCGGCCTCTGCGCCTTCCGGGATGGGCATTGCCAAGTCTTGCAGCACAGCATCGAGTGGGTCTCGGATGCCTCCATCCCAGTGCTCACTACTGTTCATGACAAGCACCTCCGTGATGGTGCTCCTGCCGCTATGCTCGCGAGGAGGCGGCTCGTCGTAGACCACCACGTTGGTGGGGAACGCGTCAAGCAACGCCGTATCAGAGTAAACGATCATCGGGTCGGTGGAGCCAACGGACTCCAGGTCCACAGCAGGCTCACTAGTGACGTGAAGCTGATCGAGGAGGCCGACGAGGCGGCTCTCGGGGCAGCCGGTGCCCGCGTCGAAGGCCGGCTCCTCGGAGAGGTGGATCTCGCTGACAAGGTCGGCGAGGCAGCTCACCCCGCAGGCGTGCAGCGCGTCGATGCTGACATCGTCGGGTGTGCTGGGCTGGCTTCACTCGCCAGGAAGGAACAAGGTTCCCGTCCAGAGTAGGTCTCCGGAAGACGGTGCACCTCGCCCCATGGTGGGTGCCAAATGTCGGGGGTTGGGTGCGACATATGCCAATGGATGGCTTATCATGGTGGGTGCGAGTAGAACGTCGCTGGTGCCTGGAAGCGGGATAAGGCGTAGACACGAACGCTGGCGCACTTTACCCAGGTTCGGGGCTCTCCTAGGAGATAACACCCCTAGTCCTGCTCTGCGGGGTCTCTGCATGATCACTAAGGCACAAGTGATACAATGGTGCTCCTTGAGCTGTGTGCTAGAGGTAGAAGGAGGCAGGGCTAGCTCTCTTCTTCCTCTAGGGTAGTGGCCAGTTCTAATGGAGTGGGAACCCTTTGCATGGGTGCCCTGGGGGGTTTATATAGGCCTACCCCAAGGGGTACAATCGTAATCTGGCCGGGTGCTGGACCCGGCTATCAGTGTCTCTGGTCGCCGGCTTCTCCACCGGCCACTGGGGCCCGCCGACTGGTCTGGTACGGAGCCGACAGGCCTACTCCCACCGCTGGCGGGTCTGGTTGGTGGCTGATCACTATAGCCATGCTACTAATGACGTAGGCTTGGTCAGCAGAGTGTGCCTACAGTCCCGCCGCCTGGTGGGATATCACTGTAGCCACACCACGTCTTATCGGGTTGATGGCGCATGGGCCCCGAGGGAGGAACTGGCCGCCTGATGGAGGCCGGCCTCCTTCAGGTCCGGCCGGTCTGGCTTCTGCCGTCTTCCAGGCTCTCGCTGCCTGGTAGGGCCCGCCGCCTGCAGGACATACCGACGGGTCATCGTGGGGAACAGGACTCCACCTGTCAAGGGTGACGTCGAGGGGGGAGTGGCGACAGTGCTGCGTCGTGCGGAGATCTCCGCCTGTACGAGACACTGTAGCCATGCCAAGCCCAGGATTCAGGGGCGAGGGACTACAGTGTAGCCTCGCCCTGTCTTGTCCTCTTGACGAGGGGCGCAGACTCTGAGGGCGCTGGGTGGCCGTCTGCTAGATGCCGGCCTCTAGGGAGGCCGTCTGCTAGGAGCTTGGCCGTCTGCTGGTGCTTGGCCGTCTTCGGGCAGCCGGCCGTTGAACCAGCCGGCCACTGGAAGGCGGCGCTTCATTATAAGGTTTCGTGGGGCGAAGCCAGCCCAAAGTCTTGACAGGTTCAGGGGCTCCGGTGAGGCTACCCGTGGCCCATTACTCCGACATTTTTGGAGCAATATCACTAAGCACTTGAGCAAATAATCCATTAAGCAACATCTGGATTTTTCTATTCCCGTGAAAAGCAAAGGAAGGAAAATCTTTACAAAGGAACACATGAAGCCATTCCTCTGAGTCAAATGGCCTGGTAGAAAGTTTTTCCAAAGGAGCACAAGCATGTACGATTCCTTCAAAATTCCTACGAAGCGAACGCACCCTAGGTTCATGGTCTAGGAGCAGGAAAGTACATGTCCATCTTTGTGATATTCTCATATGAATAAGCATAATACTACGTACATAATCCCTCAATTATGTAGACAAGTCATCAAGTAATGGTTAGTAATTCATAATTCTGCTTCACCTTTCAGTTAATGATGCGCTTTTAAGTGTTTGTTGCCAAAGTAAGCATCAAATTGCAGGAATCTCAATCTTTTTTCGATTTTCTCGCAAGGTTCTTGTACAGCAGATATTTTTGCTTGGTCATAAATGAATTAGTTCCATGCTCTGAAAACAACAAAATGGAGCTAGGTGGAGGAACATCGGCATTGATGCCAAGATTATCTGACATCTTGCTGCAGTAGTGTCTTAATTCGATATGTTTACAGTTTTAAAATCAATGTTCATCAGCAGCCAGCCTTCTAACTAAAAAGTATTTTCGCAAGGGCTTCCCTGCACCGGTACGCTCTCGCTGGTACATGATTTGTTCAATTCATTTATATCCATTTATTTAGTTCATTTATATCCATTTATAGCTCATAGCAATGCACGGGTGTTCTACTAGTTAAGTGTAGTAGACACCCCACTCGAAAATAAGTGTAGTACACAGTTCCTCGCCATCCGTCGGTGCAATGTCCGTTCATCTTGACTCCGACCGGGTCCCAAGTGCCTGACGGGTTTTCTTCCGGGAGAGAGAGAGAGAGAGAGTGAGAGAAGGGTAGTCGAGCGATACGTACGGCGATCGTTATGCTAGGCGACGCTTCCGACCGGGAAGGAGGAGCTAAGAGCATCTCTAGCAGACCCCATAAAACACATGAAACTGTCAAATAATTATTGGTTTATAGTTTTAGGCAAAAAAAGTGACCCAAACAGAACCCGTAAATGACTTTGACCTGTAAACTAAACCTATGAAAATAAGGATTTCGGAGTCAACCCGCGGGTGTGCTACAAAAGACCGTTTGCGGGAGTCCAACTGCCATCGAAACCTTCATGGCTCGCTCCAGACGCTGCCCCATGAAAGTGCTAGTATTTGACTAGAGGGGGGTGAATAGGCGATTTTTATGGAAGTCTTCAAAGCAGGGGTGTTTTGAAGACAAACAATACAAATGAACCTGTTGATATGCAGCGGAAGGTAGACTACACTAGACAAGCCATAGTCAAGTAAGCAATGTAGTGAAAATACGAAGAATATCAGCAACTAGGTAGTATGGATCAGGATGGAAGATAGTATGAAGCCAAACAAACAATAGTCTTCACACAGTGAAGTCAATCAGATCAGGAAAGTGAGCAAAGATTTCACGAAGACAAACTGTAAGTAAGGTGAGAGAGGTAGGATAGAACCAGTTGCTCGGAGAGGACAAGGGGTTTGTTGGACTAGTTCCAGTTGCTGTGACAACTGTACGTCTGGTTAGGGAGGCTGAGATTCAACTCAGAAAACCGTGTCTTCACCTTATTCCCCTTGAGCTAAGAACACTTAGTCCTCGCCCAATCACTCTAGTAAGTCTTCAAGGGAGACTTTCAAACCTTCACAGACTTTGTTCACCGGCAATCCACAATGAATCTTGGATGCTCAGAACGTGACGCCTAACCGGCTGGAGGATTCACAGTCCTCAAGTGTAATAAGTCTTCAGATCACACGGACAGAAAGACTTCAGTGATGCCTAACACGTTTTGGCTCTGGGTGTTTTGGGCTTTGTCCTCGCAAGGATTCTCTCACCAAAGCTTCGGAGGTGGGTTGCACTCAAATGACAAAAGCCATGCACTAACTCTGATCAGCCACCAATTTATGGTCTAGGGGGTGGGCTATTTTTAGCCAGGAGGCAACCCGACCTGATTTGTCCAAAATGACCCTGGGTCAGTAAGGAACTGACACATGTCCAATGGTCAGATTTCAAACACACGCGACAACTTAGCTTAGGCTACAAGCCAAGCTGACTCATCCAGCTCTGGATAAGATTTCCTCTCATTGTCTTTGCTCGAAGACATAGGATTTGGTTGAGCATCACATCAGTCACTTTGACTTTGTTCACTTGGACCCCACTTAACAGTACGGTGGTTCCTATGACTCAACAAATAAGAAAAGGAAACTACAAAACAACTATGTCTTCGCACTCCATAGTTTTCACGCGATGTCTTCTCTTGTCATAGTCTTCAATGTGAATGTCTTCACAGACCACCTTGTCTTCAATGTCTTCATACATTTTTAGGGGTCATCTCTGGTAGGTAAACTGAATCAATATGGGACTACTACCTGTGTTATCCTGCAATTCTCACAAACACATTAGTCCCTCAACCAAGTTTGTCGTCAATACTCCAAAACCAACTAGGGGTGGCACTAGATGCAGTTACACCCCATCCGTCCCCGGCCGCCGCTCTGCTCATTCTGGAAGCCACTCCATCCGTCCGGGTCGCCGCCCTGTCCATCGGGGAAGCCACCCCATCCGTCCGAGCCGCCGCCCTGCCCATCCCGGCCGCCGCCACGCCCCCTGTCTCCTCCACGATGCAGCGACCGGGGGCGCGTGGCCTCACCCCGCGCGCTCCAGCTCTACTGAGTCCCGGGCGGGGGGAGGCGGGGGAGTACGACGGACGAAAGTTGGGGAGGACGGTGGGCGGAGACGGAGGACAGCTGGTGGCGGGAGAGAATGGTGGACAACGGTGAGAACGACGAGAGGAGAAAGAGTTTGTTCTGGGAAGGCAGAAGGAGCATACCAGGCGGCTGGGAATATTCGTTTTCGGCAGGGAAGGGTGGATATCCGGTTTTAAGGGGCTCTGCTAGAGATGCTCAAAGTGCTTGGCAGTTAGCTGCTTCTCTCATGTACTAATACCGTGCACTACTCCTACATACGTATGTGACACTGCATGTCACATTACATACAATCTGTAGTATCTATCCTCACACCGGATGCACATCAGAGTGCCGGAGGAGTTCTGACACGTACGTAAGCGAGAGACGTACATACGCATGCGCTGGTGCACGGATGGACGGGCGGATGTTACGGATAATTTTGTATGGACATCTATCTGTTTGGTACCACATATCAAAATATAAGATGCTTTTGTAAGCTATACGTAAGTGAGAAACTTCTTTCGTGCAGGTGTCGTCTCGCTCACCTGGAATGCGTGCATGCATATGGTCAACTCACGCACCGCGCAAGGAGACTAGCGGCACGTGCACGTGCACATACGAAGGCGAACGGTCTATGGACGGCAGTAGACGTATCAGATAGCTCGGGAGGGACTGTGCATGCGCACGGCGCGAGATATATGTTGGTAGGCCAAACAAGATCGCGAGCACGGATGCACCGCGTGTCCGTCGAGAGCTGGGCCTGCTTCAGCCACAACGTCACTGCTGATGCCCCCTAAGAAGAACGGATACGGGGACAGAGACATGGGAATACGGGATACGACATTTTCCAAAAACAATCATTCGGGGATACAGCGGGGTATATAAGTATTTATAAATAATAAATATGAAAGTATTTAGAATAATAAATATGAATAAAGACTTAATGATATTTTTTAGATGAGAATTTTTTAGTAGCGTTGTCTCCTTTCTGTTCATGAAAGACTAAGAGCAGTCCACTCAGAGCCCATGTAGCTCTCCGTCCACTTAGAGCCCATGTAAGGCCCAATTCCGGAAAACCCTACTAGTAGCGCTCCAGCCCGTTACAGCCATCCCTAACTTCCCATTCTCGTACTCCCTTTCTGTAGCCGCCAGTGAAGAAACGACAGTGCCGCATTCCAGTGCTCTTTGGCTGTGACGAATT
The DNA here is from genome assembly GCF_002162155.2 of Triticum dicoccoides. Taxonomy (NCBI): domain Eukaryota; kingdom Viridiplantae; phylum Streptophyta; class Magnoliopsida; order Poales; family Poaceae; genus Triticum; species Triticum dicoccoides. The sequence continues at coordinate 449,328,207 of NC_041389.1, read as the reverse complement.
CCAGAAGACCAGCATCATGAAAGCAATCCATAGCGTTTTCAAGACAGGGGAGCCCAGCCATAGCTTCACAATCACGGCGCATTAGAGGGAAGATTCTCTATTGGTTGTAGAAAACACAAGAGTAGTAGCTGCGCTGTTGATGGCTCCAGAAGCGATCTGAGGAGATCCTTGGCTTTGAGTAGGGATTCTTGTCAATGTCAAAGAAGGTGGTGTGTGCTCTAAAGCTATTGACACTGAAGGATCAAGGAGACATAGCAGCACCTAGAAGTCTTGGCTTAGGCTCCTGCACTTGTGGTCACTGCAGCACATGATAATCATACTATGGTCCGGGACCAGTGGGAGGAACCAGGACAGGCCAGCGAACAGTGACCAACTCCATATCATGGTTGTAAGCCAACTCCATTGTGTGAGGCCTTGGGGGAGGAACAACACTGTCAGTGGGGACCGGCGTGTCAGAAGCTTCAAGATTCTCATTGGCTTCAGGCACAGCATTGGCTTTAGGCTCCACATGATCTTCAGCCAAGACAGGGTCACTGGCTTCAGTAGTGTTTGTGGCAGCCTGATTGTTCTCAACCTCCATAGGGTCAATGACCAGAGGGTCTTGCATGATCACATTCTCCTCGAGAATGACTTGATCAGAGGCAGGGGGTGTGGCAACTCTCTCTTCTCTTCTTTCTCTTTCTTCTTCATCGGCGGATGCAGCCAGAATGTCTTCAGCAGCTTTGGCTTCAGACTCAGGAACCATCGCAGAAGGATTCTCTTCAGGGAACACTTGACGTGCCACTGAGCTGGATTGTTACGAATCTTCTTCTGGGATGGTTAACATGGAGACCGATGGCCTGAGTCCTTTGCGAAGCCGTTGGAACACAGGCGACGCCTTTGGCGATGGAGTGGTCTCCATGAAGTCCTTATCATTCACCATTGGATTGGTGACTTGCGCTAGTGGAGTGCAGGGTGTTTAATAACGTACTGGGGTTTCTTCTTGCGGGCCCTCAGCCCATGAATCATCCTGAGCAATTGGCATCAATGGACGACCAATGTTGATGTATTCATTGCTCGTCAGAGCAGGCGATGATACCAACGGATGCTCGATTTGAGGAAGGACTTCATCGTCAACAACATTGTCTTCATGACCAATGTCTTCAGGTGTGTTGGGGTCAACAGCTGGAACTTGCTCTTCTTCATGACCCTCTATGGAAGAAGGCTGGTGGAGTACAACTCGACGTTCTTAGTTTGTGGCAGCAGAGGGAGCAACTGAGATGGGTTCAACAATGAGTGGTTGAGAGGCTGCAGCACACTCTTTCTTTGAAGACTTAGTTCCCTTAGTCTTCAGCTTCTTCTTGGAAGGAGCATCATCAGATACATCATTGTACTTGCGTTTCTTGGCTTCAGCTTCAGCCGCTCTTGTCTTCTTCAGTTCAGAAGCTACTAAGGGGACCTTAGGCTTCAAGCTTGTCATACTGGCAGGGAAGACAATGCGAGGTTCTTCCTGCCTTGCTGCAGTGTGGGTCTCAGCAGACTTCTTCTTCTTGGTAGCCATCCTAGGAACAATGCAAGGCCACCCAAGAGCTTTTCGCTTCTCAGCTTCATTGTGTGCTTGAACACATTTCTTAGCGAGATACTTCATGCGTTGCTTTGAGCCTTTAGCTTCAATGCGTTTCTTGTGGAACTCCTCCTTGAGGCATGTAGCATCTTCTTGAAGATTTGAACATCAGCCACGCTGAGCTTGGCCATGTTCTTCTTGAAGTGAGCCTTCTCATAATCAATCTTGTTCTTCAGCTCGACAATCTTCTGAGCCAAGGCCAGTTCACCAGCAATGGCACCATGGAAGATGACGCTGATGTCCATTGGGAGCTGAACATCATCAATACTAATGTCCTGATTGTCAAACCACTCACCGATGAAGTTATTCAGAATATCAACATCAAAGAGGGGCAGATCATCGAAGATTTCAGCTTCTTGCTTGCTCTTGATGAGCATTCCAGAGCATCATCAGTAAGATCTTCATCATTGGACAGATCAATGGCTTCATCTTTGTTGTGTAGCACAACAAATGTTGTCAGTGGTTGCCCAGTGGCCTTCTTGGGTAATGGCTTCTTGGCCCTCTTGGACACGCGAGATAAGTCTTCAGACTACACACTGGATTCAGGCGGTGCAATCTTCAGAGGCTTCCTCGTTAAAGCTTTTGGTGAACAAGATGGCTTTGAAGCTTTTGCCTTCTTCTTCTACTTTTCTTTGGGAGGTGAGGGAGCAGCTTCAGTATCAGCATCACCATCAGATTGCTCCACTGCTGCTCTCTGAGCAGCAACGTGAGACAGAAGCTTATTAAAATCGGCAAAGGGGCCAATTCTGTTCTCATTGGCTTCACGTGTCCCATCAGATCTGGGAGCAGAGGGGCCAGGGTTGAAGTTGAGGCCATAGTCCTTTTTGTTCTGGGCAGCTGAATCTTTGGCAAACTGAAAGTTGCGTTTGAAGAGATTGACATCACGACACTATAATAGAGATGATGAGTTGGCATTTTCAGGTTGCGGTCCTCTGACCATGCAAGGATAGAATTCTTGCGCAATGGCTTCAGCCTTGCTCTTCGGCACCAAGCCACGATACAGATAGTCTCCCCACGGGTGCTTGATGGCGTTCTTCTCAGTGTATTCAGGCATGATGAATCTGTACCTGAACCATTCCTCAACCCAATATCTTCGGATCCACTGAATCCATTTCTTGCACTGGTTGTAGTTTTCGTCAGGGTCTGACTTGTATTGCTCATACAAGGCAGGAGGCAGATCAAGTGCTATGTTGCAACGGCGTTGCCTGCCACCCTTCCGAGCAGACTTTTTTGAAGCCATAATATTCAAGCTGATTGGCTTAAGTACAGTGAATGGCTTCTGTCTGATTGGCTTCAGACAAGAACTGGCTTCAGGTGATTCAACATGACCCTGCAAGTATTCTGCAAATGAATGCAGACTATGAGAACCAAGGGATTATCCCACGGACATGTACCTGTGACAACATTAGAGATGCGAGGGAAGGGGATGAGGTCATATGCATTCTTAGAAGATTTTGAAGATAAATCAGTTTAGAAGACATTGACCTCATAGTGCGAAGACATTCACTTATTTGGAGAGAGTTGGTTCCACATTTGTACGAATCCATGAATAGGTACAAGTGAGGAATCTAACTAGTTATGAAGCATAATTGAATATACTTAGCATGGTATGAGATGCAGAAGAGAATAAATCCAGATTTGGAAGTGTAGAAACCACTTTTGGTTGAAGTGGACGGATTTGAAAGATTAAAAGGCAATAAAAAAGTAAGATTTATTTACCCCAGACGAACTGCTAGACAGGCTGGAAGAGAAGTCGAGCAGTTCAATCTCCCGCGCCCTAACTTGGCGGCAGAAGACACCTACGGTAGGAGCAGAGAAGACGATGTCAGTGGCCGGCGTGAGGACGGCGTCGAAGAGGTCGCGGCAGCTAAGCGCTTCGTCTCCGGCATCAACGCGAGCTAGCAGAGGTGCTAGGGTTTGTGCGAGGTGGCGAGGTGGAAGAAGGGATAATGACCGCACAGGTGTGTATTTATAAGAAGGAGGAGGGCAGTGCAGCGCAATTACATAGGTGCCCCTCGCGGTTCACCTCTGAGATACATGTGGCATGCATGCAACTCACTGAGAGTTATTCCATGTTCCCATGCACGCCTGGATTGTCGGGTGGTCGTTCCGGCTTCTCCGGTTTTCAGGCAATAAGGATGCAACATTAAAACAGATTAAATGTTTGTTAGATTACCCTCTGCTGACAAGGACTCAGAGAAGAAAATCGACAGGTTTCAATAGAATGCATATGATTTGGACAGATAGAGTTGAGGGAGAAGCACAGAATAGGTTAGGATCCGATCACATTCACTTAGATCAATAAAGATTCAAGAGTGAAGACATAGCTATAAGTGAATGCTGTTGAGTTGGTTCATATATATTTGTCTTCAACATTTCGAAGATAAATTATGAAGACAAATCAATGTTGAAGACAATCCAAATGCAAAGACTATGCAACTATAATGCCTAGAGAGACACTTCAATAAGAATTTGGTGGTGGCGTTACCCACCGTATAGGAAATATTAGACCCAGACACGGCGCACAATTATCGTGGCGCTCCGAAGTCAAATTCCACATTAATGTATTCACACTCAGAGGGTAAGTCTTCATTGATTGAAGATATATGTTACTTCGTCTGTTGCACATCTAAGTCGTGAACATGCATGAGCATTAGGATGTGTGTCCATTCACAGGACATTTGAGGATTCTAAGATATTTAGCTCACACCGCAACTTGCAAAACCTTTTCTCATCCAAGGACTTAGTTAAGATATCTGCCAATTGCTCTTCAGTGTTGACGTGAATGATATCAATGTCTTCCTTTGTGACATGATCTCTGAGAAAGTGATGACGGATCTGAATGTGGTTTGTCTTCGAGTGCTGAACTGGATTCTTGGAAAGCTTGATGGCACTTTCATTGTCGTAGAAGAGTGGTACATTCTTCGCGTTGATGCCATAGTCCTTGAGAGTTTGCTTCATCCATAGAAGCTGAGCACAGCACGATCCAGCAGCAATGTATTCAGATTCAGCAGTGGAGAGTGACACACATTTCTGCTTCTTTGAAGACCAATGCTACCACTTGAGCACTGCGTTGGATTTCCCCGAAGAGGAGAGGATGATGCAGCAAAGTAGCGTAAGTATTTCCCTCAGTTTTTGAGAACCAAGGTATCAATCCAGTAGGAGACCACGCACAAGTCCCTCGTACCTACACAAAACGATAGCTACTCGCAACCAACGCGATCAGGGGTTGTCAATCCCTTCACGGTCACTTACGAGGGTGAGATCTGATAGAGATGATAAATAATATTTTTGGTATTTTTGGTATAGAGATGCAAAGTGAAAAGTAAAAGGCAAAGTAAAAACAAAGCAAATAATAAAGTGATGGAGATTGATATGATGAGAATAGACCTGGGGGCCATAGGTTTCACTAGTGGCTTCTCTCAAGAGCATAAGTATTCTACGGTGGGTGAACAAATTACTGTTGAGCAATTTACAGAATTGAGCATAGTAATGAGTATATCTAGGTATGATCATGTATATAGGCATCACGTCCGAGACAAGTAGATCGAAACGATTCTGCATCTACTACTATTACTCCACTCATCGACCGCTATCTAGCATGCATCTAGAGTATTAAGTTAAAAACAGAGTAACGCCTTAAGCAAGATGACATGATGTCGAGGGATAAATTCATGCAATATGATAAAAAAAACCATCTTGTTATCCTCGATGGCAACAATTCAATATGTGCCTTGCTGCCCCTGCTGTCACTGGGAAAGGACACTGCAAGATTGAACCTAAAGGTAAGCACTTCTCCCATTGCAAGAACTACCAATCTAGTTGGCCAAACCAAAAAGATAATTCGAAGAGACTTGCAAAGATAACTCAATCATACATAAAAGAATTCAGAGAAGATTCAAATATTATTCATAGATAAGCTGGATCATAAACCCACAATTCATCGGTCTCAACAAACACACCGCAAAAGGAAGATTACATCGAATAGATCTCCACAAGAGAGGGGGAGAACATTGTATTGAGATCCAAAAAGAGATAAGAAGCCATCTAGCTACTAGCTATGGACCCGAAGGTCTGAAGTAAACTACTCACACTTCATCGGAGGGGCTATGGTGTTGATGTAGAAGCCCTCCGTGGTGGATGCCCCCTCCGGCGGAGCTCCCGAACAGGCCCCAAGATGGGATCTCGTGGATATAGAAATTTGCGGCGGTGGAATTAGCTTTTTGGCTACATATTTGATCTGTCGGGGGTACGTAGGTATATATAGGAGGAAGGAGTCATGACCGACTCTTCTGCTTCTTGGAGTAGGGTCCAAGCCTCCTGGATCACGTTCGGTGAGAAAATCACGTTCCCGAAGGTTTCATTCCGTTTGGACTCCGTTTGATATTCCGTTTCTTCGAAACACTGAAATAGGCAAAAAACAGCAATTCTGGGCTGGGCCTCCGGTTAATAGGTTAGTCCCAAAAATAAAATAAAAGTGGAAAATAAAGCCCAATATAGTCCAAAACAGTAGCTAAAGTAGCATGGAGCAATCAAAAGTTATAGATACGTTGGAGACGTATCAACCAACAGACAAGTGATCGACCGAGAAAGTGACATGTTCCTGAGGTGGATTTGCGATCAACTTTGTCACCAACATAATCAGCATCAGAATACCCAATCAGATCAAATGTTGAGCCCTTTGGATACCATATCCTATCATTGGGGTGTAAGCCAAATATCAAAGTATTCGCTTCACCGCTAGGTGATGCGACTCCTTTGGTGCCGCTTGGAATCGGGCACACATGCAAACGCTAGCATTATATCTGGCCTAGATGCACATAAGTAAAGTAAAGAACCAATCATGGAGCGGTATACCTTTTGATCAAACTATTTACCATTGTCGTCAGGACCTAGATGACTTTTGGTTGGCATTGGTGTCGTGTATCCTTTGCAGTCTTGCATTCCAAACTTCTTCAGGCAATCTTTGTGGTATTTATCTTGTGATATGAAGATGAAATTTCTCTGATGACGGATTTGAAGACCAAGGAAGAACTTCAGCTCACCCATCACGGACATCTGATATTGCTCTTGCATCATGTGCCCAAACTCATCACTGTATCTCTTGTTAGTGCAGCCGAAGATAATGTCATCCACGTAGATTTTGCGCACAAACAGTTCACCGTCATATGACTTTGTGAAGAGTGTTGGATCTAGAGAACCAGGTTTGAAGCCTTTGCTCTTCAGGAAGTCTTTGAGCGTGTCATACCAAGCGCGAGGAGCTTGTTTGAGGCCATGTAGTGCCTTGTTGAGCTTGTACACCATATCAGGATGCTTTGGATCTTCAAAGCCAGGTGGTTGTGCAACATACACTTCTTCTTCAATCTTGCCATTGAGAAAGGCACTCTTCACATCCATTTGGTACAGAAGGATGTTGTGATGGTTGGCATAGGCTAGCAGTATGTGAATGGCTTCAAGTCTAGCCACGGGAGCAAATGTTTCATCAAAGTCAATTCCTTCTATTTGAGTGTAACCTTGAGCAACTAGACGAGCCTTGTTTCTGAAAACTTGTGTTGGGGTACGTAGTAATTTCAAAAAAATTCCTACGCACACGCAAGATCATGGTGATGCGTAGCAACGAGAGAGGACAGTGTCATCCACATACCCTCGTAGACCGTAAGCGGAAACGTTATGACAACGCGGTTGATGTAGTCGTACGTCTTCACGATCGACCGATCCTAGTACCGAATGTACGACACCTCCGCGATCTACACACGTTCAGCTTGGTGACGTCCCACGAACTCATGATCCAGTAGAGCTTCGAGGGAGAGTTCCGTCAGTAGGACGGCGTGATGACAGTGTTGATGAAGCTACCGACGCAGGGCTTCGCCTAAGCATCGCTATGATATGACCAGGTGTATTATGGTGGAGGGGGCACCGCACACGGCTAAAGATCAATGATCAACTTGTGTGTCTTGGGGTGCCCCCCCCCCCGCCCCGTATATAGAGGAGCTAGGGGCAGGCGGCCGGCCAGGAGGAGGGCGCGCCAAGGCGGGAGTCCTACTCCCACCGGGAGTAGGACTCATCCTTTCCTAGTAGGAGTAGGAGAATGGGGGAGGAAAAGGGGGGCGCCGCCCCCCTCCTTGTCCAATTTGGACTAGAGGGG
>NC_041389.1:449284835-449320360 GCF_002162155.2 Triticum dicoccoides | reverse complement strand
ACTCCGGTATATGTCCGAACTTGCTCGGAACACTTCCGAAGTCCAAACATAGTCATCCAATATATCGATATTTATGTATCGACCATTTCGAGACTCCTCGTCATGTCCGTGATCATATCCGGGACTCCGAACTAGCTTTTGTACATCAAAACACATAAACTCATAATACCTATCATCATCGAACGTTAAGCGTGCGGACCCTACGGGTTCGAGAACTATGTAGACATGACTGAGACACATCTCCAGTTAATAACCAATAGCATGGATGCTCATATTGGCTCCTACATATTCTACGAAGATCTTTATCGGTCAAACCGCATAACAACATACGTTGTTCCCTTTGTCATCGGTATGTTACTTGCCCGAGATTCGATCATCGGTATCTCAATACCTAGGTCAATCCCATTACCAGCAAGTCTCTTTACTCGTTCCATAATGCATCACCCCGCAACTAACTCATTAGTCACATTGCTTGCAAGGATTATAGTGATGTGCATTACCGAGAGGGCCCAGAGATACCTCTCCGACAATCGGAGTGACAAATCCTAATCGATCTATGCCAACTCAACAAGTACCATCAGAGACACCTGTAGAGCACCTTTATAATCACCCAGTTACATTGTGACGTTTGGTAGCACACAAAGTGTTCCTCCGGTAATCGGGAGTTGCATAATCTCATTGTCATTGGAACATGTATAAGTCATGAAGAAAGCAATAGCAGTAAACTAAAACAATCAAGTGCTAAGCTAATGGAATGGGTCAAGTCAATAACATCATTATCCCAATGATGTGATCTCGTTTATCAAATGACAACTCATGTCTATGGTTAAACCTTAACCATCTTTGATCAATGAGCTAGTCTAGTAGAGGCATACTAGTGACACTATGTTTGTCTATGTATTCACACATGTATTATGTTTCCGGTTAATACAATTCTAGCATGAATAATAAACATTTATCATGAAATAAGGAAATAAATAATAACTTTATTATTGCCTCTAGTGCATATTTCCTTCAGTCTCCCACTTGCACTAGAGTCAATAATCTAGATTACACGGTAATGATTCTAACACCCATGGATTCTTGGTGCTGATCATGTTTTGCTCGTGAAAGAGGCTTAGTCAACGGGTCTGCAATATTCAGATCCGTATGTATCTTGCAAATCTCTATGTCTCCCACCTGGACTTGGTCACGGATGGAATTGAAGCATCTCTTGATGTGCTTGGTTCTCTTGTGAAATCTGGGTTCCTTTGCCAAGGCAATTGCACCAGTATTGTCACAAAAGATTTTCATTGGACCCGATGCACTAGGTATGTCACCTTGATCGGATATGAACTCCTTCATTTGCTGCTTCTGAAGCAGCTATGTACTCCGCTTCACACATAGATCCCGCCACAACGCTTTGTTTAGAACTGCACCAACTGACAGCTCCACCGTTCAATATAAACACATATCCGGTCTGCGATTTAGAATCGTCTGGATCAGTGTCAAAGCTTGCATCGACGTAACCATTTATGACGAGCTCTTTGGCACCTCCATAAACGAGAAACATATCCTTAGTCCTTTTCAGGTATTTCAGGATGTTCTTGACCGTTGTCCAGTGATCCACTCCTGGATTACTTTGGTACCTCCCTGCTAAAATAATAGCAAGGCACACATCAGGTCTGATACACAACATTGCATACATGATAGAGCCTATGGCTGAAGCATAGGGAACCTTTTTCATTTTCTCTCTATCTTCTGCAGTGGTCGGGCATTGAGTCTGACTCAACTTCACACCTTGTAACACAGGCAAGAACCCTCTCTTTGCTTGATCCATTTTGAAATTTTTCAAAACTTTATCAAGGTATGTGCTTTGTGAAAGTCCAATTAAGCGTCTTGATCTATCTCTATAAATCTTGATGCCCAATATATAAGCAGCTTCACCGAGGTCTTTCAATGAAAAACTCTTATTCAAGTATCCTTTTATGCTATCTAGAAATTCTATATCATTTCCAATCAATAATATGTCATCTACATATAGTATTAGAAATGCTACAGAGCTCCCACTCACTTTCTTGTAAATACAGGCTTCTCCAAAAGTCTGTATAAAACTATATTTTGATCACACTATCAAAACATTTATTCCAACTCCGAGAGGCTTGCACCAGTCCATAAATGGATCATTGGAGCTTGCACACTTTGTTAGCACCTTTTGGATCGACAAAACCTTATGGTTGCATCATATACAACTCTTCTTCCAGAAATCCATTCAGGAATGCAGTTTTGACATCCATTTGCCAAATTTCATAATCATAAAATGCGGCAATTGCTAACATGATTCGGACAGACTTAAGAATCGCTACTGGTGAGAAAGTCTCATCGTAGTCAACTCCTTGAACTTGTCAAAAACCTTTCGCAACAAGTCGAGCTTTATAGACAGTAACATTACCGTCAGTGTCAGTCTTCTTCGTGAAGATCCATTTATTCTCGATGGCTTGCCGATCATCGGGCAAGTCAACCAAAGTCCACACTTTGTTCTCATACATGGATCCCATCTCAGATTTCATGGCCTCAAGCCATTTTGCGGAATCTAGGCTCATCATCGCTCCCACATAGTTTGTAGGTTCACCATTGTCAAGTAACATGACCTCCAGAATTGGATTACAGTACCACTCTGGTGCGGATCTTATTCTGGTTGACCTACGAGGTTCGGTAGTAACTTGATCTGAAGTTTCTTGATCAATATCATTAGCCTCCTCACTAATTGGTGTAGGTGTCACAGAAACCGGTTTCTGTGATGAACTACTTTCCAATAAGGGAGCAGGTACAGTTACCTCATCAAGTTCTACTTTACACCCACTCACTTCTTTTGAGAGAAACTCCTTCTCTAGAAAGGATCCATTTTTAGCAACGAATGTCTTGCTTTCGGATCTGTGATAGAAGGTGTACCCAACAGTCTCCTTTGGGTATCCTATGAAGACACATTTCTCCGATTTGGGTTCGAGCTTATTAGGTTTAAGCTTTTTCACATAAGCATCACACCCCAAACTTTAAGAAACGACAACTTTGGTTTCTTTCCAAACCACGGTTCATAAGGCGTCATCTCAACGGATTTAGATGGTGCCCTATTTAATGTGAATGCAGCCATCTCTAAAGCATAACCCCAAAACGATAGCGGTAAATCAGTAAGAGACATCATAGATCGCACCATATCTAATAAAGTGTGGTTACGACGTTCGGATACACCATTACGTTGTGGTGTTCTGGGTGGCGTGAGTTGCGAAACTATTCCACATTGTTTCAAATGAAGACCAAACTCATAACTCAAATATTCTCCTCCACGATCAGATCATAGAAACTTTGTTTTCTTGTTACGATGATTTTCTACTTTTGAACTTTTCAAATGTTTCAGACTTATGTTTCATTAAGTAGATATACCCATATCTGCTCAAATTATCTGTGAAGATGAGAAAATAACGATACCCGCCGCGAGCCTCAATATTCATTGGACCACATACATTAGTATGTATGATTTCCAATAAATCTGTTTCTCGCTCCATTGTTCCGGAGAACGGCGTTTTAGTCATCTTGCCCATCAGGCATGGTTCGCAAGTACTAAGTGATTCATAATCAAGTGATTCCAAAAGTCCATCAGTTTGGAGTTTCTTCATGTGCTTTACACCAATATGACCTAAACGGCAGTGCCACAAATAAGTTGCACTATCATTATCAACTTTGCATCTTTTGGCTTCAACATTATGAATATGTGTATCACTACAATCGAGATTCAACAAAAATAGACCACTCTTCAAGGGTGCATGACCATAAAAGATATTACTCATATAAATAGAACAACCATTATTCTCATATTTAAATGAATAACCGTCTCGCATCAAACAAGATCCAGATATAATGTTCATGCTTAATGCTGGCACCAAATAACAATTATTCAGGTCTAAAACTAATCATGAATGTAGATGTAGAGGTAGCATGTCGACCGCGATCATATCGACTTTGGAACCATTCCCACGCGCATCGTCACCTCGTCCTTAGCCAATCTTCGCTTAATCCATAGTCCCTGTTTTGAGTTGCAAATATTAGCAATAGAACCAGTATCAAATACCCAGGTGCTACTGCGAGCTTTAGTAAGGTACACATCAATAACATGTATATCACATATACCTTTGTTCACCTTTCCATCCTTCTTATCCGCCAAATACTTGGGGCAGTTCCGCTTCCAGTGACCAGTCCCTTTGCAGTAGAAGTACTCAGTTTCAGGCATAGGTCCAGACTTGGGTTTCTTCTCCTGAGCAGCAACTTGTTTGCCGTTCTTCTTGAAGTTCCCCTTCTTCTTCCCTTTACCCTTTTTCTTGAAACTGGTGGTCTTGTTGACCATCAACACTTGATGCTCCTTCTTGATTTCTACCTCCGCAGCCTTTAGCATCGCAAAGAGCTCGGGAATTGTCTTTTCCATCCCTTGCATATTATAGTTCATCACGAAGCTCTTTTAGCTTGGTGGCAGTGATTGAAGAATTCTGTCAATGACACTATCATCAGGAAGATTAACTCCTAGTTGAATCAAGTGATTATTATACCCAGACATTTTGAGTATATGTTCACCGACAGAACTATTCTCCTCCATTTTGCAGCTATAGAACTTATTGGAGACTTCATATCTCTCAATCCGGGCATTTGCTTGAAATATTAACTTCAACTCCTGAAACATCTCATATGCTCCATGACGTTCAAAACATTGTTGAAGTCCCGGTTCTAAGCCGTAAAGCATGGCACACTGAACTATCGAGTAGTCATCAGCTTTGCTCTGCCAGACGCTCACAACGTCCAGTGTTGCTCCTGCAGCGGGTCTTGCACCTAGCAGTGCTTCTAGGACGTAATTCTTCTGTGCAACAATGAGGATAATCCTCAAGTTACGGACCCAGTACGTGTAATTGCTACCATCATCTTTCAACTTAGATTTCTCAAGGAACGCATTAAAATTCAACGGAACAATAGCATGGGCCATCTATCTGCAACAACATAGACAAGCAAAATACTATCATGTACTAAGTTCATGATAAATTAAAGTTCAATTAATCAAATTACTAAAGAACTCCCATTTAAACAGACATCCCTCTAATCATCTAAGTGATCACGTGATCCAAATCAACTAAACCAGTTCCGATCATCACGTGAAATGGAGTAGTTTTCCATGGTGAACATCACTATGTTGATCATATGTACTATATGATTCACACTTGACCTTTCGGTCTCAGTGTTCCGAGGCCATATCTGCATATGCTAGGCTCGTCAAGTTTAACCCGAGTATTTCTGCGTGTGCAAAACTGGCTTGCACCTATTGTATGTGAACGTAGAGCTTATCACACCCGATCATCACGTGGTGTCTCAGCACGACGAACTTTGGCAACGGTGCATACTCTGGGAGAACACTTATACCTTCAAATTTAGTGAGAGATCATCTTATAATGCTACAGTCAATCAAAGCAAAATAAGATGCATAAAAGATAAACATCACATGCAATCAATATAAGTGATATGATATGGCCATCATCATCTTGTGCCTTTGATCTCCATCTCCAAAGCACCGTCATGATCACCATCATCACCGGCGCGACACCTTGATCTCCATCGTAGCATCGTTGTCGTCTCGCCAACTATTGCTTCTACGACTATGGCTACCGCTTAGTGATAAAGTAAAGCAATTACAGGGTGATTGCATTGCATACAATAAAGCGACAATCATATGGCTCCTGCCAGTTGCCGATAACTCTGTTACAAAACATGATCATCTCATACAATAAAATTTAGCATCATGTTTTGACCATATCACATCAGAACATGCCCTGCAAAAACAAGTTAGATGTCCTCTACTTTGTTGTTGCAAGTTTTACGTGGCTGCTACGGGCTGAGCAAGAACCATTCTTACCTACGCATCAAAACCACAATGATATTTCGTCAAGTTAGTGTTGTTTTAACCTTCAACAAGGACCGAGCGTAGCCACACTCGATTCAACTAAAGTTGGAGAAACTGACACCCGCCAGCCACCTATGTGCAAAGCACATCGGTAGAACCAGCCCCGTGTAAGCGTACGCGTGATGTCGGTCCGGGCCGCTTCATCCAACAATAGCGCTGAATCAAAGTATGACATGATGGTAAGCAGTATGACTTTCATCGCCCACAACTCACTTGTGTTCTACTCGTGCATATAACATCTATGCATAAACCAGGCTCGGATGCCACTGTTGGGGAACGTAGTAGTTTTAAAAAAATTCCTATGCACACGCAAGATCATGGTGATGCATAGCAACAAGAGGGGAGAGTATTGTCCACGTACCCTCGTATACCATAAGCGGAAGTGTTATGACAACACGGTTGATGTAGTCGTACGTCTTCACGATTGACCGATCCTAGTACCGAACGTATGGCACCTCCGCGATCTGCACATGTTCAGCTCGGTGACGTCCCACGAACTCACAATCCAGTAGAGCTTCGAGGGAGAGTTCCGTCAGCACAACGGCGTGATGACGGTGTTGATGAAGCTACCGACACAGGGCTTCGCCTAAGCACCCCTACAATATGACCGAGGTGGATTATGGTGGAGGGGGGCACCGCACACGGCTAAAGATCAATGATCAACTTGTGTGTCTTGGGGTGCCCCCGCCCCATATATAAAGGAGCTAGGGGGGAGGCGGCCGGCCAGGAGGACGGTGCGCCAAGGGGGGAGTCCTACTCCCACCGGGAGTAGGACTCCTCCTTTCCTAGTAGGAGTAGGAGAAGGGGGAAGGAGGAGAGAGGGGGAAGGAAAAGGGGGCGCCCCCCTCCTTGTCCAATTCCTACTAGAGGAGGGGGGCGCGCGGCCTTGCCTTGGCTGCCCCTCCTCTTCTCCACTAAGGCCCAATACGCCCATTATACTCCCCGGGGGGTTCTGGTAACCCCTCGGTACTCCGGTATATGTCCGAACTTGCCCGGAACACTTCCAAAGTCCAAACATACTCATCCAATATATCAATCTTTATGTCTCAACCATTTCGAGACTCCTCGTCATGTCCGTGATCATATCCGGGACTCCGAACTACCTCCGGTACATCAAAACACATAAATCATAATACCAATCATCGCCGAATGTTAAGCATGCGAACCCTACGGGTTCGAGAACTATGTAGACATGACCGAGACACGTCTCCGGTTAATAACCAATAGCGGAACCTGGATGCTCATATTGGCTCCTACATATTCTATGAAGATCTTTATCGGTTAAACCGCATAACAACATACATTGTTCCCTTTCTCATTGGTATGTTACTTGCCCGAGATTCGATCGTTGGTATCTCAATACCTAGCTCAATATCGTTACCGCAAGTCCCTTTACTCGTTCTGTAATGCATCATCCCGGAACTAACTCATTAGTCACATTGCTTGCAAGGCTTATAGTGATGTGCATTATCGAGAGGGCCCAGAGATACCTCTCCAACAATCGGAGTGACAAATCCTAATCTTGATCTATGCCAACTCAACAAGTACCATCGAAGACACCTGTAGAGCACCTTTATAATCACTCAGTTACATTGTGACATTTGGTAGCACACAAAGTGTTCCTCCGGTAATCAGGAGTTGCATATCTCATAGTCATATGAACATGTATAAGTCATGAAGAAAGCAATAGTAGTAAACTAAAACGATCAAGTGCTAAGCTAATGGAATGGGCCAAGTCAATCACATCATTCTCCCAATGATGTGATCCCGTTTATCAAATGACAACTCATGTCTATGGTTAGGAAACCTTAACCATCTTTGATCAACGAGCTAGTCTAGTAGAGGCATACTAGTGACACTATGTTTGTCTATGTATTCACACATGTATTATGTTTCCAATTAATACAATTCTAGCATGAATAATAAACATTTATCATGAAATAAGGAAATAAATAGTAACTTTATTATTGCATCTAGGGCATATTTCCTTCAACTTGACCATGCTCATCTTGTTTGTTGTGATAGATCCATTTGGTGCCAATGATATTGTGCTTGCGAGGATCGGGACGCTTGACCAGTTCCCAGGCATTGTTCAGTTCGAACTGATGAAGCTCATCTTGCATAGCTTGAATCCATTCAGGTTCCATAAAGGCTTCAACAACTTTCTTGGGTTCAGATATAAAGACAAATGCAAAGTGCCCATAGAAATTTGCTAGTTGTGTTGCTCTTAAACGAGTGAGTGGACCAGGTGCATTGATGCTATCAATTATCTTCTCAATATGTACTTAATTTGCAACATGGGGATGGACTGGACGAAGATTTTTCCCTTGCAGATCATTGTCTTCAGCCTCAGCATTGACTTCAGGTTGAGCATTGTCTTCAGGTTGACTTGGTGTAATGATGAGGTCGTCTTCAGCCTGAGCTTCCGAAGGTATGATTTCTCCAGTACCCATAAGCTTGATAGATTCACTAGGAGGGACTTCATCTAGCACATTTGGTGGGTGCTCTCTTTGCGAGCCGTTAGTCTCATCAAACCGCACGTCCACAGTTTCAACCACTTTATAGTGAAAGAGGTTGAAGACTCTGTAGGAGTGCGAATCCTTTCTGTATCCAAGCATAAAACCTTCATGTACTTTCGGTGCAAATTTTGAAGTGTGATGTGGATCCTTGATCCAGCACCTGGCACCAAATACTCGAAAGTAACTGACGTTTGGCTTCTTACCAGTTAGTGGCTCATATGATGTCTTCTTTAGAAGCTTGTGAAGATAGACGCGGTTGATGACATGGCATGCAATATCAATGGCTTCAGGCCAGAACTTCCTTGGAGTCTTGTACTCATCAAGCATCGTCCGAGCCATCTCAATGAGGGTTCTGTTCATGCGCTTCACGATGCCATTCTGCGGAGGTGTGTAGGGAGCAGAAAACTCGTGAGTGATGCCTAGTGTATCAAGATAAGTGTCGAGGCCGGTGTTCTTGAATTATGTGTTGTTATGTAGCAACCAGACCTCAAATAGTCTAGTCTCTGTGCATCAATGTCATCCCTGGATCGGTAATGCTGACATGCACAGTACTTGAGAATTTATAACAGAGTTTCAATCACACACTTGTTACATCGAATGTCTCAAAAGAGAATTTATTACAAAAATATGGCTTAAGGCCATCTAAAAACGATAACAGCGGAAGGCTTGGAAGATAAAGTGAGTCCATCAACTCCAACGGCATAGCTGAGTGAAATACAACAACCTATGTCACCTTACTCGTCGTCTGAAAAGTCTGCAACATGAAATGTTGCAACCCGAAATGGGTCAGCACATGGAATATGCTGGCAATGTAACACATAGAGTATTGAACAGAATAAATGCTATCACTACATGCATATTTGGCTGGTGGAAAGCTCTATGGTTATAGTTTTGCATAAAGCCATTTTTTTCCTACAATAAAGGAATAAATTTCATTTAACTATCATGGTGGCTGTTAAACATTGAGAAGGTTCCTCCAACTCAATCCCAATTAAACATCATCATTAAACCAATCAAAATTAATTTAGAGTGATGAGATCAACATGATAATCCAAGAACCAGATACTCAAGATGTCCATAACCAGGGACACGGCTAACCATGATTAGTTTGTACACTCTGCAGAGGTTTGCGCACTTTTCCCCACAAGTCTCGAGTACATCCATGGTCAGAGATTCAAGACACAGTCTTTCTGAAGCATTAACTCTTAGAGGAATATCGGCCATCTCTGCGTGGCACTTCTTCAACTGGGAAATGTGAAACACATCGTGAACTCCTGACAATCCTTCTGGCAATTTCAACTTGTAAGCAACTTCTCCCATACACTCCAAAACTTTGTATGGTCCCACAAAACGTGGCACTAACTTTCCCTTAAATCCAAAATGCTTAACTCCTCGAAGTGGGGACACACGAAGATACACTCTGTATCCGACTTTGTAAACTGTCTCCTTGCATTTTGAATCCGCATAGCTCTTCTGCGTAGACTGGGCTACCTTGAGTCTATCGTGAATCAGCTTAACCTTCTCTTCAGACTCTTTAATCAAATCTAGTCCAAACAACTGATGGTCTCCAACTTCATCCCATAGCAATGCCGTCCTGCACCTCCTTCCGTACAAAGCTTTGGAAGGGGCCATCTTCAAACTGGCTTGATAATTGTTATTGTAGGAGAACTCTGCATATGGCAAATTGTCGTCCCAACTAGATCCATAATCTAGCGCACAAGTGATAACCCACAAGTGTAGGGGATTGCAATAGCTTTCGAGGGTAGAGTATTCAACCCAAATTTATTGATTCGACACAAGGGGAGCCAAAGAATATTCTCAAGTATTAGCAGTTGAGTTGTCAACTCAACCACACCTAGATAACTTAGTATCTGCAGCAAAGTATTTAGTAGCAAAGTAGTATGATAGTAATGGTAACAACGGCGAAAGTAAAGATATTAGTTTTGGTGATTGTAATAGTAACAACAGAAAAGTAAATAAGCGAAGCACAATATGTGAAAAGCTTGTAGGCATTGGACCAGTGGTGGATAATTATGTCAGATGCGATTCCTCATGTAATACTATAACATAGGGTGACACAGAACTAGCTCTAGTTCATCAATGTAATGTAGGCATGTATTCCGAATATAGTCATACGTGCTTATGGAAAAGAACTTGCATGGCATCTTTTGTCCTACCCTCCCGTGGCAGCGGGGTCCTAGTGGAAACTAAGGGATATTAAGGCCTCCTTTTAATAGAGTACCGGACCAAAGCATTAACACATAGTGAATACATGAACTCCTCAAACTATGGTCATCACCGAGAAGTATCCCGATTATTGTCACTACGGGGTTGTCGGATCATAACACATAATAGGTGACTATAGACTTACAAGATAGGATCAAGAACTCACATATATTCATGAAAACATAATAGGTTCAGATCTGAAATCATGACACTCGGGCCCTAGTGACAAGCATTAAGCATAGCAAAGTCATAGCAACATCAATCTCAGAACAGAGTGGATACTAGGGATCAAACCCTAACAAAAATAACTTGATTACATGGTAAATCTCATCCAACCCATCACCCTCTAGCAAGCCTACAATGGAATTACTCACGCACAGTGGTGAGCATCATGAAATTGGTGATGGAGGATGGTTGATGATGATGACGGCGACGAATCCCCCTCTCCGGAGCCCCGAACGGACTCTAGATCAGCCCTCCTGAGAGAGATTAGGGCTTGGAGGCGGCTTTGTATCATAAAACGCGATGAAACTTTCTCTCTAATCTTTTTCTCCGTGAAACGGAATATATGGAGTGGGAGTTGAGGTCGGTGGAGCATAAGGGGGCCCACGAGATAGGGGGCGCGCCCAGGGGGAGAGCGCGTGCCCCCACCCTCGTGGACAGGGTGTGGGCCCCCTGGCCTTGATTCTTTCGCCAGTATTTTTTATATTTTCCAAAAGTTATCTCCGTGGATTTTCAGGTCATTCCGAGAACTTCTGTTTTCTGCACAATAAACAACACCATGGCAGTTCTGCTGAAAACAGCGTCAGTCTGGGTTAGTTTCATTCAAATCATGCAAATTAGAGTCCAAAACAAGGGCAAAAGTGTTTGGAAAAGTAGATATGTTGGAGACGTATGAACTCCCCCAAGCTTAAACCTTTGCTTGTCCTCAAGCAATTCAGTTGATAAACTGAAAGTGATAAAGAAAAACTTTTACAAACTCTATGTGCTCTTGTTGTTGTAAATATGTAAAGCTAGCATTCAAGTTTTCAGCAAAGATTATGAACTAACCATATTCACAGTAACACTTAGGTCTCATATTTACTCATATCAATGGCATAATCAGCTAGCAAGCAATAATAATAAAACTCGGATGACAACACTTTCTCAAAACAATCATAATATGATATAACAAGATGGTATCTCGCTAGCCCTTTCTGAGACTGCAAAACATAAATGCAGAGCACCTTTAAAGACCAAGGACTGACTAAACATTGTAATTCATGGTGAAAGAGATCTAGTCAAGTCATACCCAATATAAACTAATAGTAATGAATGCAAATGACAGTGTGCTCTCTAGCGGGTGCTTTTTAATAAGAGGCTGATAGCTCAACATAAAAGTAAATAGATAGGCCCTTCACAGAGGGAAGCAGGGATTTGTAGAGGTGCCAGAGCTCGATTTTAAAATAGAGATGAATAACATTTTGAGCGGCATACTTTCACTGTCAACGCAAAAACTATGAGATGGCGATATCTTCCATGCTACATACATTATAGGCGGTTCCCAAACAGAATGGTAAAAGTTTATACTCCCCCACCACCAACAAGCATAAATCCATGGCTTGCTCGAAACAACGAGTGCCTCCAACTAACAACAGCCCCGGGGGAGTTTTGTTTAATTATTTTGATTTGCTTTGATCTTTTTTATCATGGGACTGGGCATACTAGTTACCAGCCATTTTCTCATGAATGAGGGGCGGAGTCCACTCCTCTTGAGAATAACCCACCTAGCATGGAAGATACAGACAACCCTAGTTGAAACATGAGCTGCTCGAGCATACAAAACAGAATTTTATTTGAAGGTTTGGAGTTTGGCACATACAAATTTACTTGGAACGGCAGGTAGATACCGCATATAGGAAGGTATGGTGGACTCATATGGAATAACTTTGGGGTTTATGGAGTTTGGATGCACAAGCAGTATTCCCGCTTAGTACAGGTGAAGGCTAGCAAAAGACTGGGAAGCGACCAACTAAGAGAGCGACAACAGTCATGAACATGCATTAAAATTAATTTACACCGAGTACAAGCATGAGTAGGATATAATCCACCATGAACATAAATATCGTGAAGGCTGTGTTGATTTGTTTCAACTACATGCGTGAACATGTGCCAAGGCGAGTCACTCAATTCATTCAAAGGAGGATAACATCCCATCATACCACATCACAATCATTTTAATAGCATGTTGGCGCGCAAGGTAAACCATTATAACTCATAGCTAATCAAGCATGGCACAAGCAACTATAATCTCTAAATGTCCTTGCAAATATGTTTAATTCATAATAGGCTAAATCAGGAACGATGAACTCATCATATTTACAAAAACAAGAGAGGTCGAGTTCATACCAGCTTTTCTCATCTCAATCAGTCCATCATATATCGTCATTATTGCCTTTCACTTGCACGACCGAATGATGTGTGTAATAATAATAGTGCACGTGCATTGGACTAAGCTGGAATCTGCAAGCATTCAACTCAAGCGAGAAGACAAAGTAATATGGGCTCTAAGTTAAATCAACAATCATGCATATGAGAGCCACTAAACATTTTCAATATGGTCTTCTACTCTCGACCCCCAAAGGAAAGAAAAGAAATAAAAATATTTACACGGGAAAGCTTCCAACAAGCAAGAAGAAGAACGAGAAATCTTTTTGGGTTTTCATTTTAATTACTACTACAAGCATGGAAATTAAACTAACTAATTTTTTTTGGTTTTTCTTAAGGTTTATCAAACACACAAGAAGAAAGCTAGAAAAATTAATTAAACTAGCATGGATAATACAATGAAAGAGTATGAGCACCGACGACAAGAATAGTGTGTGCACATGAATGTAAAGTCGGGGAGAAATATGTACTCCCCCAAGCTTAGGCTTTTGGCCTAAGTTGGTATAATTCCAAGGATAGCCTGGCTGATATCCGAAGTTATAACTGGGGTCATACTGAGATGCAGCAGCAAATGCATCCTGAGCTGCGACATGCTAGCGAGCCGCCTCCGCTCTCCTCTCGTGTTCAGCTACCTCCTCCCTGGTAACAACATATCTTCATTTTGCCTGGTAATCAAAAAGGGAAGGAGCAGGGAGAGTAACATGGACAGAGCTATGTCTATCAAAGATTAGTCGATACTGGAGGAATTGTTCATTCCCCAAAAGAAAATGATGTTTGACCATCGCGTCATAATCTAAATAAGCAGGAAGTAACTCTATATCCTCCTCTCGTGGGGCTATACCAAGATAATTAGCAGCACGGGTCACATAAATCCCTCCAAATAAATCTCCAGATATACCATTATTATGCAACCTATGTGCAACTATTGCCCCCAAGTTGTAATCTTTATTACCTAACACAGCACTCTTGAGGACACAAAGATCAGGGACACACATGTGACATGCTTCATCTTTACCGTTAATGCATCTACCAATGAAGAGAGCAAAATGATGTATAGCAGGAAAATGAATGCTCCCTATGGTAGCTTGTGCTATATCCCTAGATTCTCCCACAGTAATACTAGCAAGAAAGTCTTAATATTCAGATCTGTGGGGTTCATGAACATTGCCCCACTGCGGGAGTTTGCAAGCAGTTGTAAAATCTTCTAAGTCCATGGTATAAGATTTATCATAAATATCAAATAGGACACTCTGAGAATTATGCGAAGATGTATATTTAAACCTTCTCACAAATGAATCAGACAATTGGTAGTACTGAGGACACTTATCTTGTATGAAGTCCTCAAGATCGGCGTTACGCACATACACGTCAAATTCATCCTTGATGCCTGCATTGACCATAAACTCGTCTGATGGCCACTCACAAGCTCGCACTTCAGCATCCATTGGTGGTTCATCGTCTTGCTCATGCATAGCACGCCTAGGTCCTCTCTTTGTTGAGGAACCACCTTGGTACATTTTCCTAGACATAATTCTTTCTCTTAAAAATTTCTGAAACTTTTAGTAACTTCGAAATAAAAGTGAATAAAACTAAACAAGATTGGTAGAATCTACTCCCACAAGTGCCTAGAGCCTATATCATGCATTATAATTACTTGGGACCTCATAAATTTGACATGCAAGCTCAAGAACGGGGTCACCTATGCAGCAAAGATTTGCAATGAATAAAGCACTAGAACAAAAACTAATTGGACCAATGGAGGAGTCACATACCAAGCAACAATCTCCCAAAGAAGTTTTTTGAATGGAGCTTTGAGCAAGGAGATCGAAAATCGCAGAAAATTGAGCTAGAACTCGTGCTTGAGCTAGATGGGGATTTTTTTGGGAAGAAGATGGAGTGTGTAGGTGCAGGATTAAGTGAAGGGGGGCACCGTGGGCCCACGACACAGGGGGGCGCGCCTAGGGGGTGTGGGTGCGCCCTCCACCCTCGTGGCCAGGTGCTTCCCCCCCCCCCCCTGCAGTGTTTTCAGTGCCTAAAATCCTCAAATATTCCATAAAAAATCATACTAAATTTGCAGGGCATTTGGAGCACTTTTATTTTCGGGATATTTTTTATTGCACGGATAATTCAGAAAACAGACAGATAATACTATCTTTTTGCTTTATTTATTCTAAATAACAGAAAGTAAAAAGAGGGTACAGAAGGTTGTGCCTTCTAGTTTCATCCATCTCGTGATCATCAAAATGAATCCACTAACAAGGTTGATCAAGTCTTGTTAACAAACTCATTCTGAATAACACGGAACCGGAGAAATTTCGAATAACACTAGGTTACCTCAACGGGGATATGAACATCCCCAACAATAAGAATATCATACTTTTTCTTGACAGTAGGAAGAGGAAATTCAAAACCTCCAATAATGATAGTTGGACCTTTTCCAATAGAATTGATGCTATGAACTTGAGGTTGTTTCCTCAGAAAGTGTATCGTATGCTCATTACAATTAACATGAAAAGTGACATTGTCTTTGTTGCAATCAATAACAGTCCCTGCAGTATTCAAAAAGGGTCTACCAAGGATAATCGACATACTATCATCCTCGGGAATATCAGGAATAACAAAGTCCGTTAAGATAGTGACATTTGCAACCACAATAGGCACATCCTCACAAATACCGACAGGTATAGCAGTTGATTTATCAGCCATTTGCAAAGATATTTCAGTAGGTGTCAACTTATTCAACTCAAGTCTACGATATAAAGAGAGAGGCATAACACTAACACCGGCTCCAAGATCACATAAAGCAGTTTTAACATAGTTTCTTTTAATGGAGCATGGTATAGTCGGTACCCCTGGATCTCCAAGTTTCTTTGGTATTCCACCCTTAAAAGTGTAATTAGCAAGCATGGTGGAAATTTCAGCTTCCGGTATCTTTCTTTTATTTGTAATGATATCCTTCATGTATTTAGCATAAGGATTTACTTTAAGCATATCAGTTAAGCGCATACGTAAGAAGATAGGTCTAATCATTTCAGCAAAGCGCTCAAAATCCTCATCATCCTTTGTCTTGGATGGTTTAGGAGGGAAGGGCATTGGTTTCTGAACCCACGGTTCTCTTTCTTTACCGTGCTTCCTAGCAACAAAGTCTCTCTTATCATAACGTTCATTCTTATTGTGGGTTATCAAGATCAACAGCAGGTTCAATCTTTACATCATTATTTTTGCTAGGTTGAGCATCAACATGAACATTATCATTAACATTATCACTAGGTTCATGTTCATCACCTAATTGTGTTTCAGCATCAGAAATAGAAATATCATTGGGATTCTCAGGTGTGTGTACAACAAGTTCACTAGAAGCATGCAAAGTCCTATCGTTTTTCTTTTTCTTATTTTTGGAAGAACTAGGTGCCTCTAAATTATTTCTCTGAGAATCCTGCTCGATTCTCTTAGGGTGGCCTTTAGGATACAAAGGTTCCTGAGTCATTCTACCAGTTCTAGTAGCCACTCTAACAGCAAAGTCATGTTTATTTTTTAATTCATCGAGCAAATCACTTTGAGCTTTAAGTACTTGCGTAGCATGAGTGGTAACCATAGAAGCATATTTGCTAATGAGTTTAAGTTCACCTTTAACTCTAGCCATATAATCACTCAAGCGTCCTATCTCAAAATCATTATTCTTTAATTCTCGACCAACATAAGCACTAAAACTTTCTTGTCTAGCCATAAAGTCATCAAATTCATCTAAGCATGGGCTATGAAATTTAGTAGAGGGAATTTCAACTTTATCATATCTATAGAGAGAATTTACCTTTACTACCTATGTCGGGTTATCAAGACAATGTATTTCTTCAACAGGCGGTATATTAAGACCATGTATTTCTTCAATAGGTGGTAAATTCTTAACATCTTCAGCTTTAATACCTTTTTCTTTCATTGATTTCTTTGCCTATTGCATATCTTCAGGACTAAGAAATAGAACCCCCCTCTTCTTCGGAGTTGCTTTAGGAATAGGCTCAGGAGTTGGCTCAATTGGCTCAGGAATTGGCTCAGGAAGAGTCCAATTATTTTCATTAGTCAACATATTATTCAATAGTAATTCATCTTGATCGACTATTCTTTCCCTGAAAACACAACCAACACAACTATCCAAGTAGTCCTTGGAAGCATCGATTAGTCCATTATAAAAGATATCAAGTATTTCATTTTTATTAAGAGGATGATCAGGCAAAGCATTAAGTAATCGGAGAAGCCTCCCCCAAGCTTGTGGGAGACTCTCTTCTTTGATTTGCACAAAATTATATATTTCCCACAAGGCAGCTTGTTTCTTATGAGCAGGGAAATATTTAGCAGAGAAGTAATAAATCATATCCTGGGGACTACGCACACAACTAGGATCAAGAGAATTAAACCAAGTCTTAGCATCACCAGTTAATGAGAACGGAAATATCTTAAGGATATAATAATAGCTAGACTTCTCATCATTAGTAAACAGGGTGGCTATATCATTTAACTTGGTAAGATGTGCCACAACAGTTTAAGATTCATAGCCATAAAAAGGATCAGATTCTACCAAAGTAATTATCTAAGGATCAATAGAGAATTCATAATCCTTATCAGTAACACAGATAGGTTAAGTAGCAAAAGCGGGGTCAGGTTTCATTCTAGCATTAAGAGATTGCTGCTTCCATTTAGCTAATAACTTCTTAAGATCATATCTATCTTCGCAAGCAAAAATAGCTCTAGCAGCTTCTTCATCCATAACATAACCCTCACGAACAACAGGTAATTCATAATCAGGGGGAGAACTTTCATCATCACTATCATCAATAATATCATCATTAATAATTTCATTCTCTCTAACCCTAGCAAGTTGTTCAACAAGAAATTCACCTAATGGCAAAGTAGTATCACGCATAGAAGTAGTTTCATCATAAGTATCATGCATAGCAGAAGTGGCATCATCAATAACATGCGACATATCAGAATTCATAGCAGTAGCAGGTTTAGGTGTCGCAAGCTTTCTCAAAACAGAAGGAGAATCTAGTGCAGAGCTAGATGGCAGTTCCTTACGTCCCCTCGTAGTTGAGGGGAAAATCTTAGTTCTTTCGTCTTTCAAGTTCCTCATAGTGATCAGCAGATATAAATCCCAAGTGACTCAAAGAATAGAGATATGCTCCCTGGCAACTGCGCCAGAAATTAGTCTTGATAACCCACAAGTGTAGGGGATCGCAACAGCTTTCGAGGGTAGAGTATTCAACCCAAATTTATTGATTCGACACAAGGGGAGCCAAAGAATATTCTCAAGTATTAGCAGTTGAGTTGTCAATTCAACCACACCAGGATAACTTAGTATCTGCAGCAAAGTATTTAGTAGCAAAGTAGTATGATAGTAATGGTAACAACGGCAAAAGTAAAGATAGCAGTTTTGTAGTGATTGTAACAGTAACAACGGAAAAGTAAATAAGTGAAGCACAATATGTGAAAAGCTCATAGGCATTGGATCAGTGATGGATAATTATGTCAGATGCAATTCCTCATGTAATAGCTATAACATAGGGTGACACGGAACTAGCTCCAGTTCATCAATGTAATGTAGGCATGTATTCCGAATTTAGTCATATGTGCTTATGGAAAAGAACTTGCATGACATATTTTGTCCTACCCTCCTGTGGCAGCGGGGTCCTAGTGGAAACTAAGGGATATTAAGGCCTCCTTTTAATAGAGTACCGGACCAAAGCATTAACACATAGTGAATACTTGAACTCCTCAAACTACAGTCATCATCGAGAAGTATCCCGATTATTGTCACTTCAGGGTTGTCGGATGATAACACATAATAGGTGACTATAGACTTGCAAGATAGGATCAAGAACTCACATATATTCATGAAAACATAATAGGTTCAGACCTGAAATCATGGCACTCGGTCCCTAGTGACAAGCATTAAGCATAGCAAAGTCATAGCAACATCAATCTCAGAACATAGTGGATACTAGGGATCAAACCCTAACAAAACTAACTTGATTACATGGTAAATATCATCCAACCCATCACCGTCCAGCAAGCCTACGATGGAATTACTCACGCACGGCGGTGAGCATCATGAAATTGGTGATGGAGGATGGTTGATAATGACGACGGCGATGAATCCCCCTCTCTAGAGCCCCGAACGGACTCCAGATCAGCCTTCCCGAGAGAGATTAGGGCTTGGCGATGGCTCCGTATCGTAAAACACGATGAAAAATTCTCTCTCGTTTTTTCTCCGTGAAATGGAATATGGAGTTGGAGTTGAGGTCCGTGGAGCATCAGGGAGCCCATGAGACAGGGGGGCGCGCCCCCCACCCTCGTGGACAGGGTGTGGGCCCCTGGCCTTGATTCTTTCGCCAGTATTTTTTATATTTTCCAAAAGTTATTTCTGTGGATTTTCAGGTCATTCCGAGAACTTTTGTTTTCTGCACAATAAACAACACCATGGTAGTTCTGCTGAAAACAGCGTCAGTCCGGGTTAGTTTCATTCAAATCATGCAAATTAGAGTCCAAAACAAGGGCAAAAGTGTTTGGAAAAGTAGATACATTGGAGACGTATCAATAAGCTCTCAACATGTCCTCCGGAATCTGATTGACTCTCTTGGTCTGTCCATCTGTCTATGGATGAAAGGTTGTACTGAACTCTAGCCTGATACCCAAAGTCTCATGCAACTGCTTCAAAACTTTGAGGTAAACTGGGTTCCTCTATCTGATATAATGGTCCTCGGAACTCCATGCAGACATACGATCCTGGTCATGTATATCTTTGCCAACTTAGCACTGGTGTAAGTGGTCTTCACTGGGATGAAATGAGCTACCTTCGTTAAACGATCGACTACAACCCAAATCGAGTCATAGCCTGAATGAGTCCTGGGTAATCCCGTGATAAAATCCATGCCTAGCTTATCCCATCTTCCATTCGGGTATCAGCAATGGCTGTAGCAATCCTGCTGGCTTCGATGCTCTGCCTTCACTCTCTGACATACATCACAAACTGCTACATACTCAGCAATATCCTTCTTCATTCCGGTCCACCAGAAACTGTCCTTCAAATCTAGATACATCTTGGTATTTCCTGGGTGAATCAAATACGGCGAATCATGGGCCTCCTGCAGAATCAACTTCCTGATCTCGAGGTCATTAGGCACATATACGCAGTATCATGCTCATCCTCACGAAATCCTTTAGCCTTTCCTTTATCTCGGCAATCTCTTTCTCCGTCTTCTGAGCTTCTCTGATCTTATCCATCAAGGTAGACTGAATTTCCAACACTGCTACATAACCTCTCGGAACTATTTCCAAACATAGCTTACGAAGATCCTCTGCTAACTCCTTGGGTAATCCTCCGGTCATGAGTGTATTGACATGACTCTTGCGACTGAATGCATCGGCTACTATGTTAGCCTTTCCGGGATGATAGTGCAACCTCATATCATAATACTTGATGAGCTCCAACCATCTCCTCTGCCTGAGATTCAACTCCTTTGGTGTGAAGATATACTTCAAACTCTTGTGATCCGTGTACACCTCACAATGGTTTTCGATGAGAAAATGTCTCCATGTCTTCAACGCATGCACTACGGCTGCTAACTCCAAATCGTAGGTAGGATAATTCAACTCATGGGGTTTAAGCTGTCGTGAGGCATAGGAAACAACTCTTCCCTCCTGCATCAGCATTGCTCCAAGTCCTCGATGAGAAGCGTCGCAATACACTTGATAATCCTTGCGTTGATCTGGAAGAATCAACACTGAGGTTGTAACCAGGCGTTTCTTCAATTCCTGAAAACTGGCCTCACATTCCTCAATCCATTTGAACTTGGTGTCCTTCTTCAACAACTCCGCCATGGTCTTTGCAATCTTAGAGAAATTCTCAATGAACCTCCGGTAGTATCCTGCGAGTCCAAGGAAACTCCGGATCTCTCCAACTGACGTGGGTGCTTCCCAATTAGTCACTGTGACAACTTTGGTGGGATCTACTGCTATTCCTTCTCCGGAAATAACATGTCCGAGGAATCCAACTTCTTTCAACCAAAACTCACACTTACTGAACTTGGCATATAACTGATGTTCTCTGAGCTTCCCAAGTACCAAATGCAAATCCTCCTTATGCTCCTCTTCATTCTTTGAGTAGACCAGTATATTGTCAATGAACACCACGACAAACTTATCCAAAAACTCCATAAACACCTTGTTCATCATGTTCATGAAATATGCAGGCGTGTTAGTCAGACCAAATGACATAACGGTATACTCATATAGCACGTACCTTGTGGTAAAAGCTGTCTTAGGTATATCCTGCTCTCGAATCTTCAGTTGATGGTATCCTGATCGCAAATCGATCTTGGAAAATACTTTAGCTCCTTGCAACTGGTCAAACAAATCATTGATCATCGGCAGTGGGTACTTGTTCTTGATTGTTACTTCATTCAATCCATGATAATCAACAACCATCCTCAACGATCCATCCTTCTTCTCCACTAGAAGCACTGGTGATCCCCAAGGTGTCGAACTTGGGCGAATATAGCCATTATCCAGTAACTCCTTAATCTGCTTCTTAATTTCCTCCAAATACTTTGCGGGCATCCGGTACGGTCTCTTAGATATTGTCCATGTGCCTGGCAAAAGCTCAATCAAAAACTCAATGTCTCTATCCGGTGGCATGCCTGGCAACTCCTCTGGAAATACATCAGGGAAATCCTTCACCACTGGTACTTCCTCCTGTACAACTCCTGATAAGGAATTCACTCGAGTACTCTTCGGCACATGCCGGGATACATACTTAATCCTTCTTCCTTCTGGGGTGGTGAGCAAAATCGACTTACTGGCGCAATCAATGTTCCCTCCATACTTCGATAACCAATCCATGCCTAATATTACATCCAGTCCTTGTGACTCCAATACTATTAGGTCTGAGGGGAACACGTAGTTACCAATCCTTAATGGTAACCGATCACACCATAGGCTAGCCATATACTCTGCTCCTGGCGAGGTTACTAACATGGGTGGCCTAAGGGCTTGGGTTGGCAGGTTATACTTATCCACAAATCCACTTGATATGTATGAATGCGATGCACCAGTATCAAAAAGAACAAATTGCAGTAAATGACTTAACCCAAAACTTACCTATTACTGCATCTGGCTGTGCTTCAACCTCCTCCATGCTAACGTGGTTCACTTGTCACCTATTGAAAGGGTTGGGCTTCTTGCCAGAGCTTCCATTGCCATTTCCATTATTTGCTTCAGAACACTCCGTGGCGTAATGTCCATTCTTCCTGCACTTGAAACAAGTAATGTGACTTAGATCCTTCTTGGCGGGTGTTGCTGGGTTGGAACGGTTCTGGCCGTTGCTTCCTCCATTCCCATTCCCATTCTTGGGGCCACTATGGTTATGCAAACTTCCTCCATTGGAATTATGGCCTCCATGGTTATGGTGAAGGTGTCCTCCCGAGTTCGGTGTAAAACGGGGCCTCTGCTGAGCTCCTGAATTGTACTTCCCTTGTCCATACTTCCTCTTGCGGTTGTCAATCTGCTGTTGCTTCCCTTCAATCATGAGAGCTCTATCTACCAACTCCTGGTAGTTGTTGAAGGTTGCCACCATCAACTGCATGCTCAGCTCATCATTCAGTCCTTCCAGAAACTTCTCCTACTTAGCGGCATCTGTAGCGACGTCATCTAGGGCATAACGTGCTAACTTACTAAAATCATCCACATACTGGCCCACTGTGCATCCTCCTTGGCGCAAATTGCGAAACTCGCGCTTCTTCATGGCCATAGCTCCTGCTGAAACATGGGCAGTGCGAAAAGCCTGCTGAAACTGGTCCCATGTGACAGTGTCGATGGGGTAAGTGGCTGTGAATTCTCCCACCATGATGTTGCGGGTTCATTAAGCTGATGTGCGGCAAAACGCACTCTCTCCGCATCTGTGCATCCTGCAGTGGTCAACTCCCTTCCAATCTTGTGGAGCCAATCATCTGCAACAACCGGCTCGGTGCTACTAGAGAACATCGGTGGATTCAGCCTTAAGAAACGGGCTAAGTGATCAACAGGTGGTGGTGGTGGTGGGTTGTTGTTGTTGTTGTTGTTGTTGTTCCCCTGGTTCTGATTCTGGACTAGTAGCTGCATCAGGGTATTCTGCTACCGGATCAACTGAGTGAGCTCCGGTGGGAAAGCAAATCCATTGTCACGTCTCGGAGGCATCTGATGGGTTTAGAAAAGATGAGAACACAAAATAGAATGAGGTCTAGAGGGAAAACACTACCCATATGCACATGAGACAAACACAAACATATCACTTCAATCAATTCAAACAAGGGTATACATTGATCTAACTATCGTTACAAGAGTGCTCGGACTATACTATGTACATGGGGGAAATACTACTACTGATATGGTGGTCATCTAGAAGTTTTAATCGGTGGAACACTCCATGATATCTGCTCCAGCTTCATCAACATAGTCATCATCACTATCATCGGGTTCTGAGTCGGTGTCGTAGATGATGATGTAGTTCTCCAGACAAGTGGAATCATCATCTTCTCCTCCTGGCGTGGGGTCTCCCATGAATACTCCTAGCTTCCTCGTCAGATCGTCATTCTTCTCCACGAGTATCGTCATTTCCTCCTCATATCTGTCACGTGTAGACTTGAGTTCTTCCTCCAGCTCCGTGATCTTGGTCATTGCCTTCTTCAGATCTATCATGCCTGCGCACATCTGGTTCTCCTGGTGACGAATGTGCTGGTTTAACTCCTGGATGAAAGCTGCAATGGATCTATCCCTCCTGGTGTTGACCATCTCCCATTGCTCATCTCGGCACCATCAAATCTGGTAGATTGTATCCTTGAGGTCCTTGTGGTAAACTTCTCCAATGCGTCCCATGGTGATGTGGGCTGCCATGCTCTTTCCTAGACTCCAGGTTGGTGCATCAAAGGAAAACTCTATGGGCTCAGTGACTGGCATGAACGTCCTTCCTGGAACTTGAACTCGAATCATCCAACGCTCCTCTTCTAGTAAAGTGGCGATGTAGGTCCCGGTGAAGCTTGGTGTCAGTGTCAAAACCGGTGGATCTCGGGTAGGGGGTCCCGAACTGTGCGTCTAGGCGGATGGTAATAGGAGACAAGGGACACGATGTTTTACCCAGGTTCAGGCCCTCTTGATGGAGGTAAAACCCTACGTCATGCTTGATTAATATTGATGATGTGTGTTACAAGAGTAGATCTACCACGAGATCAAGGAGGCTAAACCCTAGAAGCTAGCCTATGGTATGATTGTTGTTCGTCCTACGGACTAAAGCCATCCGGTTTATATAGACACCGGAGAGGGCTAGGGTTACACAGAGTCGGTTACAATGGTAGGAGATCTACATATCCGTATCGCCAAGCTTGCCTTCCACGCCAAGGAAAGTCCCATCCGGACACAAGATGAAGTCTTCAATCTTGCATCTTCATAGTCTTGGAGTCCGGCCGATGATGATAGTTCGGCTATCCGGACACCCCCTAGTCCAAGACTCCCTCAGTAGCCCCTGAACCAGGCTTCAATGACGACGAGTCCGGCGCGCATATTGTCTTCGGCATTGCAAGGCGGGTTCCTCCTCTGAATAATTTGTAGAAGATTGTGAACACCAGGATAGTGTCCGGCTCTGCAAAATAAATTCCACATACCACCGTAGAGAGAATAATATTTACACAAGTTCAATCTGCTGACGTATTTCATGGCGTGACATCACACCACTACCAAGCCTTTACTCGAATTGTTTTTATTGTACCACCTCAGCGCGTTTAGCGAAGCGGTTTCCTTGGCACGTCTTGTCGAAGCAGAGATCATGTTCCCCTTATTCCGGGATTCCCATCAATACGGACGTGGGTAACCCAACCGCGCCATTGATTGCGGCGCTTGGGGGATAAGCGAGTTTTATCAGGCCAGTGGGGACGCATGTTTGTGTCCGCCCATATAAGGGGATAAAGATCCAACCCTTTTACCTGCGCCTTCTTCCTCCTTGGCTTATCCATCTCCGCGAACTCGAGCTCCAGCGCCCAAGTCCGCGCATCTCACCTCAACCTCCTCCAACTATGTCCGGAGCGGGAGGCAAGTGGATGACCTCCTCCATCACGGAGGGGCACATCCAGAAGCTGCGCAGCGCCGGATATTTGTCTAGCAACATCGTGCATCGGATCCCCGACGAGGGAGAGCTCATCCCCACCCCTAGGCCCCATGAGAGGGTAGTATTTCTTCCCCATTTCCTCCGCGGACTGGGCTTCCCACTCCATCCCTTTGTCCGGGGGCTGATGTTCTACTACGGCCTGGATTTCCATGATCTGGCCCCGAATTTCATCCTCAACATCTCGGCATTTATCGTCATGTGTGAGGCCTTCCTCTGCATCCAGCCCCACTTTGGCTTGTGGCTCAAGACCTTCAGTGTCAAGCCGAAGGTTGTGAAGGGAAGCCAAGCGGAGTGCGGAGGCGCCATGGTGGGCAGGATGTCCAACGTTACTTGGCTTGAGGGCACTTTCGTGGAAACCATTAAGGGGTGGCAATCGGGGTGGTTCTACATCACCGAGCCGCGTGACCCTGAATGGGCAGCGGCCCCCGAATTCAGATCTGGCATCCCCACACGGCTAACCTCCTGGAAAGAGAGCGGCCGGATATGGGGTGATTCGGAGGAGCTGACCGGACTCCAAGCCTGCGTCCAAAAGCTAGTGGACAAGAAGCTCAAGCTTGTCAACGTAGTCCAGGTCATGCTCATCCGCCGGATTCTCCCGTGCCAACGACGGGGCTTCAATATGTGGGAGTTCGATCCGGTGCAGCACCAGACTTTGAGCGGGCTCTTCGACACTACGTACGAAGATGTCTGGAAGGTGCTGTTCAAGGGCGCCGAGGCTCCCGCATCCGCTACCAAAGATCGCGGATTCAGCTCGCAGCGTCCGGCTGACGAGGTAAGTGATTTTGTCCTTTACGAGACGCTTGTTTTCCATAGTTTGACTCTATGCGGGATCTAGACTCCCCCTCCTTTGACAGGATTGGCTGGCAAAGGCCGAGCAGACTATATGTCTGGCCCCATTGCCAGAGGACCCAGCGGACGCCCGCTTAACGGGGTTGCTAGCTCCGGCACCCCACGTGGTGCCGGAGAAGAAGGCCAAGAAGAAGGCCACGGGGACTCGGAAGAGTTCCCATTTTCAGGTGTTATCGGATGATGACTCCGAGGCCGACTCCTCTCATAAAGGCGAGGAGGAGAAGAAGAAAGCCTCTCCCCCGGCGGGGGGAGGGAATAAAAGAAAGGCCTCCCCAACGAGGGAGGCCGAAGGTCCAAGAAGGGAAAAACTCTTTCCCCGGACTGCTCTGCTAATGCCAGCGACGACGACGAGGACTGGCCTCCAAGGGCCAAGCCCCTGGCGAGATCGTAAGTATCCGGACTGCCGAATAACTTCATGTTTTTTCTTTTCGCCACATAATGTCTTTCTAATGCCGCATACAACCCTGCAGTCCGCCCAAGGATGATCTTCCCGCTTTGTCGAGCGGGTCCTTAAGTGCGTCGGATATGGATTCTCTTCCGACCGCCTCCACCCCCCGTGATGCGGACGATGCCGAGGTGGGATCCCGGGAAAGGACCCACCAGGAGGAGGAGGCCCCGGAGGTGTCGCAGGACAACCTCCCAGACATTGCACCGGACTCGTCCCCGGAACCCATAGTGGCTCCGAAGTCCGGCGGGCGGCCCCTTCGTAAGAAGGGCAAGACCATGACGCCGGCAGCCTACGTCCAACCGGAGGCGCCGGATAGCTTGCTGGAGGCACTCAATGGCGCCTCCATCGAAGAGGAACACCGCACTGTTATGAGTGCGGTGATTCAGAAGGTTCAGCTCGCCAAGAGCGGGCTGACCGAAGCCTGCAGCAGCCTTCTAACAGGCTTTGAGGTAAGAATTTTGATATATGTAAAATAGTACCGCATAGACAGTAGCCCCTGATGCTCGGTTCGGTGTTCGGAAAGAAAAGCCGGACTGAGGATCTAAAAAGATATACGCAGGAGTCATAAAAATATGTCAACATGGGATTGCAGGCTGCGCTGCTGACCTCTACCGCATTGACTGCGGAGGTCAATGCATTGAAGCAAAGCCTCGAGTGGTCCGAGAACGAGCTCGGTCGTGCCAAGAAGCAGCTTGAGGACAAGGAAGGTGAGTAAGACCTTATTAAAATTGTACCTTACAGAAAAGGATTTTGGTTGCAAGAAGAATGACAAGGATAACATGGGTATTGCAGGGGCCACTAACGAGGTGGCGACCCTGAAGGAGGCGGTGGCCGCGGCCGAACGTAATGCGGCCGCGGAGCGCACCGAGCGAGAGAAGCAGGAGGCACGGGTGGCGGAGGTACAGGAAGAACTCCAGGATCTCATGGAAAAACATGAGAGCCTGGAGCGTGACTCGAAGACTCGAGAGTCTGAGCTTGCATCAGCTCTTGAGAGTGCCAAAGCCGCTAAGGCCGAAGCCTACAAGGCCCTCCAAGAAATCGAGGCGTTGAAGAAAATAGCGGTGGGTAAGGCATTTTTCATGCAAAGTAAGCATGTGAGTGTTAATTACCTTCTACTTACCCGAATTCGGAGCTCTCCAGGAGTGTTCACAGATCTTCCTTGCAGCGTGTCCGATGCTGTCGTGTTCTACCGGGCCGAGGAGGGGAGCTCGACGGAGAAGGTCTTCTGGTCTCAGTGTGCTGAGGCCGGACATCCGGTGCCCCTTAGCGACCAGCTGAAGAAGCTGGTCGAGCTCCACAAGGCGGCCGAACAGGCCATGAAGGGCCTCATTGTTCGGCTGTGACCGAAGGAGGCCATGCCTGGGAGCTACTTCGGCCCGGTGCGGCGGCTAGTGGATGCGTGTCCATGGGTTGAAGTCATCAAGCACTCCGCCTGTATTGAAGGTGCCCGTCGGGCCCTTGCCCGCGCAAAGGTGCACTGGGGCAAGATGGATGCTCAGAAGCTTGTGACGGACGTGCCACCGCAGGGCAAGGAGTATCATACTCCCGAGATGTATTATAAGACTGTGTTGAAGGGTGCCCGCACTATTGCGGGTGAGTGCTCCAAAGATGTGATATTTGAGTAGACTCGCATTTTGTTATCCTGTGCGCTTGAAAACTTAGTTCATATGCGCTAAGCAATGCTAGTTAATTTAAAATATTACCTTCTATGCGGCTGTTTATCAAATCTGAGAGATGGCAAGTCGTCGGCTTCAGCCCCCATGCCACGAGTGCTGGGGTGTTCGGGATAAACTTGAGCACTCTTGTTCCCATTTTTGGGTCCATCTAGGGAGGCGCTCAAC
This sequence comes from Triticum dicoccoides, assembly GCF_002162155.2. Classification (NCBI taxonomy): domain Eukaryota; kingdom Viridiplantae; phylum Streptophyta; class Magnoliopsida; order Poales; family Poaceae; genus Triticum; species Triticum dicoccoides. Next base: position 449,291,889 of record NC_041389.1, on the reverse strand, counting down.
ACAGCGAACAAGGCAACCGGACTTATAATGCTTGAACACTCTCACTTAGCCATAGAATTCTATAATTTTAAATTTCGGCAAAGCCCCTAATCTTCGGAAGGCCGAATTTGGGGCGCTATCCACGCCTGGGCCGGACAAAAGCCGGCTCCTCGCTCTAAGCGGCATAAGTCTTTAGGGACTCGCAAAAAACCTCTCGAACAGCGACTAGCTCTCGCCTCATCATGACGGTCAGTTTTAGCTTTCTCCACTGAGGCCCTCGCCCAGCTCAACTGGGGCGCAATCACAATGGTTCTCTCAGTGCTACCTTACCCGATACAACGGAACGTAAGGTACCAAAACATGGGAGCCGGGCAAACCCAACTATTGACCCAAGACATGATTCGGAGCCGATGCATATAATGCTATAAGTTCGGGGTGCCGCACTTGTGAAAGTGTTCGGACTTATCACACCATGATGCGGGAAACATAAGCCCTTGGTGTATTTAGCCGTACCAAAATGTACGAATGCAACAGGTCATAAATGAACATATGTATAAGAAAGAAATGCAATTGGAAGCAAAAAGGTGCTGCATTACTTATTCAAGAAAAACTGCTGTAAATGCAGAACGATATAAATGGTGCGATAAGCAAGGGGTGGGACTATTAAACATGTCCCCCTCCAGGGGGTAGGCTGTGGAATGGTGCATAAAATAGATTTAATGCTCGTAATGGAGACCACCTGGATATTCGTTGTAGCCTTTCTCCTTCCCTGGCTGTTGCATCGTGAGTTCGGCAGGTCTGCTGCCGGATAGGGCCTTTGACGAACGGAGTCCTGTGGGTAAAAATAAATAAAGAAAGAAAAAAGAATGACACACTTGAGAGCCCCTGGTGTGGTTGAGCCGCATTCTGGGCCTATCATGGTCGTGCCCCTCTCCCCATGCCCATGGTATCTCCAAAGCGTAATGGTGTACGCAAAGGACCTGTCTTGAAATTTTGCAGGGGCTGGGGTTGGGGCCGCACTGCTACGCGTGCTCGGAATGTGCCAGGTGGTCTTGTTGTAGGTTACTCCGGGCGCGTTTAGCCGTGTCTGGCCGCTTAACGGCCGAACTCGAGAATTGCCTAAAGAGGCCGCATTGTACTTCTGCCGCGAGAGCCGCTGTATGTTCCTCCGTTCGGAGAGAGCGTTCAGTGTTTCCGTTGACCGTGATGACTCCTCGAGGGCCTGGCATCTTGAGCTTGAGGTATGCATAGTGCGGCACCGCGTTGAACTTTGCGAACGCGGTACGTCCGAGCAGAGCATGATAGCCGCTGCGGAACGGGACTATGTCGAAGATTAACTCCTCGCTTCGGAAGTTATCCGGGGATCCGAAGACCACTTCCAGTGTAACTGAGCCTGTACAATGGGCTTCTACACCTGGTATGACGCCTTTAAAGGTCGTCTTGGTTGGTTTAATCCTTGAGGGGTCTATGCCCATTTTGCGCATTGTATCCTGATAAAGCAGGTTCAGGCTGCTGCCGCCGTCCATCAGGACTCTGGTGAGGTGAAATCCATCGATGATTGGGTCTAAAACCAATGTGGCGAATCCGTCGTGGCGGATGCTGGTGGGGTGGTCCCTTCGGTCAAAAGTGATCGGGCAGGAGGACCATGGATTGAACTTCGGGGCAACTGGCTCCATTGCGTATACATCCCTAAGTGCACGCTTCCGCTCCCTTTTGGGTATGTGCGTTGCGTATATCATGTTCACCGTCTGCACCTGTGGGGCAAAACCCTTCTGTCCTCTATTGTTCGGTGGTCGGGTCTCTTCCTCGTCATCGCTATGCAGCCCCTTGTCATTGTTTTCGGCAATTAACTTGCCTGCCTGCTTGAATACCCAACAGTCCCTGTTGGTGTGGTTGGCTGGCTTTTCAGGGGTGCCGTGTATCTGGCACGAGCGGTCGAGTATTCGGTCCAAATTGGAGGGACCCAGAGGAGTTCTTTTGAATGGCTTTTTCCGCTGACCGTGTTTAGAGCCTCTGAATCCGGCATTGACTGCCGTATCTTCACTATTATCGTTGTTAATGCGGCGTTTGATTTTGTTGCGACGCGACCTGCCATTACGGTCCTTGATATCCGGACTGCCAGAATTTTTGTTGAGGTTGTTGCTGCGTGCTAGCCAGCTGTCCTCACCCGCGCAGAAGCGGGTCATGAGTGATGTGAGGGCTGCCATGGATTTTGGCTTTTCCTGTCCCAGGTGCCGGGCAAGCCACTCGTCGCGGATGTTATGCTTGAAGGCCGCGAGGGCCTCCGCATCAGGACAGTTGACGATTTGGTTTTTTCTTGGTTAAGAACCGTGTCCAGAATTGTCTGGCCGATTCGTCTGGCTGCTGAATTATGTGGCTTAGGTCATCAGCGTCTGGTGGTCGCACATACGTGCCTTGGAAGTTATCGAGGAATGCAGCTTCCAGGTCTTCCCAACTCCCGATTGACTCTGCTGGCAAGTTGTTAAGCCAATGTCGGGCTGGTCCTTTAAGTTTGAGTGGGAGATATTTGATGGCATGAAGATCGTCACCGCGGGCCGTGTGGATGTGGAGGAGATAGTCTTCGATCCAAACCACGGGATGTGTTGTGCCATCGTAAGATTCAATATTCACGGGTTTAAACCCTTTGGGGATTTGATGATCCATTACTTCATCTGTGAAGCATAGTGGGTGTGCGGCGCCTCTATACTGGGCGATATCACGACGGAGCTCAAAAGAGCTTTGTCTATTTTGTTCGGCCCGGCCGGACTTACTGTGTCCGGCGCGACGGTTGTCGTTACGTATCATGGGGCGCCCACGCGATCCATAGATCGATCTTGATTGTCTTGCCCTATCCTCCAATATATCTCGCAAGTCCGGAGCGTTCCCCTGTGGCCTTGTGCTTTTCGAGCGATGCCAGGGTACGGTTCTAGTGAAGGGCCTAGGGGCCTCTCTATCGCGACCACGGGGTGGTCGGTCAGCCGTATTGTCTGCTGGTGATGCAGGTTCATATGCCTCCTCCTCTAATCGGGGGAGCAACTTGCGTTTAGGGTAGCTTTTGGAGGGGCGTTCGAGCTCATGCTCTTCGGCCACGAGGACTTCAGTCCATCTGTCGGCTAGCAGATCTTGATCAGCTCTAAGTTGTTGCTGCTTTTTCTTGAGGCTGTTTGCCATGGCCATAAGCCTGCGTTTAAAACGCTCTTGTTCGACGGGATCCTCAGGCACGACGAATTCGTCATCGTCGAGGCTTGCCTCGTCTCCGGAGGGAGGCATATAATCCTCTACCTCTTCTTCTGCCGTTCTCTCATGAGGGCTGGCGTCTCCGTCCTCCTACGCTGAATCTTGCTGGAGTGGGTTGTCTTCGGCACTGTCTGGTGTGTTATTATCTCCGATGTCGGAATCTTCATTCTTGCTGTGGCGGGATTTAGAGCGGCGCCGCTGACGCTGGCGCTTGGGCTGTTTCTTGGAGGGGTCATCCTCCGCTGTTCCTTCGCAATTCCCATCCTTTGGGATATCCACCATGTATATGTCATATGATGAGGTGGATTTCCAGTGCCCAATAGGTGCTAGTTCTTGGTCGTCTCCGGCATCGTCGTCCATACCGTCGATGTCTTCGGAGTCGAAGTCTAGCATGTCGGTTAGGTCGTCGACAGTGGCTACTAAGTGGGTGGTGGGTTGGCGTTGAATTTCTTCATCGTCCGCATCCCAACCGTCCTGACCGCAGTCTGGCCAGGGCTCTCCTGATAACGAGAGATACTTTAGCGAGCTCAAGATGTCGCTGAAAGGTGAGTGTTGAAAGATGTCCGCGGCGGTGAACTCCATGATCAGCGCCCAACCGGATTCGGTTGGAGGGGGCGCGGGAGGCTCGGAGTCCGGCGAGGAGTCCAGCACCTCGGAGTCACGGGCTTCATTAGGGACAAGATTAGTGTTTGGCTCTATCGCCGTAGAGGTTGCAGCCCCCGAGGCGGTGTCTAGCCATCCGTCCTCGATCTGCACAGCCGGCTCCGAATTGAAGATCGGAGCAGGCTCGAGTGCGGCCTCCAGGGTACTGTCCGGCTGCAGAGCTAGATCATGCCCGTCGTGACAGTGCGGCGCGCTTGGCTGTGGCTCGAATCCATCAAAGATCAAGTCCCCGTGGATGTCAGCCGTGAAGTTCAAACTTCCAATCTGACCTGACGGCCAGGGGCGTAGCTTTCGATCTGCTCCAGATGGCCAAGCGAATTGGCCCGTAGTGCAAAGTTGCCGAATACGAAGATCTGTCCGGGGAGGAAGGTCTCACCCTGGACTGCGTCGTTGATGATGATCGAAGAAGCCATCGAGCCTATCGGTGACGACACAGAGGAACTCTCAATGAAAGCACCAATGTCGGTGTCAAAACTGGCGGATCTCGGGTAGGGGGCCCCGACTGTGCGTCTAGGCGGGTGGTAACAGGAGACAAGGGACACGATGTTTTACCCAGGTTCGGGCCCTCTTGATGGAGGTAAAACCCTACGTCCTACTTGATTAATATTGATGATGTGTGTTACAAGAGTAGATCTACCATGAGATCAAGGAGGCTAAACCCTAGAAGCTAGCCTATGGTATGATTATTGTTCGTCCTACGGACTAAAGCCATCCGGTTTATATAGACACCGGAGAGGGCTAGGGTTACACAGAGTCAGTTACAATGGTAGGAGATCTACATATCTGTATCGCCAAGCTTGCCTTCCACGCCAAGGAAAGTCCCATCCGGACACGGGACGAAGTCTTCAATCTTGCATCTTCATAGTCTTGGAGTCCGGCCGATGATGATAGTTCGGCTATCCGGACACCCCCTAGTCCAGGACTCCCTCACTTGGTATTCCGATGTTCAGGTATCTAGTAACTTCCTTCAGATGTCGTCCAAAAGGTGTATCTTCATCCGGTTGGGTAACTTGTTCCTTGCATCCGCCATCCTATAGAGCAGAAAAGGGAGAGGAGTCAGAAATGAGAAGAGAGTAGTGATCTAGGGTTTTAGCTTAGTGGTCGTGTCCTACAGTCAGCGTGTGCTCTGATACCATCTTGTAGTGACCAGACCTCAAACAGTCTAGTCTCTATGCATCAATGTCATCCCTGGATTGGTAATGCTGACATGCACATTACTTGAGGATTTATAACAGAGTTTCAATCACACACTTGTTACATCGAATGTATCAAAAGAGAACTTATTACAAAAATATGGCTTAAGGCCATCTGAAAACGATAACAGTGGAAGGCTTGGAAGATAAAGTGAGTCCATCAACTCCAACGACATAGCTGAGTGAAAGACAACAACCTATGGCACCTTACTCGTCGTCTGAAAAGTCTGCAACATGAAATCTTGCAGTCCGAAACGGGTGAGCACATAGAATATGCTGGCAATGTAACACATAAAGTAATGAACAGAATAAATGCTATCACTACATGCATATTTGGCTGGTGGAAAGCTCTATGGTTACAATTTTGCATAAAGCCAATTTTTTCCTACAACAAAGGAATAAATTTCATTTAACTATCATGGTGGTTGTTAAACATTGAGAAGGTTCCTCCAACTCAATCCCAATTAAACATCATCATTAAACCAATCAAAATTAATTTAGAGTGATGAGATCAACATGATAATCCAAGAACCATATACTCAAGATGTCCATAACCGGGGACACGGCTAACCATGATTAGTTTGTACACTCTGCAGAGGTTTGCGCACTTTTCCCCACAAGACTCGAATACATCCATGGTCGGAGATTCGAGACACAGTCTTTCCGAAGCATTAACTCTCTACTCTGGGTAGACAGTACCACCTACAACCCACTACATCTGCTAGTCTACCTCTTCAAGAGCTTCACGCAACTTACTCAACTATGCCAGAGCCCATATTGGCTTGTGGCTGCACACGGAAGTTTCTAGCATCAATAATCTTATGATCCCTTTGAGCCTGGGTGGCGAAATGTAGGATGATCACACGGGTACTCCGGGATATCCTAGGACATCACTGGATTCTCCAGGTGCCCTGAAAACCATTGGGTACTCCAGGGTGCCTCAAGCCATCCACCCAGATGTGTATTTAAGTAGCCACCTTAACATAACCATTAATTAACAATACTCACATCTTTCATGGATACACTCACCCAAACCACGTCTACGAGCATAGCATAGCAATATAAGCATAATGTAGAAGTAACTCCCAAAGGTTTGATAATAAACATGACAATAGGTTCTACCTGATCATCTACTTCCCAAACCCACATGTTAATCAGATCCTAACCATTCAATGTTTGAGGGTTGATCTAATGCAATAAAAACTGGGTAGTAAGGAATATGATCAAAGTGTTACTTGCCTTGGCGATGTTCCGCAAAACCTAGAGACTCGTAGTAGCACGCTTCGCATTTCGGGTACTCTATCGCAAAAAAAACAATAACATACAATCAGCACTCAACTAGAAGCACGGGTAAAACTCAAATAAAAGATCTAACCAGAAATTTCAACTTAAGAACTCCGGTTTGCAAAAACAATCAAATCAAACGGAGCAACGAAACTCAAACGGCAAAAGAAACAAGATCTATTTACTAATCTGGACTAAAGTCAAATTTTACAGTACCAAAATCTTCTTCAAGTTGGTTAAAAAGAAAGAGGGCTTCGAGATGAAGATCTAGGTGCTTGAATCGCCTAATTCCGATAAACGAGCGAAAAGATAAACTAAAACGAAGAACAGGGCAGAAATCGCGCTCGAAAATAATCGCGGAAAACCCTGGAAAAAGAAAAACTTACGAACAAGCTAACAAACGAACGTTCGCTGTCTGCGGCTAATGGGTGAACACCGTTCGCTAAAACAAACATATGGAGGAACGTCCGTTATTTAACTAAACCGAAAAAACAAAACCGATCTAACAAAAACCGGATCTAGGGTTTAGGGGGAAAACCGGGCGGTTTTCTCACGAAAACCGGCGGCGGCGGTGGCGACTACCTCGTCGGCGGCGGGGTTGGTGGTGGCGGCAGTGAGCAGCTCCAGCGGCGGGGTCGGCTCCGGCGGTGGTGGCGACTCCGGTGCGGCGGTGGGTGGTCGTGGCACGGCTGCACGCG
>NC_041389.1:449253735-449284761 GCF_002162155.2 Triticum dicoccoides | reverse complement strand
GCGGCGGCGATGGCTGGCGGGGCTGGGGCGGGGCTAGGGTTCGATGGGGAGGGGGTTGAGCCTCCCGGCTTTAAAGGCCGGCCGGGCCAGGAGTCCGGGGCGGACACGGCCCGGTAGGTTGGTTCGTTTTTTTTTTTTGAAATTATTCCAACGCGCAGAAAAACGAATAAAAGAAATACTAAACAGAGTCCAAAAATCCTGAAATAAATTTCCCCGTCCTCTAAAAATATAGCGGACAAAGTGAACATTTATTTGGGCCTCTAATGCAATTTTGAGAAACGCATTTTTTCCTAATTCAAATAAAATAGCAATAAAACTCTGAATAAAATTCTTATTTGATTTTAATATTTTTCCCCAATATTTCTTTATTTTGGAGAAGTCATTTTATCCCCTCTCTTTTATTTTCATATAAGAAATATTCAAAGAGAAAAATAATTAAAACCAAATGATCCTCTTTTTAAAATTTGAGAAAACTGAAATATGAAAATAACGAAATCCCCAACTCTCTCCGTGGGTCCTTGAGTTGCTTAGAATTTCTAGGATCAACCAAAAATGCAATAAAATATGATATGCAATGATGATCTAATGTATAACATTCCAAATTGGAAATTTGGTATGTTACACGTTGTCACTTCTGATGTGCTTGATCTTGACGGCATAGTTCGTCATGGCACGATTGGCGGGTTGTCTGAAGACATCCTGCACTTCAGTCTTAAAGAGAATTATATGCACCCATGTATATCTTGAGTAATCATCAAAAATAACAAAACCATAGAGACAAGCAGTGGTAGTAAGAGTAGAGTAGTGAGTAGGGCCGAATAAGTCCATGTGAAGCGGCTCGAAGGGTTGAGATGTCTTCATGATTGTCTTTGAGGGATGCTTGGCCCTAGTCATCTTCCCAGCTGCATAGGCACCACACAGATGGTCCTTCTTGAAATTGACACCTTCGATACCCACGACATGCTTCTTATTTGTGAGAGTGTACAAGTTCCTCATGCCCGCATGTCCTAGCCTCCGATGCCAGAGCCAGCACGCTAAAGCTTTTACTAGAAGACATACGGCTAGCTGTGGTCCTGCTGAGAAATCTACCATATATAGATCATCTTTTTGATACCCTTCAAAGACTAGAGATTTGTCAGATTACATAAGGACAAGGCAATGGTATTTTCCAAATATCACAATCATGTTCAAATCACATAGCATTGATACAGACATTAAGTTGAAACCAAGGGATTCAACAAGCATCACTTTATCCATGTGCTGATCCTTTGAGATTGCAACTCTACCAAGACCCAATGCCTTAATTTTACCAGTGTCAGCAAATGTGAGATGACTTTTATCAGACAGGCGAAGGGTTAAATCCACCAGAAGACTTTGATCACTAGTCATGTGGTTGGTGCAGCCACTATCCATAATCCATTCTGAAGCTTGAGGTGTCATATCCTACAGTACAGTTTGGGGGATAGGCTTCACCAAGAGAGTTGTGAAGCTAAAACATTGGACGAACAAGCGGAACATAGAAGTTCAGATCCTGGTTAGGATAGATAGGATGAGTGTCAAGGAATCCCTGGACGAAATACATAATAAGACCATTTGGACATTTTATCTTGCCTCGCACAAGATGCTTAAGGTCCCCAGCATAAGCATCAGACGCCTTTGATTTCCGACTGGAGACCTTTCCCTGCAAAAGAGAGTTAAGTTTTCTTAACCACCCACATCTTCAGGGGTGGCTTAGAAGCAATGAGTCTAAGTGCAGCATCTAAGAACTTCGGCTTTGGAGCCCTAGCAAATAGCCTTGCAAGAGGAGAATAATACTCATAAGAATAAGCAGAAAAGTTCTTAGACTTATGAACATAGCAGTTTGACGAAACACGCTCGTATTCACAAGTCTGAGTATGATTTCCCTGCAAAACATTGGCGTTAGGGTGACTCAGGTGAGTTCTCTGTCTGTATGAAGAATTTGGACCATATGAAGCCTTTGGTCTAGGATTTGTCTTCTTCCCTGGTGGTGTCATGACGACATCCGCAGGAAGACGTTTGAGACAACGCTTGGGTACCGAGATCTTCTTAAGAGGTGGTCCATTCTTGCAGTTAGTACCAATATACCTGGCAAACACTTCACCCTTCTGATTCCTAAATAGTTTATAGTTTGCATCAAAGGATTCATCAATGATAATTGGGTTAGCACTAGTGAAGCCAGATAAGGTTGATGGGTCCACTGAAGGTTCCTTAGCAGCAACTAAAATAACATGCGGTGCCCCCATGTTTGGTTTTGGTAATTGATGACAATCTCTATATACTAATGGTTGCCTTGAGTTATATTTGAAGGTCTTGTCCATAGGATTTTCTTGGAGTACATGTGTTGGTTTCAAGGAGAGCTTGTGTCGACCAATGTGCTATTAAGGAATTATCCAAAGATTGGTCATGTGAGAGTTGATCTTATTGCAAGCATGTCTTGAAGAAGAAGATTGTGTGATCATTCATGCTTACCTTCAAGGCATCATCCAAATGAAGAGAGTTGGAAAGGTTCAAGGTTGATCAAGACTAAGTCAAGAGTGAATCAAGTTGATCAACTCACAAAGCGTAGAAGATGTACCGAGAGGGATCAAGTGATCCCATGGTATGGTAAGCATTGTCAATTACGCTTTGCGTACTAAACCATGGTCTTTGTAAGAGTTCTTTGTGGGGTTAGGTTGCGGTGTGCACGTTCAAGTGATGCATCACGAAGAGATCAAGTGCTTAAAGCTTGCCATCCATTGTGGTGACAATGGACTTGTGAAGATGTGCCGAAGAGTGGCTCACCCATAGTGGAGTAAGGGGGAGCAATCTGCTAGTCTTCACCGAGCCAACGCAATCAAGAAAGGTGGCCCAACTTGAGGAAGTCAAGATCGTCTACATCGACGTCAAGTAGACTTTGTGCAAGGCAAAGGTTTGCCCTTGATAGGTTTTCTAGTTTACCGGTCTCATGGTGGTAGTTGTGATACCAGGTTATAGGATCGATTGCCGTACTATCAAGGGGGGCTCTTGATGAGTAGCTTGATCGTATCATTCGCAGAGAGCTCAAACCAATTGCATCCTTGCATCATGTTTCTTGGTTCTTGTTTGGTTCTCTTTGTGAGTCTTAGAGCTTATGGTCATCTTGATGACAAGCTTGAGTTCATCGAAAATGGAGTTTGCATGCGTCTTCTATGATGTTTTCGGTGTTAGAGGTTTTACCGGTCTTATCCGAGGAAGAGTTCTCACCTTTTTCTTTTGGGACTTTTCTCATTTTCTTCTTATTGGTATTTCTATCAAGATTGTGTTAGCCCTTGTCGCTAGCTTTCCAACAAACTTGGTTTCGTCGAATTCGGAGTCCGTTTGCAGAAGTTGTGTCAGTTTTGATGTCCTTAAAAGGGGCTGCTGCGGATGTAATTTTTTAGTACCGCTCTTGGGAGCAGTACTACCGCTTTGAGCGGTACTACCACGACTACTTCCGTGGCTACTTCCGCTCGGTACCAAAAACTAGTCACAAGTCCAGCGGTGGTAGGGACAGATGTAATTTTTTAGTACCGCTCGCAAGCAGTAGTACCGCTACCCTTAGCAGTAGTACCGCTCCTTGGAGCGGTAGTACCACTCGGAGCATAACGGTTGGATTTTTCCCCACCTATAAAAGGGGGTCTTCTTTCCCAATGAACCTTATCCCTTGAGCTCGTGTTCTTCCCCCATTGTTGACCTTCTTCGAGCTTGCTAACTCTCAATCCCTCCATGGATTCTTGCTAGTTTTTGAGGGAAAAGAGAGAGGAGATCTGGATCCACATTTCCACCAATCACTTTCTTCTCTATGTTAGGGGAACCCCTTGGATCTAGATCTTTGAGTTCTTGGTGTTCTCCTTCTTGTTCTTCCTCTCATCTTCCTCCCTAGCATTAGTTGCTTTGGTGGGATTTGAGAGAGAAGGACTTGGGCACTCTATGTGCCCTTGCCATTGCATTTGGTGCATCGGTTTGAGTTCTCCGCGTGATACGTGGAAGTTACAAGTTGAGAAGCTTATTACTCTTGGGTGTTTGGACACCCTAGAGCTTGTTCCTCTTGGGTGCCTTGGCGGCCTAGACGGTTGGTGTTGTTCGGAGCTCAATCATTATGGTGTAAAGCTCCGGGCAAGCGCCGGGGTCTCCAATTAGGTTGTGGAGATTGCCCCGAGCAATTTGACGAGTACCGGTGACCGCCCCCAAGGGTTGTCAAAGTGTACGGGTTTGGTGACCGCCCCCAAGGGTCGCCATTTGTACGGGTTCAGTGACTGCCCTCAAGGGTCCCTTAGTGGAATCATGACATCTTGCATTGTGCGAGGGCGTGAGGAGATTACGGTCGCCCTAGTGGCTTCTTGGGGAGCATTGTGCCTCCACACCTCTCCAAATGAAGATTAGCATCCGCAAGGGTGTGAACTTCGGGATACATCATCGTCTCTGCGTGCCTCGGTTATCTCTTACCCGAGCCCTTTACTTATGCACTTTACTTTGTGATAGCCATATTTTTCTTTATCATATATCTTGCTATCACATAGTTGATTATCTTGCTTAGCATAAGTTGTTGGTGCACATAGGTGAGCCTAGTTGTTTTAGGTTTTGTGCTTGACAGATTAACCGCTAGGTTTATTCCGCATTTGTTCAAGCCTTAACCGTAATTATTTTAAAGCGCCTATTCACCCCCCCCCCCTCTAGGCGACATCCTCGATCTTTCAATTGGTATCAGAGCCTCGTCTATCTTTGTTAGGCTTAACCGCCTAGAGAGTAAAGATGTCGACTAGGGGATTAGGATTCTATGACACTCTTAGTTTCGATGGCACAAATTTTGATGTTTGGGTAATTCGCATGCTTAACCTCTTTAGGGTCATGGACCCAAATTTAGAGTGAATTGTAGATATGGGTTTTTATCCTCCAAAGGATCCCCAAAGATTATCTTTAGAGGATGAGAAAAACTCTTATCTCAATGCTCAAGCTTCTAATATGCTTTTTGATGCTTTGAGCAATGTAGTTATATTTCAACTCATGCCATTTCGGGATGCTCATGAGTTATGGACAAAGCTTCAAGATAAATATGGTGTGTCCAAGATTTGTGGGGGTGATTGTTCTCCCTCCTCCTCCGGCCGTGTTGCCTTCTCAACTTCTTCTAATTGACCTACATGTGGATTGCCACAAGGTAATGCTAGGGTGAGTAGTGGTGGTCATTGTAATGATGATAGTGTGCTTGTTCTTGGTGATTCTTCATCACTATCTTATTGCAGTGGTCCTTCTTTGGACTTTAACACTTCGAGCACCTTACATGTTTCACTTGCTCGTGTTGCTAGTCCTTGCATATCATGTAGAAATTGCTTGCTCAAATCTCATGATGACATGCTTGCTATGTCTTGTTGCCATGATAAAAATGTATCTATTTCCTCGAGTTGTTGTGCTAACAATGTAGAGGAAACTCAACACTCCATGGAACAAGATGTGGTCTTGAATGGTGCTTCAAGGGATCCTACATCATCATCTATTGCATTTTACCTTATGGCCAAGGCCTCAAAGGTATCTCCCACTTTGAATCCCAATATATCTTGTGATGATATTGATGATGGCAAGAATGATGATGATGTTGATTATGATGAAGAGAATGATAATGTTGCCTCCTTAAAAATTAAGGGGGAAATGGTTTTTAAAGCTCTTCATAAAAATGAAATTGCTCGTTCCAACTTCATGGAAATTATGTCCATTGCCATTGAGGGCAAGAAATATATTGAGGAGTTGGAATCTCATCTCGAGGAGCATGAGGTCACCATTGAGAAAATGGAAGGTCATGAGCATGATTACGCTAATGAGATTGCGGACCTCTCTCAAGCTCTTGAACTTGAACAAACCACCAAGGAATCTCTTGAGGAGACTTTTTCTCTAGAATTATCTAGAGTAAGGGAATCTCGTGATAGAGCTCTTGAGGTGGCCAATGATTTTGAAACTAAAAATGAGGAGCTTGAAGTTGCGCATGCTAAACTCCTTGAGGACTTTGAGCACCTCGAAAATGGCTCAAGGGTCATTAAGAGTGAGCTCATCAAACTCACCGAGTCTCATGCTCAACTTAAAGCTTCATATTCAAAAGAGCTTGCCAAGTTGTCTTCTCCTCTTGTTGCTAATTATGATGCTTGTGCTACTAACTCTATCTCTTGTGAAGCATCCATATTGAAGGAGAATGTTGAGCTACGGGCTCAACTTGAGTTGCTATCTAGCAAATATGGAAAATTGGAAGAAAGTCATGAAAAGTTCTCAAAATCTCATGATGATCTTCTAGTATCACATAATGTGCTAAATATAGCTCATGAGGCCATGCTTGCTAAGGTAACATCTAGTGAGCCTCATGTGGATACTAGCACTACATCTAGTCAAAGTGCTATATTGCCATGTGCTAGTCCTTGTAATTCATCTACTCACAATGTTGGTACATCTTGTGATGAATTGCTTTCCTTGCCTTGTTGCTCTAACGATGAAGCTTATACTTTCTCTAGTACTTGTGTTGAGACTAACCATGTAGAGGAAATCAAAGAGCTCAAGACCCAAATCACTTCTTTGAAGAAAGACTTGGAAAAGTGTCATGAAGGGAAGGCCACACTCAACAATATCTTGAGTGTGCAAAAATCCCCCAATGACAAAGGTGGACTTGGATTCAACTCCAATAAGAAAAAGAAGTCTAAGAGCAACAAGAAGAAGGGCCAAAAACAAGTCAAGAATTCGGCCAAGATCATTTGCTTCAAGTGCAAAATTGAAGGGCATCATGTTAGATCTTGCCCTTTGAAGAAGAAGGCCATTAGTGACAAGCAACAAGGGAAGCGGCCACAAGTTCACTCTCATTCTCAATCTCAAGTTGAGAAATCAAGTGAGAAGAAAGTAAAAAGTAGACGTTGCTACCTATGTCGTGAAAAAGGTCACGTCGCTTCTTCATGCACAAATGGTACCTCATCCAACCCAATTATCATTGATGATGTCTATTATCTTGGGAATGATAAGGTTGGCAATGTATTTGCCAAGTTTGTTGGTACTCAAAGTGGTTTGAAGCAAAGGACCATTTGGGTAGCCAAGCCTATTGTGACTAACCTCTTAGGACCCAACTTGGTTGGGGACCAACTAGCTCAAACTTGATCAATAGGTGTTGTTGGAGGGCATTGGACACTTGGCTACATTATGAAGAATTAAGGGGACTTCATCACTCTTATTGCCTCAAGCCAAGTCAATTGAATCATCAAGCTTATATCTTATATCCAATATGCCTCCTTGTGGTAACTTGTACTTAAATTGTTTACATTGAAAGTTACTTGCCCACTTGCATGTTTTGGTTTTGTTCCTTGCATGTGTTTATATATGTTGTGCTTCCAACTTGATTATCTTGAGCAATCAAGTATGTGTGTGTTGGTTTGCACATCATGTATGTGTGTGTCATGCATTGAGCCTTTTGCATCTTGTTTATTTCTTAGTTGGCTCTTGTGAGAGATTATTGGAATATCCCATTGTGGGGGAGTGATGTGCTTTGTGCACCTCACAATCCTATAAATGTGTGTACATGAGTAATACCATCTAGTATTGATATTTCAAGACTATCTAGTTGCTATGTGGTATGTCTTCTCATGAGAAATTCAAATTCTAAATTGCCCATTAATTATCTCTTGTTGGATCCTCTTATTGCCTCTTGTTAAGTTTTCTTCATTGGTATCACATTATGGGGGAGTAATATGCTATGTATATTAGTAGCCTAGAAAATGTGTACATTTGAGATTTTGTCACCTAGTGTTGATATTGTAGATTATCTTGTTCCTAGGTGGCATGTTAGCTCTACAAGTTGCAATTTGCTTGTGTTTGGTGTGAAGATGATGTTGGATATCCTTGCTATCTACAAACGGGAATTATTTCCAAATACTTCTTGTCTGATGACAATTGGTACTCACTTATGTGTGGTAGAAATTATTGATGATCTTTACATTGGCCTTTGCTTTTATTTGCCTTATCTCTTGCCTAGGATTGTGTCAACTCCCATTGTTTTCCATACCACTTGTGGATCTTGTTATTTTCTTGATCTTGTTTAGTGTTTTCTAGATATAGTGAAAGTGGTGATCCCACCTTGTGCATTTTGTATTCAAATGCAAATTCTCTATAATGCACTAGTCTTGGGGGAGCTATCCTATTTTCTATAAAATGCTCATATTGTGATCCATATTAAGTGTGTGTTGGTGGATGGCAAGTCGTTTCTTTTGGTACTTTGTGCCAACATGAAACTTTGTAGAGAGCTTGGTTTGTTTGGAACCATCCTCTCCTTTGGGAGTTTGACATCTTTTTTTTTGTGTGTTCCAATGGATATCTCATTCCTTGATGTATCTTTTAATGATATCTTCCAAGTGATGATTTCTCCATTTGGTATCCTTTTCACTTGGTTTTTCCTTATATTTTGGTATCGGTTCTTGAAAGTCTTGAGCATGCATTTTAACTTCATGTAGTTCCTTTGGCATGTTTTCTTTCTTTGATCCAATATATAGGGGAAACTTCACCAGGTCTCAAATTGGATGAGATATGCATGAGATTCATTTTCATATCTATATGCACACATCTATGTGGAGTTTGTCATATGTATTGTTGGTTCTCTAACTCTTTGGTCCCAATGAGTTTGGTACCATTTTGTTTATGTTGTTGTTCTAGGAACAATTGGAGATGCATTGGATACTCGGCTCATTCAAAAGGAAGGTGTTGTCACCATGTGCTTATTGGAGTCAAGCTAGTATGATCAATGAACTACTTTCTACCTTCAATTGGTATCTACTACATCCTTCCAATGCTATCTTGGTAACAAGTATCATCATCTACTACATGCACACATTATTGCATCAATCGTGTGTAGATTGTATCATGGCATGTTATTCTTTCTTTCTTGTGA
This sequence comes from Triticum dicoccoides, assembly GCF_002162155.2. Taxonomy (NCBI): domain Eukaryota; kingdom Viridiplantae; phylum Streptophyta; class Magnoliopsida; order Poales; family Poaceae; genus Triticum; species Triticum dicoccoides. The sequence continues at coordinate 449,275,841 of NC_041389.1, read as the reverse complement.
TACTTGTTTCCTTTCTCAAAGCATCCCAACAATGATCTCTTGTTGCTAGTTGTGATGTCTTTGATGGTTGTGTGGTAGGAATTCATTTATATACAATAAGACCATATCTAGCCTTGGGCTATGCTTCCAAGCACATATCTTATTGGTATATGTATGACTTCCTTTTGGATATCTTGTTCCTTCGTGTTGTAACTATTTCGGGTGTACATCCTTCTTTGTAGATATATATCGTCATGATTTCGTCTACCTAGACCCTTATACACTTGAGAGAAATTACATCTCTAGATGATTTCCTTTCTTTCACGTCCACCTTGTCTTTCTTATGTTATTTCTTTGGTGGCTCTGTGAAAGCTTTTGCCTTGAGTGCGTGTCTTATCTCGTTGCATCTTGATGCACTCTTGTGTGGTGAAGATTATTTTCCTCGTGCTTGTCTTGACGAGGCTTTTGCCATCTTAATTGGTATCCCATGTCTTGATGATTCTTATGTTTTCTATCTTCACCTTGGGTTGTCACAAGTGTTGGTTATTCATTTTGCATATTTAGTGTTCTTGTGAACCCATTTGCTTAGTTGTGTGTGAGAATGAAAGGCTTTGCACCGTGTATCTCATTCATTCGAGACTATGTTGATGCTTATGCTCATCCGTATATTAGTCTTCTCATGTGCTTTGCCATGACTCACACACATCATTTTGGTTGAGCCTATTCTTAAGTTGCTTCTAAAGGTTCAAGGTTGATCAAGACTAAGTCAAGAGTGAATCAAGTTGATCAACTCACAAAGCATAGAAGATGTACCGAGAGGGATCAAGTGATCCCATGGTATGGTAAGCATTGTCAATTACGCTTTGCGTACTAACCCATGGTCTTTGTGAGAGTTCTTTGTGGGGTTAGGTTGCGGTGTGCACGTTCAAGTGATGCATCACGAAGAGATCAACTGCTTGAAGCTTTCCATCCATTGTGGTGACAATGGACTTGTGAAGATGTGCCGAAGAGTGGCTCGCCCATAGTGGAGTATGGGGGAGCAATCTACTAGTCTTCACCGAGCCAACGCAATCAAGAAAGGTGGTCCAACTTGAGGAAGTCAAGATTGTCTACATCGAGCTCAAGTGGACTTTGTGCAAGGCAAAGGTTTGCCCTTGATAGGTTTTCTAGTTTACCGATCTCATGGTGGTAGTTGGGAGACCGGGTTATAGGATCGATTGTCGTACTATCAAGGGGGGCTCTTGATGAGTAGCTTGATCGTATCGTTCGCAGAGAGCTCAAACCAATTGCATCCTTGCATCATGTTTCTTGGTTCTTGTTTGGTTCTCTTTGTGAGTCTTAGAGCTTATGGTCATCTTGATGACAAGCTTGAGTTCATCGAAAATGGAGTTTGCATGCGTCTTCTATGATGTTTTCGGTGTTGGAGGTTTTACCGGTCTTATACGAGGAAGAGTTCTCACCTTTTTCTTTTGGGTCTTTTCTCATTTGATTCTTATTGGTATTTCTATCAAGATTGTGTTAGCCCTTGTCGCTAGCTTTCCAACAAACTTGGTTTCGTCGAATTCGGAGTCCGTTTGCAGAAGTTGTGTCAGTTTTGGTGTCCTCAAAAGGGGCTGCTGCGGATGTAATTTTTTAGTACCGCTCTTGGGAGCGGTACTACCGCTTGGAACGGTACTACCGCGACTACTTCCGTGGCTACTTCCGCTCGGGACCAAAAACTCGTCACAAGTCCAGCGGTGGTAGGGACGGATGTAATTTTTTAGTACCGCTTGCAAGCAGTAGTACCGATACCCTTAGTAGTAGTACCGCTCCTTGGAGCGGTAGTACCGCTCGGTGTAGGCTGTGAGCATAACGGTTGGATTTTTCGCCACCTATAAAAGGGGGTCTTCTTCCCCAATGAACCTTATCCCTTGAGCTCGTGTTCTTCCCCCATTGTTGACCTTCTTCGAGCTTGCTAACTCTCAATCCCTCCATGGATTCTTGCTAGTTTTTGAGGGAAAAGAGAGAAGAGATCTAGATCCACATTTCCACCAATCACTTTCTCCTCTATGTGAGGGGAACCCCTTGGATCTAGATCTTGGAGTTCTTGGTGTTCTCCTTCTTGTTCTTCCTCTCATCTTCCTCCCTAGCATTAGTTGCTTCGGTGGGGTTTGAGAGAGAAGGACTTGGGCACTCCGTGTGCCCTTGCCATTGCATTTGGTGCATCGGTTTGAGTTCTCCATGTGATACTTGGAAGTTACAAGTTGAGAAGCTTATTACTCTTGGGTGCTTGGTACCCTTGAGCTTGTTACTCTTGGGTGTTTGGACACCCTAGAGCTTGTTCCTCTTGGGTGCCTTGGCGCCCTAGACGGTTGGTGTTGTTCGGAGCTCAATCATTGTGGTGTAAAGCTCCGGGCAAGCGTCGGGGTCTCCAATTAGGTCGTGGAGATCGCCCAGAGCAATTTGACGGGTACCGATGACCGCCCCCAAGGGTTGCCAAAGTGTACGGGTTCGGTGACCGCCCCCAAGGGTCGCCATTTGTACAGGTTCGATGACCGCCCCCAAGGGTCGCCATTTGTACGGGTTCGGTGACCGTCCTCAAGGGTCCCTTAGTGGAATCACGGCATCTTGCATTGTGCGAGGGCGTGAGGATATTACGGTGGCCCTAGTGGCTTCTTGGGGAGCATTGTGCCTCCACACCGCTCCAAACGGAGATTAGCATCCGCAAGGGTGTGAACTTCGGGATACATCGTCATCTCTGCATGCCTCAGTTATCTCTTACCCGAGCCCTTTACTTATGCACTTTACTTTGTGATAGCCATATTTTTCTTTGTCATATATCTTGCTATCACATAGTTGCTTATCTTGCTTAGCATAAGTTGTTGGTGCACATAGGTGAGCCTAGTTGTTTTAGGTTTTGTGCTTGACATATTAACTGCTAGGTTTATTCCACATTTGTTCAAGCCTTAACCGTAATTATTTTAAAGCGCCTATTCACCCCCCCCCCCTCTAGGCGACATCCTCGATCTTTCAGCAACCCATGTGGTTTTGGGGTACTGCTCAGGCATCCGGTAAGAACCATCAACATTCATTTTCCTCTTGAACCCAACACCCTCTTTCCTAGGGTTTCGGTTCAGAATCTGATTTTTGAGGACATCACATAGTGTTTGATGCCCTTTGAGACTTTTGTACATTCCTGTCTCAAGCAATGACTTCAACCTGGCATTCTCATCAGCAACAGTAGTGGTGTCCTCGGCAGAGGGGTTAGTTACCACATTAGCAGTTGAAGATATTGCAGTAGTAGCAACAGTTGAACATTCAGCAACAAAGACAACATTATCACGCTAAATACATTTTAGACATGGTGGTTCAAATCCTTCCTGAGCAGAACTGATTTGTTGAGCGTGGAGTGACTCGTTCTCCTTTTGAAGATCTTCATGAGCTGATCTCAATTTCTCAAGTTCCTGCTTCCTTTGAAGATAATCATAGGAAAGCTTTTCATGAGAGGTTGAGAGCGATTTATGATGACTTTCAAGTTCCTCATACTTAACATGAAGATTTTTAATGTCTTCAATTAAGGACTGAGTTCGTGTCATTTCCGCGTCCAACAGGTCATCGCTTTTGTCTAACAGCTTCTGAATATGTTCCATAGCATTCTGTTGTTCAGTTGCAATTTTAGCAAGTGTTTTGTAGCTAGGTTTAGATTCACATTCAAAGTCATCTTCACTTGATGTTTGAAAGTAAGCATCACGTGAGTTTACCTTGGCACCACGATTTGATGGTTGAGCCTTTGTTCTTTGCGAGCCTTGTCTTTCTGCCATGAAGCAGTAGGTGGGAGCAGAGTCATCCTCATCTTTGGCATCAGCATTGGTGACGAGGCCATTGTGTTCAGCGTTGAAGATGGACTTGGCGACGTATGCAGAAGGTAGAGCCAGGCTTGCTACTCCAGTATCAGATTCCTCTTCAGACTCCACCTCTGCCTCCTCAGATGCAGACTCCTCCTCTGAATCCATCTCCTTGCCAACAAATGCACGAGCCTTGCTTGATGAGCTCTTCTTGTGTGATGAAGACTTTGATGAAGATTTGGAAGAAGACTTTGAGGATTTCTTCTTCTTCTTGTCATCATAATCATATTTCTTGCTCTTCTTCTTCTTCTTTGTCTCATTGTCCCACTATGGACACTCAGAGATGTAGTGACCAGGTTTCTTGCACTTGTGACTGGTTCTCTTCCTGTGATCACGAGAGGAAGCTTCATCATTTCTTGAGTTGGATCTTGAAGACTTTCTGAAGTATTTCTTCTTGGCGAACTTCTGGAACTTCTTCACAAGCATAGCAAGCTCCTTTCTAATATCTTCAGAATCCCCAGAACTGCAGTCAGATTCTTCTTCAGATGAGGAGACAACCTTTGCCTTCAAAGCTCGAGTACGGCCATAGTTGGGACCATAGATATCTCTTTTCTCAGATAGCTGGAACTCATGTGTGTTGAGCCTCTCAAGTATGTTAGACGGATCGAGAGTCTTGAAGTCAGGGCGCTCTTGAATCATCAGAGCCAGTGTGTCAAATGAGCTATCAAGAGATCTCAGAAGTGTCTTGACGATTTCGTGCTTGGTGATCTCAGTGGCGCCGAGTGCATGAAGCTCATTGGTGATATCAGTGAGGCGATCAAATGTGAGCTGGACATTCTCATTGTCGTTTCTCTTGAAGCGGTTGAAGAGATTGCAAAGAACACTGGTCCTTGAATCTCTCTGTGTTGAGACGCCTTCGTTGACCTTGGAGAGCTAGTCCCAGACTAGCTTCGCAGTTTCCAGAGCATTCACACGACCATACTGCCCTTTGGTCAGATGACTACAGATGATGTTCTTGGCAGTTGAGTCCAGTTGGATGAACTTCTTGACATCAGCAGGAGTAACACCTTCACCGGCCTTGGGAACGCCATTCTTGACGACATACTAGAGATCGACGTCAATGGCTTCAAGATGCATACGCATCTTATTCTTCCAGTAGGGGTAATCAGTGTCATCGAAGACAGGGCACGCAGCGGAGACTTTGATTATCCCTGCAGTCGACATAGCTAAACTCCAGGTGGTTAAACCGAATCACACGGAACAAGGGAGTACCTTTCTCTGATACCAATTGAAAGTGCTAGTATTCAACTAGAGGGGGGGTGAATAGGCGATTTTTATGGAAGTCTTCAAAGCAGGGATGTTTTGAAGACAAACAATAAAAATGAACCTATTGATATGCAGCGAAGGTAGACTACACTAGACAAGCCATAGTCAAGTAAGCAATATGGTGAAAACACGAAGACTATCAGCAGTTAGGTAGTATGGATCAGGATGAAAGATAATATGAAGCCAAACAAACAATAGTCTTCACACAGTGAAGTCAATCAGATCAGGCAAGTGAGCAAAGATTTCACGAAGACAAACTGTAAGTAAGGTGAGAGAGGTAGGATAGAACCAGTTGCTCGGAGAGGACAAGGGGTTTGTTGGACTAGTTCCAGTTGCTGTGACAACTGTACGTCTGGTTAGGGAGGCTGAGATTCAACTCAGAAAATCGTGTCTTCACCTTATTCCCCTTGAGCTAAGAACACTTAGTCCTCGCCCAATCACTCTAGTAAGTCTTCAAGGGAGACTTTCAAACCTTCACAGACTTTGTTCACCGGCAATCCACAATGAATCTTGGATGCTCAGAACGTGACGCCTAACCGGCTGGAGGATTCACAGTCCTCAAGTGTAATAAGTCTTCAGATCACACGGACAGAAAGACTTCAGTGATGCCTAACACGTTTTGGCTCTGGGTGTTTTGGGCTTTGTCCTCGCAAGGATTCTCTCACAAAAGCTTCGGAGGTGGGTTGCTCTCAAACGACAAAAGTCGTGCACTAACTCTGAGCAGCCACCAATTTATGGTGTAGGGGGTGGGCTATTTATAGCCAGGAGGCAACTCGGCCTGATTTGTACAAAATGATCCTGTGTCACTAAGGAACTGACACGTGTCCAACGGTCAGATTTCAAACACATGCGGCAGCTTAGCTTGGGCTACAAGCCAAGCTGACTCATCCAGCTCTGGTCATTGTCTTCGCTCGAAGACATATGATTTGGTTGAGCATCACATCAGTCACTCTGACTTTGTTCACTTGGACCCCACTTAACAGTACGGTGGTTCCTATGACTCAACAAAGAAGAAAAAGAAACTACGAAACAACTATGTATTCGCACTCCATAGTCTTCACGCGATGTCTTCTCTTGTCATAGTCTTCAATGCGAATGTCTTCACAGACCACCATTGTCTTCAATGTCTGCGCACATTTTTAGGGGTCATCTCTCGTAGGTAAACCGAGTCAGTATGAGACTACTACCTGTGTTATCCTGCAATTCTCACAAACATATTAGTCCATCAACCAAGTTTGTCGTCAATACTCCAAACCAACTAGGGATGGCACTAGATGCACTTACACCCCATCCGTCCCCGGCCGCCGCTCTGCTCATCCTGGAAGCCACTCCATCCGCCCGGGTCGCCGCCCTGCCCATCCGGGAAGCCACCCCATCCGTCTGGGCCGCCTCCCTGCCCATCCCGGCCGCCGCCACGCCCCCTGTCTCCTCCATGATGCAGCGACCGGGGGCGCGTGGCCTCGCCCCGCGCGCTCCAGCTCTACTGCATCCCGGGCGGGGAGAGGCAGGGGAATACGACGGACGGAAGTGGGGGAGGACGGCGGGTGGCGGGAGAGAATGGTGGACAACGGTGAGAACGACGAGAGGAGAAAGAGTTTGTTCAGGGAAGGAAGAAGGAGCAGACCAGGCGGCTGGGAATATTCGTTTTCGGCGGGGGAGGGTGGATATCCGGTTTTAAGGGGCTCTGCTAGAGATACTCGAAGCGCTTGGCAGTTAGCTGCTTCTCTCATGTACTAATACCGTGCACTACTACTACGTACGTACGTGACACTGCATGTCGCATTACATATAGTCTGTAGTATCTATCCTCGCACCGAACGCACGTCAGAGCGCCGGAGGAGTTCTGACACGTATGTAGGCGAGAGACGTACGTACGCACGCGCTGGTGGACGGACGGACGGGCGGATGTTACGGATAATTTTGCGTGGACATCTATCTGTTTGGTACCCCGTATCAAAATATAAGATGCTTTTGTAAGCTATACGTAAATACGTAAGTGAGAAACTTCTTTCGTGCAGGTGTCGTCTCGCTCACCTGTAATGCGTGCATGCATATGGTCGACTCGCGCACCGCGCAAGGAGACCAGCGGCGCGTGCACGTGCACGTACGAAGGCGCACGGTCTACGGACGGCAGTAGACATATCAGATAGCTCAGGAGGGACTGTGCATGCGCGCGGCGCGAGATATGTATAGCTAGGCCAAACAAGATCGCGAGCACGGACGCACCACGTGTCCGTCGAGAGCTGGGCCTGCTTCAGCCACAGCGTCACTGCTGATGCCTCCTAAGAAGCACGGATACGGGAAGAGAGACACGGGAATACGGGATACGACATTTTCCAAAAACAATCGTTCGGGGATACAGCGGGGTATATAAGTATTTTGAAATAGTAAATATGAAAGTATTTAGAATAATAAATATGAATAAAGACTTCATGATATTTTTTAGATGAGAATTTTTTTAGTACTGGATATTGGTTGTCTCCTTTCTATTCATGAAAGACTAATAGCAGTCCACTCAAAGCCCATATAGCTCTCCGTCCACTTAGAGCTCATGTAAGGCCCAATTCCTGAAAACCCTACTAGTAGGGTTCCAGCCCGTTCCAGCCGTTCCTAACTTTCCATTCTCGTACTCCCTTTTTCTAGCCGCCGGTGAAGAAACGACAGCGCCGTCGGCAGCTTCCATCAGCCATCTTCTCCTTGCCCAAATCATCTTCCTTGCTGGCCACCACAATCCCCATCTTTCTTTCTGCTCAAAGCTTCTTCCTTGTTGGCGGACGCCTTGCCATCTTCCTCTATCAAGATCTCCTTCATTAGCAGCTCAAGGTGTGCAAAACCGAACCAAAAACCAAAAACCGAATAAAAAAACAAACCAAACCAAAGACCAAAAACCGAATCAAAAAACCAAACCGAACTGAAACTTCAGTTTTTTTCAAGTTTCAGGTTCAGTACCCAAATATGGAAACCGTTTAACATTCGGGTTTTTCTGTTAGAAACCGAACAGTTTTCAGTTAAACCGAAATAACCAAAACTAGCTTCAGTGTGTGTTAAACAACCGAAGAGCTGGGTTGATCCTTCCATCGCTCGTTTTATAGCCATCCACCCATCTTGTTGTTGGTCACTTCACGAGGTGGTACTAAACTGTGCAACGCGGCTGGCGCATGACCTGGAGGCTAGCACTTGGGCCTGGGCCTTGGGCTGCCTGGCGCATGAGTTTGGAGGCTGGCACGACGCTTGGACCAGGAGCGTGGATGCTTTTTCCCAAAAGAAAAAAGGAGCGTGGACTCTACAGCCTGTAAAGACTAGCGATGTGGTGTTTCGTGGCATATTTTTTCCATGTAAAAAAACCTAGAGGCTGGTGCATGTTGTGCTTTTCTCCTGTTTTGTCCTTAAATTTTCCTAGTATACTTACATGTACTAGAAGAACGCCCGTGCGTTGCAACTGTTGGAAAAATGAGCAAATTACTACGAGATTTAATCCGAATAAATAGGAAATAGATCATGACAGCAATAGCAGAGATTAAACTAATCATGCGAACTAGCATAGCAGATGAACTGATCACATCTAGGGCACATACTAGAAACATGAATTCTACCACGATCTCAAACAGGAAGGACAGAATCACATACGGTGCAGCGGGAGCAGCACCGCCGGTGTTGACGTTGTCGCCCCTGTCGTCGAGTATGAGGTTGCCGAGGTCGGGGAATAAGTCGTCGTTCGCGAAGTCGTCCCTGCCAGCAGTCGCGCGAGTGCGCTCCCCAAAAACCTGATCGCCCCTCTCCCGTACAGGATCACGAGAGGCGGGGTTCCGGAGGCCTGCTGTCCCTTCTCCCGGTGCACGTCGAAAGGAGGGATGGAGAAGACTTGCTTGGCGGCGCAATGATCTGGAGCGCTGGTGAGAAACCATACGAAGCGGCGGCGGCTAGGGTAGACGTCCGCCTGACTATATAGTGCGAGTCGGAGGTCGTGGGAGTAAACCCCACGTCCGAGTCGTCACGATCCAAAAGAATCGGAAACAGTTCAGTAATTAACGCGTCCGTTAATTACTAATTAATGACTCATTAATTTTTCCCGAGCAGCAAAAATATAGACAACGTGCATAGCTCTGCCCTCGGCTCGGCTCAATCCCGCAACCCGCGGCGCGTCGTGACGAGGCGTGGCGTGGCGTGGCGAGGCGAGCGAGGAGGAGGAGCGCGCGTGTAGGTCTCCTCTTCTCATGCTCATACAAGTGGTAGAAGAGCTCACCTTATAAAGGGGTGCAACTCTCTCTCAACTTATAAGGTGACGATTAAACTTTAGCCTCACTCACTCCACTCACATGTGTGCATGAATGGGCCAAGAGAATTTCAGAATTTTAGTTGGGCTTTGGGCCAAAAGCCCACTAGCAAATTCCAACAATCCCCCACAAAGTCTCATTGGCACATTTCATCATTTATTTCCAAAACATTGTTTATATACCGGTGCTTAGTGGAGACTGTGAAGTTGAACTTCCACTTAGAGATTTATGCTACACTAGATCACAACTTGAATAGTGGACTATGCCTTGAACTATAAGTTTTCTGCGAGACTAGTTTCACACAAACTCTTGACCGATACTGGGCTGTCGCAAGGCTTCCCCGCGGGTGGAGCGTATACGTCATACTCCAGGGCCTTTCATGAATTTATTAGAGAACACCCAATTCTCACAGACTGCGACGTTAATAGTCAAATTCATATAGGTGTGTTCCTCAGAAGATGTTCTGTAGGACAACATCTCTGCTTACCCGAATAAGCCACTTGGAACACATTAAGATAAGTATCAACCTGCCATGCAAATCAGGAGAGTATTGCATCTTCATGAAGTGGGATAGTTAATATAGGGATACTCTCCTCCCAGCTGACCAACAGCTTGTCTCCCACTTCTACTTCACGGGATCTCCGATCACATAGAGTGGGTTACCACTATGGACAACTCATGCGGTGGGTCTTAGACCCATCTCCATCGATGCGTTATCTATCACATTACGTGATAGACCCTTTGTGAAGGGATCTGCCAAGTTTTTTGACGTTTGGATATAATCCAATGTAATAACTCCGGAGTTCCTCAGTTTCCTGACAGATTTTAATCTCCTCTTCACATGTCTTGAGGACTTCATGTTGTCCTTAGAACTGTTTATCTTGACGATCACAGTTTGATTATCACAGTTCATCAGGATAGGGGGTATTGGTTTTTCAACCATAGGTAAGTCCATCAACAGCTCACGAAGCCACTCTGCTTCAACAGTGGCAGTGTCTAATGCTGTGAGTTCTGCTTCCATAGTTGACCTCGTTAAGATGGTCTGCTTGCAAGACTTCCAGGAAACAGCGCCACCACCAAGTGTAAAAACATAACCACTTGTGGCCTTAATCTCATCAGAATCAGATATCTAGTTCGAGTCACTATAACCCTCCAGTACCCTTGGATACCCGGTGTAGTGAATTCCATAGCTCACAGTGCCCTTCAAGTAGCGCATAACTCTCTCAGGCGCACGCCAATGATCATCTCCTGGTTTTGACACAAACCGACTTAGCTTGCTCACAGCAAAGGAGATGTTAGGCCTCGTGGCACTCGCCAAATACATAAATGAGCCAATAATCTGAGAATACCTCAGTTGATCTCTAGCAATCCGTCGATTCTTTCGAAGCAACACACTAGCATCATATGGAGTTGGAGAAGGCGTGCAGTCGCTATACCCAAAACGACTCAAGACCTTTTCCACATAGTGAGACTGAAGCAGTGTGATCCCACCATTCTCATCTCTCAACAGCTTGATGTTTAAGATAACATCAGCTACTCCTAGATCCTTCATCTCAAAATAGCGAGATAAGAAATCCTTAACCTCCTTGATTAAATCAAGTTTGGTTCCAAAGATCAATATGTCGTCGACATACAGACAAAGAATAACTCCTTCGTCCCCACCATAGAGATAGTACACGCACTTGTCACCATCGTTTACTACAAAGCCGGCAGCAGTTAATGTTCTTTCAAACTTCTCATGCCACTCCTTAGGAGCTTGCTTAAGGCCATATAAAGACTTTAACAACTTGCACACCTTTGCTTCCTGACCAGGTACTACAAAACCATCTGGCTGATCCATGTAAATTTCCTCCTTCAACTCTCCATTGAGGAAAGTCGTCTTAACGTCCATTTGATGAACGAGAAGACCATGTGAGGCAGCCAATGATAGTAGCACCCGAATTGTGGTCAGTCTAGCCACGGGTGAGTAAGTATCAAAGAAGTCTTCACCTTCTTTCTGGGTATAACCCTTAGCCACAAGCCGTGCCTTGTACTTTTCAATCGTACCATCAGGTCTAAGCTTCTTCTTGAACACCCACTTACATCCTACAGGTTTGCACCCATAAGGACGGTCAGTGATCTCCCAGGTTCCGTTAGCTAAGATGGAATCCATCTCGCTACGAACAGCTTCCTTCCAGTAGTCAGCATCAGGAGATGCATAGGCTTCTGAAATAGTCCTGGGTGTGTCATCCACAAGGTACACAATGAAATCATCACCAAAGGACTTTGCAGTCCTCTGTCTCTTACTCCTTATAGGAGTTTCATTGTCACCCTCAACTGGATTCTCAACGTGTTCCATCGCAATGGTGGGTTTAGGAATTACAGTGAGTTCCTCACTAGATGGAATAGGTATCTCCTGATTTGATGAACTTGACATATCCTTCATAGGAAATATGTCCTCAAAGAAAGTTGCATCATTAGACTCCATAATCGTACCAACATGCATGTCGGATACCTTAGATTTTATTATCAAAAATCTATAGCCAATGCTATGAAAAGCATAGCCCAGAAGAACACAATCCATGGTTTTTGGTCCAAGCTTGCACTTCTTAGGAATTGGTATATTGACTTTCGCCAAACAACCCCAAGAACGTAGGTAAGAGAGTTTCAACCTTTTCCTTTCCCATTCCTCAAATGGAGTCATGGTCTTATGCTTTGTGGGAACTCGGTTTAGGACATGCCACGCGGTCATTAGTGCCTCCCCCCACCATTCCTTGGAAAGACCCGATGTGTCTATCATGGCGTTAACCAAATCAGTTAGAGTTCGGTTCTTTCTTTTGGCCACCCCATTAGACTGAGGTGAGTAGGGAGGCGTCCTCTCATGGATTATACCATGTTCCACACAAAACAGATCAAAATCATTGGAAAAATACTCTCCACCACGATCGGACCTAAGCCGTTTAATTTTTCGATCAAGTTGGTTCTCTGCCTCAGCTTTATAGTTTTTGAAGAAAGTTAAAGCCTCATCTTTTGATTCCAGAAGATACACATAGCAATATCTAGTGGAGTCATCAATCAACGTGATGAAATATCTCTTTCCACCTTTTGTCAACATGCCATTCATCTCACAAAGATCAGAATGTATAAGCTCTAGTGGTGCCAAGTCTCTTGCCTCTGCAGTCTTATGGGACTTGCGAGGTTGCTTAGCTTGCACACATACTTGGCACTTAGAGCCTTTGACAGCAGAGATTTTCGGAATTAAATTCAGATTGGCTAGCCGCGTCATGCAACCAAAGTTAATGTGACAAAGTCGTGAATGCCAAATATCAGACTCATTGTTGTGGCAAACATTATTAATAACTTTAGTGCAAAAATCTGACAAAGATAGGTGGAACAAGCCTCCGCACTTATAGCCTTTTCCAACAAATTGTCCACACTTGGAAATTACAACTTTATTGGACTCAAAAACCAACTTAAAACCATCTCGACATAAACGGGAACCGCTAAAGAGATTTTTATTGATGGACGGCACATGATGAACGTTCTTCAGACGCACGGTCTTCCCCGAAGTAAACTTCAGATCGATCGTACCAACACCTCGAACGATGGCATGTGACCCGTTCCCCATCAGCACAGGAGAAGTCCCTTTGGCCTGGTAAGAAGAAAACATGAAGGCGTCAGCAGTAACATGTACATTGGCACCGGTGTCAATTAACCAATTAGGGGATTGAAATACTGAAAGGATGGTAGGAAAAATACCGTACCCCGATTCTTTCATATCAGTATCACCGATGACAACATTAGCGGACTTGTCGCTCTTCTCATGTTCGCGCTCCTCAAAGCGGTTAGGACACTTCGGAGCCCAGTGATTAGGATCACCGTAGACATGGCAAAGTCCCTTCCCCTTCTTATGAGAATTCTTCTTGAAGTTGGTAGAATATGATGGCTTATTCTTTGTATCAAACTTGCCTTTGCCCTGAGTTTTGTTCTTGTTGTTTTTGAACTTGTTGGGCTGGAAGTTCTTCTTCTGTACCATGTGGGCACTAGAAGCTCCCTCAGCAACTCGAGCACGTGTGTCTTTTGCTCTCGCCTTCTCTTCAACATCAAGAGTACCAATGAGATCCGTAACGGAAAACACCTGTCTCTTGTGTTTCAGGGAAGTAGCAAAATTGTTCCACGAAGGTGGAAGCTTGGCAATAATGCCTCCGGCAACAAATTTTTCCGGCAACACACACTTGAAGTGCTTAAGTTCTTTTGCGAGCGACTGTATCTCATGAGCCTGCTGTATAACAGAGCGCTCATCAGTCATCTTGTAGTCATAGAATTGCTCCATGATGTACAACTCGCTATCAGCGTCCGAGGCACCAAACTTGGCCTCGAGCGCAGCCCACATGTCCTTGCCGTTGTCAAACGACATATACGAATCCACAATGGAATCATCAAGAACACCCAGAAGAGCGCCTTTAAAGAGAGTATCGATCTTCTCAAAAGCTTCCAGCTGTGTAAGATCGCCCTCAGGCTTGCCCTTAATGGCGTCATAGCAGCCCATGGTCTGAAACCAATAGACTGCTCTCATGAGCCACCTCTTATATTGCGTCCCCTTAAAGGCAGGCGGCTTCAGATGCGCAGCAAAGCCACTCGGAGTAAATTGCCTATAATCAGGTTTTTGGATTGTTGGGAAAATGAGCAAATTACTACGAGATTTAATCCGAATAAATAGGAAATAGTGAAGGAAATATGCCCTAGAGGCAATAATAAAATTATTATTTATTTCCTTATTTCATGATAAATGTTTATTATTCATGCTAGAATTGTATTAACCGGAAACATGATACATGTGTGAATACATAGACAAACATATAGTCACTAGTATGCCTCTACTAGACTAGCTCATTAATCAAAGATGGTTATGTTTCCTAATCATAGAAATGTGTTGTCATTTGATTAATGGGATCACATCATTAGGAGAATGATGTGATTGACATGACCCATTCCGTTAGCCTAGCACTTGATCGTTTAGTATGTTGCTATTGCTTTCTTCATGACTTATACATGTTCCTGTAACTATGAGAATTATGCAACTCCCGTTTACCGGAGGAACACTTTGGGTACTACCAAACGTCACAACGTAACTGGGTGATTATAAAGGAGTACTACAGGTGTCTCCAAAGGTACATGTTGAGTTGGCGTATTTCGAGATTAGGTTTTGTCACTCCGATTGTCGGAGAGGTATCTCTGGGCCCTCCCGGTAATGCACATCTTTATAAGCCTTGCAAGCAATGTGACCAAATGAGTTGGTTACGGAATGATGCATTACGGAACGAGTAAAGAGACTTGCCGGTAACGAGATTGAACTAGGTATTGGATACCGACGATCAAATCTCGGGCAAGTAACATACCGATGACAAAGGGAACAACGTATGTTGTTATGCGGTTTGACCGATAAAGATCTTCGTAGAATATGTAGGAACCAATATGGGCATCCAGGTTCCGCTATTGGTTATTGACCGAGAATAGTTCTAGGTCATGTCTACATAGTTCTCGAACCCGTAGAGTCCGCACGCTTAACGTTACGATGACAGTTATATTATGAGTTTATGAGTTTTGATGTACCGAAGGAGTTTGGAGTCCCTGATGAGATCGGGGACATGACGAGGAGTCTCGAAATGGTCGAGACGTAAAGATCGATATATTGGACGACTATATTCGGAGTTCGGAAAGGTTCCGAGTGATTCGGGTATTTTTCGGAGTACCGGAGAGTTACGGGAATTCGCCGGGAGAAGTATTGGGCCTTATTGGGCCATACGGGAAAGGGAGAGGGGCTGCCTAGGGCAGGCCCCCCCCCCCCAAGGCCTAGTCCGAATTGGACTAAGGGGAGGGGCCTCACCCCCTCCTTCCTTCCCTTCTCTCTTCCCTTTCCTTCTTTCCTACTCCTACTACATGGAAGGTCTCCTAGTTGGACTAGGAAAGGAGGGAGTCCTACTTCCGGTGGGAGTAGGACTCCTCCTTGGCGCGCCCTCCCTTGGCCGGCCGCCCCCTCCCCCTTGCTCCTTTATATACGGGGGCAGGGGGGCACCCCATAACACACAAGTTGATCTATGGATTGTTCCTTAGCCGTGTGCGGTGCCCCCCTCCACCATATTCCACCTCGGTCATATCGTCGCGGAGTTTAGGCGAAGCCCTGCGTTGGTAGAGCATCATCATCGTCACCACGCCGTCGTGCTGACGGAACTCATCCCCGAAGCTTTGCTGGATCGGAGCCCGGGGATCATCATCGAGCTGAACGTGTGCTGAACTTGGAGGTGTCGTACGTTCGGTGCTTGGATCGGTCGGATCGTGAAGACGTACGACTACATCAACCGCGTTGTCATAACGCTTCCGCTTACGGTCTACGAGGGTACGTGGACGAACACTCTCCCCTCTCGTTGCTATGCCATCACCATGATCTCGCGTGTGCGTAGGAAATTTTTTGAAATTACTACGTTCCCCAACAGTGGCATCCGAGCCTAGGTTTTATGCGTTGATGTTATATGCACGAGTAGAACACAAGTGAGTTGTCGGCGATATAAGTCATACTGCTTACCAGCATGTCATACTTTGGTTCAGCGGCATTGTGAGATGAAGCGGCCCGAACCGACATTACGCGTACGCTTACGCGAGACTGGTTTCACCGCTACGAGCACTCGTTGCTTAAAGGTGACCGGCGGGTGTCTGTCTCTCTCACTTTAGTTGAACCGAGTGTGGCTACGCCCGGTCCTTGCGAAGGTTAAAACAGCACCAACTTGACAAACTATCGTTGTGGTTTTGATGCGTAGGTAAGAACGGTTCTTGCTAAGCCCGTAGCAGCCACGTAAAATTTGCAACAACAAAGTAGAGGACGTCTAACTTGTTTTTGCAGGGCATGTTGTGATGTGATATGGTCAAGACGTGATGCTATATTTTATTGTATGAGATGATCATGTTTTGTAACCGAAGTTATCGGCAACTTGAAGGAGCCATATGGTTGTCGCTTTATTGTATGAAATGTAAACGCCCTGTAATTGCTTTACTTTATCACTAAGAGGTAGCGATAGTCGTAGAAGCAATAGATGGCGTAACGACAACGATGCTACGATGGAGATCAAGGTGTCGCGCCGGTGACGATGGTGATCACGACGGTGCTTCGAAGATGGAGATCACAAGCACAAGATGATGATGGCCATATCATATCACTTATATTGATTGCATGTGATGTTTATCCTTTATGCATCTTATCTTGCTTTGATTGACGGTAGCATTTTAAGATGGTCTCTCACTAATTATCAAGAAGTGTTCTCCCTGAGTATGCACCGTTGCGAAAGTTCTTCGTGCTGAGACACCACGTGATGATCGGGTGTGATAGGCTCTACGTTCAAATACAACGGGTGCAAAACAGTTGCACACGCGGAATACTCGGGTTAAACTTGACGAGCCTAGCATATACAGATATGGCCTCGGAACACGGAGACCGAAAGGTCGAGCGTGAATCATATAGTAGATATGATCAACATAATGATGTTCACCATTGAAACTACTCCATCTCACATGATGATCGGACATGGTTTAGTTGATTTGGATCACGTGATCACTTAGATGACTAGAGAGATGTCTGTCTAAGTGGGAGTTCTTAAGTAATATGATTAATTGAACTTGAATTTATCATGAACTTAGTCCTGGTAGTATTTTGCAAATTGTGTTATAGATCAATAGCTCGCGTTGTTGCTTCCCTATGTTTTTGCTTCCCTATGTTTTTATATGTGTTCCTAGAGAAAACTATGTTGAAAATGTTAGTAGCAATGATGCGGACTTGGTCCGTGATCTGAGGTTTATCCTCATTGCTGCACAGAAGAATTATGTCCTTAATTCACCACTAGGTGACAGACCTATTGCAGGAGCAGATGCAGACGTTATGAACGTTTGGCTAGCTCAATATGATGACTACTAGATAGTTTAGTGCACCATACTTAACGGCTTAGAATCGGGACTTCAAAGACGTTTTGAACGTCATGGACCATATGAGATGTTCCAGGAGTTGAAGTTAATATTTCAAGCAAATACCCGAGTTGAGAGATATGAAGTCTCCAACAAGTTCTATAGCTAAAAGATGGAGGAGAATCGCTCAAACTAGTGAGCATGTGCTCGGATTGTCTGGGTACTTCAATTGCTTGAATCAAGTGGGAGTTCATCTTCCAGATAAGATAGTGATTGACAGAATTCTCTAGACACCATCACTAAGTTACTAGAACTTCATGATGAACTATAGTATGCAAGGGATGATGAAAACGATTCCTGAGCTCTTCATAATGCTGAAATCGACGAAGGTAGAAATCAAGAAAAGAGCATCAAGTGTTGATGATTAACAAGACCACTAGTTTCAAGAAAAGGGCAAAGGGAAAGAAAGGGAACTTCAAGCAGAATGGCAAGCAAGTTGTCACTTCCACGAAGAAGCCCAAAGCTGAACCAAAGCTTGAAACTGAGTGCTTACACTGCAAAGGAAATGGTCACTGGAAACGTAAATACCCTGAATATTTGGTGGATAAGAAGGATGGCAAAGTGAACAAGGGTATATTTGATATACATGTTATTGATGTGTACTTTACTAGTGTTTATAGTAGCCCCTGAGTATTTGATACTTGTTCGGTTGCTAAATATTAGTAACTCGAAACAGGAGTTACAGAATAAACAGAGACTAGTTGAAGGGGAAGTGACGATGAGTGTTGGAAGTGGTTCCAAGATTGATATGATCATCATCGCACACTCCCTATACTTTCGGGATTAGTGTTGAACCTAAATAAATGTTATTTGGCGTTTGCGTTGAGCATGAATATGATTTGATCATGTTTATTGCAATATGTTATTCATTTAAAATCAGAGAATAATTGTTGTTCTGTTTAAATGAATAAAACCTTTGATGGTCATACACCCAATGAAAATAGTTTGTTGGATCTCGATCGTAGTGATACACATATTCATAATATTGATGCCAAAAGATGCAAAGTTGATAATGATAAGTGCAACTTATTTGTGGCACTGCCGTTTGGGTCATATCGGTGTAAAGCGCATGAAGAAACTCCATAAAGATGGATTTTCGGAATCACTTGGTTATGAATCATTTGATGCTTGCGAACCGTGCCTTTTTGGGCAAGATGACTAAAACTCCGTTCTTCGGAACAATGGAACGAGCTACTGACTTGTTGGAAATAATACATACCGATGTATGTGATCCAATGAGTGTTGATGCTCGTGGCAAGTATCGTTATTTTCTAACCTTTACAGATGATTAGAGCAGATATGGGTATATCTAATTGATGAAACATAAGTCTGAAATAGTTGAAAAGTTCAAAGAATTTCAGAGTAAAGTGGAAAAATCATCGTAACAAGAAAAATAAAGTTTCTACGATCTGATCATGGAGATGAATATTTGAGTTACGAGTTTGGTCTTCAATTAAAACAATGTGGAATAGTTTCACAGCTCACGCCACCTGGAACACCACAACGTTATGGTGTGTCCGAACGTCGTAATCGTACTTTACTAGATATGGTGTGATCTATGATGTCTCTTATCAGTTTACCACTATCTTTTTGGGGTTATGCATTAGAGACAGCTGCATTCACGTTTAATAGGGCACCATCTAAATCCGTTGAGACGACACCGTATGAACTATGGTTTAGCAGTAAACCTAAGTTGTCGTTTCTTAAAGTTTGGAGTTGCGATGCTTATATGAAAAAGGTTTTCAACCTTATAAGCTCGAACCCAAATCGGAGAAGTGCGTCTTCATGGAATACCCAAAGGTAACTATTGGGTACACCTTCTATCACAGATCCAAAGGCAAGTTATTTCGTTGCTAAGATGGATCCTTTCTAGAAAAAAAGTTTCTCTCAAAAGAAGTGAGTGGGAGGAAAGTAGAACTTGATGAGGTAATTGTACCTTCTTCCTTATTGGAAAGTAGTTCATCACAGAAATCAGTTCCAGTGATTCCTACACCAATTAGTGAGGAAGTTAATGATGATGATCATGAAACTTCAGATCAAGTTGCTACCAAACCTCGTAGGTCTTCCAGAGTAAGATCCGCACCAGAGTGATACGGTAATCATGTTCTGGAAGTCATGTTACTAGACCATGATGAACCTATGAACTATGAGGAAGCGATGATGAGCCCAGATTCTGCGAAATGGCATGAGGCCATAAAATCTGAGATATGACCCATGTATGAGAACAAAGTATGGACTTTGATTGACTTGCTCAATGATCAGCAAGCCATGTTAAATAAATGGATCTTCAAGAGGAGGACGGACACTGATAGTAGTGTTACTATCTACTAAGCTCGACTTGTTGCGAAAGGTTTACGACAAGTTCAAGGTGTTGAATACGATGAGATTTTCTCACTCGTATCGATGCTTAAGTCTGTCTGAATCATGTTAGCAATTGCCACATTTTATGAAATCTGGCAAATGGATGTCAAAACTGCATTCCTTAATGGATTTATTAAAGAAGAGTTGTATATGATGCAACCAGAAAGTTTTTGTCAATCCTAAAGATGCTAACAAAGTGTGCAAGCTCCAGCGATCCATCTATGGACTGGTGCAAGCATCTCGGAGTTGGAATATGCGCTTTGATAAGTTGATCAAAGCATATAGTTTTAATACAGACTTGCGGTGAAGCCTGTATTTACAAGAAAGTGAGTGGGAGCACTACAACATTTCTGATAAGTATATGTGAATGACATATTGTTGATCGGAAATAATGTAGAATTTTTCTGGAAAGCATAAAGGAGTGTTTGAAAGGAGTTTTTCAAAGAAAGACCTTGATGAAGCTGCTTACACATTGAGCATCAAGATCTATAGAGATAGATCAAGACGCTTGATAAGATTTTTCAATGAGTACATACCTTGACAAGATTTTGAAGTAGTTCAAAATGGAACAGTCAAAGAAAGAGTTCTTGCCTGTGTTGCAAGGTGTGAAGTTGAGTAAGACTCAAGACCCGACCATTGCAGAAAATAGAAAGAGAATGAAAAGTCATTCCCTATGCCTCAGTCATAGGTTCTATAAAGTATGCTATGCCGTGAACCAGACCTATTGTATACCTTGCTCTGTGCTTGGCAAAGGAATACAATTTTGATCTAATAAGTAGATCACTGGACATGGGTCAAGAATATCCTTAGTGAGGACTAAGGAGATGTTTTCTCGATTATGGAGGTGATAAAAGAGCTCGTCGTTAAAGTTGCAATGATGCAAGCTTTACACCAATCCAGATGACTCTAAGTCTCAATCTGGATACATATTGAAAGTGGGAGCAATTAGCTAGAGTAGCTCCGTGCAGAGCATTGTGGACATAGAATATTTGCGAAGTACATACGGCTCTGAATATGACAAACCCGTTGACTAAGCTTCTCTCACGAGCAAAACATGATCATACCTTAGTACTCTTTTGGGTGTTAATCACATAGCGATGTGAACTAGATTATTGACTCTAGTAAACCCTTTGGGTGTTGATCACATGATGATGTGAACTATGGGTATTAATCACATGCAGATGTGAATATTAGTGTTAAATCACATAGCGATGTGAACTAGATTATTGACTCTAGTGCAAGTGGGAGACTGAAGGAAATATGCCCTAGAGGCAATAATAAAATTATTATTTATTTCCTTATTTCATGATAAATGTTTATTATTCATGCTAGAATTGTATTAACCGGAAACATGATACATGTGTGAATACATAGACAAACATATAGTCACTAGTATGCCTCTACTAGACTAGCTCATTAATCAAAGATGGTTATGTTTCCTAACCATAGACATGTGTTGTCATTTGATTAATGGGATCACATCATTAGGAGAATGATGTGATTGACATGACCCATTCCGTTAGCCTAGCACTTGATCGTTTAGTATGTTGCTATTGCTTTCTTCATGACTTATACATGTTCCTGTAACTATGAGAATTATGCAACTCCCGTTTACCGGAGGAACACTTTGGGTACTACCAAACGTCACAACGTAACTGGGTGATTATAAAGGAGTACTACAGGTGTCTCCGAAGGTACATGTTGAGTTGGCGTATTTCGAGATTAGGTTTTGTCACTCCGATTGTCGGAGAGGTATCTCTGGGCCCTCTCGGTAATGCACATCTTTATAAGCCTTGCAAGCAATGTGACCAAATGAGTTGGTTACGGAATGATGCATTACGAAACGAGTAAAGAGACTTGCCGGTAACGAGATTGAACTAGGTATTGGATACCGATGATCAAATCTCGGGCAAGTAACATACCGATGACAAAGGGAACAACGTATGTTGTTATGCGGTTTGACCGATAAAGATCTTCGTAGAATATGTAGGAACCAATATGGGCATCCAGGTTCCGCTATTGGTTATTGACCGAGAATAGTTCTAGGTCATGTCTACATAGTTCTCGAACCCGTAGAGTCCGCACGCTTAACGTTACGATGACAGTTATATTATGAGTTTATGAGTTTTGATGTACCGAAGGAGTTTGGAGTCCCGGATGAGATCGGGGACATGACGAGGAGTCTCGAAATGGTCGAGACGTAAAGATCGATATATTGGACGACTATATTCGGAGTTCGGAAAGGTTCCGAGTGATTCAGGTATTTTTCGGAGTACCGGAGAGTTACGGGAATTCGTCGGGAGAAGTATTGGGCCTTATTGGGCCATACGGGAAAGAGAGAGGGGCTGCCTAG